>NC_086450.1:117014579-117350293 GCF_028390025.1 Pseudophryne corroboree
GTTTCCCAGGCAGGTTCTAAGCTTTGTTGGAATTTAAGAGATTTTGCAAGGTACGAGGGGAATCTCCACAGTTTGGGGGAGGAGGAGGTGTCTGGAAAGTGAAGGGTGGCCGTGACTAAAGCGTGATCTGAGAGGACTATAGTCTCAAAGTGAGAACATGTGACATGTGGTAGGAGGCAGTGTGAAAGCAAAATATAATCTATTCTAGAGAGAGTGTGGTGATCTGCGGATAAGCATGTGTATTCCTTGTCAATTGGGTGAAGTGCCCTCCAAATATCTGCTGCCTGCAACCTCTCAGCCAACAGGGGGACCCCTACTGTCGGTAAAGTGAGAGAACGGTTAGGTGTGTGAGAACGGTCCAAGTAGGGGGAAGAAACCAAATTTAAGTCACCACATAAAATTAACGGGTCAGAAAGGAGTGGACACAATTCTGCAAGCAGCATTTGAAAAAAGGACTTGGAGTACACATTGGAAGCATATACATTACACAGTAGGTAGGATCTATCCTGGATATTAACCGTAAGAATTACATAACGACCGTTGGGGTCCACAATAGTGGAGGTTATGACAAAGGGTAAATGGCAAATGATCAAAATCACAACCCCTCTGGCTTTAGAATTAAAAGAGCTAGAACCCAGCACCTGCCAATTTAAACAATTCAGTTTTGCAATCTCATCTGGTATTAGATGTGTGTCTTGGAGAAATGCCAGGCCCACATTCTGCTTAGTAAGATAAAGAAGTACTTTACGTCATTTAGCTGGTGAATTAAAACTACCGACATTCCACGACCCCACTAATAGACCAGGCATTTGCACAGAGGAGAGTGCAATACAAAGGTACTAGTACCATATTTAGATAAGATCAGTACAGAAATGAGTGCCAGCATAAAGAAAAGGAGGGGGGAGGGGGGGGGTGGAGAGACAGTACAAAGGAGGAAGGGGTAGGAAGGAGAGGGGGAGATCAGCACATGTAGACGGCTATACATGAGTAATGGCAATAAAAGTAAGTACAATACGATGAAACCAGCCGTAGTTCTCCAGCTAGCAGACATGCAAGAGCGAGACAATTGCACCCATCTCATGCACGGATAAATGGGTAGGGGGCTCCGTCCGACCACCCCGCTGTATAAACAAACCTAAAGAAAATAATAACAATAAAAATACAAACAACAAGGACATAGGTAAACGGTACTCAGGGAGGAGCTGCTAAACAATGGTGTAAACCGGCAATAAAACCAAAATAGAACAAGAAACTGTAATCCAGGTAGCCTACAAAGAACCATATGAGAGTCATCCCTGGGGTGTGAGAGTAAGAAAAAATCAATGAGCAACATATCTTAGTCTGAGAGAAAATATGGAGCTTGTTACCTGTTTGTAAATAGGATGAAAGATTTCAGTGATATAACAGTACAGGTGGAAGAGGTCGTACATCTGGAACATTGATCAAGGCAGTAGAGAGTGAGACTCCTGCCTCGTAGAAGTCATGTAGATGACATTAACTCAGTAAACTAATGCAGGCATTAGAGGTAATATTGGAACTACAGAAGAAACCCTTTCAGGTAGTTGCTGCAGGTGGATCAGATATGTCAGAGTGATCCGCGTTTGCAAGGTGATGTAGGTAAGCTGCGGCATCAGCTGGCGACAGAAAGTCTTTGTGGGAAGTCCCCTCATACAGGTGTAAGCGGGCGGGATATAACAGACCAAACTTGCAGCCCTCTGACACAAGATGCGAGCATATGGGTGAAAAGGCTTTCCGGGCCCTAGTCAGCTCCACAGAATAGTCCTGAAAAATGAAAAGCTTGAATATTTTTCACTCTACGTGAAGCAGACCAAAACACTACATTGTGGAAAAAGAGTTACCCGCGGTCGCAGTCTGTTAGGAGTAGGTGGACCTGCTCGATAACCAGATCTTGACAATCTTGTTCTATACCTAATAGGGATGGGAGGGTGATTCGTACAAAATGGGCTAATGCCGTGCCTTTTACAGATTCAGGGAGTCCCACAAGCCTTATATTATTTCTCCTCGATCTGTTCTCGACGTTGTCTAATTTATTCCAGATAATTCTCAGATGTCAGCGATTTTACAGAATGATGTAGCCCTTCTATATCATGGGAAGCGGCATGCAATTGAGATTCAGTAAGCGTGACACGTTGAGTGAGCTGCTGCAGCTGCTGTGTGATATCAGACACAGCCTGGGAGAGAAGGGGGGCCATAGTAGCCCTAATAGCCTCCACTACATCACCATATGTCACTGGGGCATCTGGTGCATGGCATACCTGGGAGGAAGGAGTCCCTGTGGCTTCAGCAGCCTTTTTCTTGGATGCAGGGGAGAGTTTGTCAGTGCCCGCGTCCAGCGCCATATTGCCAGCCGTATGTCGCTTCTCCTGTCCCGCTGAGGTGCCAGCGGGAGGCTGTGGCCACAGGCATCAGAAAGCGATCCATAGCGCTCATAGAGGCAGCGGGTCCGGTCCTGGGAGCTGTGGAAGCTGAGTACATCCTAGAAAAGGTGGGTCAGCGGGTCGGCGGGGACGGAGCTCTCACTGTGTGCTCCCTATCCCATGAAGACCGGAACCGGAAGATCTTGTATCTGCTGTTTATTAAACGCTAGAACACATGGTTCAATCGTTTATCCATGATGGTCTTCCTTTTAGTTTACTGTTTCTCCCTATGCAGATAATTGCTGATAAATATATACACATATGAAATTGAGGGTGCATATAAACAATAATAACACTTATTCACAAACTACTTTGTAGGCTTAAAAGAGAAACATTGTGAATTATCCAGAGATTTAGATAGAAATGTCTGGGCCCCATAGCAGAAAAAAGTGTGGCCCTCCGGTCCCTATGGTCTAAGTCAAAGCAAAATCGACTGAAAAATCTGCACTATCCCAAAAGAAATCCCAGTTACAGTACTAACAACAACTTTGTCTTCTTTGTCGTCTTCTTATTTGTCTTTTTCTTCGTCTTCTTCTTTCTTCTTTATTTGCCAAATGTTACTGCAGTCTGTATTCAGTATATTACTACAAAAACATTGACATGGATATGGTTATTTTAGAAAATTACAGATAATCACAAATACAATTCCTTTGTATACTTAAGGTGTAATTGTTTTTCTAGCTGTGCATTTTGAGACACATATTTTGCCTAATTATATATTTCATAACCTGAGCAATATGATAGCTTTGGTGTCATGCGTTCATTCATTATAATTTCTTTTATAGTAATTGTCGAGAAAGTAATAGCTAGCAATTCATGATCCAATTATTGTTGTTTTAATGAGAACTGCACTGAAAACAGAAGCAGATCATGTAATGAAAACATTCTAGTTACAAACAACTTCTTGTAATGTTAAAAAATATTATCGTTAATACATTAATAATATAGTTATAGAATTCCTTGTGTTAGCAGCTGATGTAAGTAGCAGTCAGTGTTAGAGAAGTTTGAAAGTGGGGTACTGGGAAGGGGCGGGACATCTCCTGCTGGGATTTCCACCATTTATTATCAGACTTAGCCCAATGACGGTCACAGTGGAAAACGGCAATTGACAGTTAATGCAAGAGGACTATCAAGACCTCTGGGCTTATGCAATAGCCTGCGAAATGCCGGCTGTGCGGGAATTCGGGCAAGTATTCTACTATTTTTAAAGTGGCAATCTGGCTTTGCCTTGTAAATTATTGCCGCTTTAAAAATACGAGCTGATCGCAGCAGGAAAGTTTTTAGCAGTTGGGCAAAACGATGTGCACTGCAGGGGGGGGCAGATATAACATTTGCAGAGAGAGTTAGATTTGGGTGGGTTATTTTGTTTCTGTGCAGGGTAAATACTGGCTGCTTTATTTTTACACTGCAATTTAGATTGCAGATTGAACACACCACACCCAAATCTAACTCTCTCTGCACGTTATATCTGTCCCCCCTGCAGTGCACATGGTTTTGCCCAACTGCTAAAAAATTTCTTGCTGCGATCAACTTGGAATTACCCCCATAGTTGCTATAATTCCTGCACAGGTCTTACATAAGCTCCCTCATGTGTGATTGGTTTTACTAATTTACTGAATAATAGCAATAGTATGCGTGTGTGGTCTTTTTATTGAGTACTTGCAGCAGGGTGTAACCATGATTCTTTTACTAATAATATTCTGCTATAATAAAATACTCTTCTTTATACTGTATAATACACGCTGGACAACTCTCAAGCAGAACCCCCCCCCCCGCCCCTTCACTCCATCCCACAATTACCCTTTAAAGCACAGGGTTCTTTCCCTGTCCCATGTCATATTATATGTACTGTATATACTTATTTTTTTAATGTACCATGTCAATCTCGGGTCAGGTGTGAATCATAGGGTCGACTGTATCTAGATCGACAGTCATTAGGTCGACCACTATCGGTCGATCTGAAATATGTCGACATGGTCGTTAGGTTGACATGAACAAGGTCGACATGGAAAAAGGTCGACATGAGGGTTTAAAAAAAAAAACATTTTGGTGTCGTTTTCTTTGTATAGTGACTGTAAACCCCAATTAGTGCACCGTGTCCCCTCTCATAGCTCGCTTTGCTTGCCATGCTTCGGGCAAGGTGCCTCGCTCTGCCACCGCTTCGCTTGGCACAGGTTTCTATTCCTAATTGTAGCCCATGTGGATCGTAAAGTATGAAAAAGTTAAAAAATAGAAAAAAAAACTCTCATGTCAACCTTGTACACGTCGACCTAGTGTCCTTGTCGACCCATAGACCATGTCGACCTAATGCATGTGGACCAATAGTGGTCGACCTAATGGGTATTGACCTAAGTGCAGTCGACCTAAGGACCGTATCCCGTTAATCTCAACACTTTATTAATATTACCACAGCTCAGCTGCAAAACATGTACTATTGGTTATTCCTTTCTATCCACTAATATTATTCCCTTATAGCCTCATCATGTCATTTTTAACTATGCAATATTTGAAAATAAAAAATCTTTTTTTTTATTTTAGGCCAACGGCAGCTGAGCTTTTAAAATGTAAATTTTTTCAAAAAGCAAAGGTAAGTACCACAGAATTTTATTTTTTTATTGACACCTTTTGAATATTTGCTAAGTACTGTATTTGTAAGCTATGCTGATGCATTTACCAATACTCTACAGGATCTTTGCGATTATTCATTGCCTTGTGTATACCAACACCATTAAAAAAACATTTTTTTGTTTTTTTACAGAATAGGGAGTATCTCATGGAAAAACTCCTTACCAGTTCACCAAATATTTCTCTGAGAGGAAAAAAGGTAAGATACTATGTACTTTTTCTTCTCCATTATAGTTCTGGTAAAACAACATTGTTGATCTGCTGTCTAGCTGAGCATCATGGGATACCTTGTTCTGTAGGTTATCAACTTATTGAAATAAAGAGAAAACATCCAACAAAGACATAATGGGCTAAATGTAATAGACTCCGAGTTGCCGGAGGTGCAGGACTTTGCATACTTGCACAAATTCCCGCACCTCCGGCAACTCGGAGGCTATTACATTTAGCCCTATGTATTGTAAAGAAATATAGATCCAATGTATACTCAATGTGGCAGTCATTTACTCTATTGCTACGGAGTTATTTGAGCTACTGGTCTTTAGCTTGTCTGCTTTGTTTCATTAGAGTACTTGCACACAAATCTGAAATATAATCTTTTGTAAATACAGAACTATACTTCTACCTACAAATTTTCCACACTCTCTGCACGCAAACCAAAATTTATGTTCTTCCTGAATAGTGCTTTTAAAAGGAATTGTACAGTACATATAAAACTGGAACGTACATTTTATACCACTGATTAGTTTCAACCCAGACACTCAAATTTTATCATACTCAGGCACGTAACTAAGGGTGTGTGAGCGGTGCCGTCGCACAGGGTCCTGGGGGTGGTACAGTTGCTGCCCCACGGCACCTGCATGTGGTTGGTAGGGTGCCTGGAAGTGTACCTTGCAGCGACTGCTATTGCATAGCTACCTGGAGCAGGCAGGCACCCTGCAGCCAGTATAACTATTGCAGAGGCGCCCAGAGCGTGCAGTCACCCTTCCACTTGGTGATCTGCCTGGAGCAGTGCTCTACTTCCCAGAGTCGGCGACCATGCCTCCTAGGCATGATGGATTTGGTGGGAGGTGCCGGCACTGCCGCCTTGTTATGTTGCTAAAAATACCCACCTTCTAACTGTAAGTCACGCCATTAAGCTGTTGTGGTTAATATGACAGACATTAGGTATTAACTAATATGACAGACATTAACTATTTTGTTGATATTATCACTAGTGTTTACAGTAATATCTGTCCCACACTGTAGGTGCCATCACTATAAATATTCTAATGCCTGCAATGTGCTAGGCTATGGTATTGCATGTTATTACATACTTGATCAATAAAAGCTATTGAAAGTTATATAAAGTTGTTTTCAAACAAGGAAAAAACAAAAACAATCAGAAACACATTTTGCATATTTTAATATGGTCCAAATCGCAATAAAGTGCACTTACAAATCTGTCCTTATATATCTAGCCTCAATATGCCACGTACAGCAACATGAGATTACCTGGTGCAAGTGAGCCGCCAGATCCTGTGCAACTATACTAGCAACAGGTGTCTTTTGGGGGTAATTCCAAGTTGATCGCAGCAGGAAATTTTTTAGCAGTTGAGCAAAACGATGTGCACTGCAGGGGAGGCAGCTATAACATTTGCAGAGAGAGTTAGATTTGGGTGGGTTATTTTGTTTCTGTGCGGGGTAAATACTGGCTGCTTTATACTGTATTTACACTGCAATTTAGATTGCAGATTGAACTCACCACACCCAAATCTAACTCTCTCTGCACATGTTATATCTGCCTCCCCTGCAGTGCACATGGTTTTGCCCAACTGCTAACAAAAATCCTGCTGCGATCAACTCAGAATTCCCCCCTTTATGCACACAGATATACCAGTGTCTCATATCAAATCTCTTGCTGCGTTCTAGCCATACAGCCATTTCATTGCGACTAAGATGCATTTTCACCCAAAAAGACTAAAAAAAGACATCCAGTGCTAGCTGAGTCTCTCGGGACCTGGCGCACCCACAGGGGCTGTTTGGCGTGACTTCAACAATGATATATGAGGACTTATCTGTATTTGGACTAATGTAAGGGCTGTATTTTGTCTGTGCAATTAATTCACTGAAAGTAGTGAGGGAAGAATAACCAAAAAAAATATTAGTGTCTCTTCTCACTACTACATCATCCTCAGATGTTTGGGGGTATATACAGTACAGCCAGCACAAATCCCTATTGCTCTGTCAGGATTACCCATTTTCCTGTGCAGTATCATGACAGTGGGAACTTAAAACTTTACATTTTAGTTAATCTTTAAAGGGCACCTGTACGTTTGCCTTTACTAGGGATATAAATATAATAATATTGGGTTGTTACTGGCATAGTATCTGAATAAATAGCTCATTTGTAATTAGTACCTTGGCAGAGTGATGAGTATATACAGATATTAATCTCTCTATCTTAATATCCATTTCCCTTTAGCTGTAGAAAGAAAAATCAACTGGTTTCCAATATACTCTGTGTGTGATGTAGGTTAATGCTTCCCATTGCCCAGAACCATGTGTCTCCCTTCAAAACTCATTATCGTCATTGTTACCAAAGTGTTTTATCGGCATGCCATCTAATATGTAGATCTTTCTCTGTATCTGTAAGCAACCGGGCACCTTTCTCTGACAATGCTGCTGATTGTGCCATTTGTTCTACTGAAGTGCCTACTGTTGCTGTGATTCTTATAATAAAAGTCATGTATTATTGGATTCTCTGAAAGAAAGAGATTCCATTTGCTTGATGCTGACATCTGTGTAATTTGCCTAACTGGGTGATGAGTCACAGGCTCATTCGTCTTAAATTGGATCTATCACCTTGAGCCGACTTTGAAATAGTACTTTAAAAAACCTGTATTCATTATTAATTGGATACTCATATTTTTTTTAATCAAATATTTAAAGTGTACTGTACCTGCATTCTGTGCATGTATGTTATTGGTTGAACCAGTATAATTTAGAATCAAATGTATCAATGTATTGTCAACCTGGTAGAATGAAAGCATGACTCAGTGATGTCACAAATTCATTTTGAACTGATAAATTACATCGTAATAAGTATTGAATATGTTCAAAGAAGTTAGAAATGGATTTAGTATAAAATACCGGCAGTTGGGATCCCAACAGTCAGAATACCGACAGCAGGATCATAATAGCCAGAATCCCTACACAACCCATAAGTATTATTAGCGTAACCCAACCCTCCCACAGCCTAACATTAACCTTCCCCACCCACAGCCAACCCTCCCCTCCCTTAGCTTAACTCTAACCTGTCCCGCAGCCTAACCCTAACTCTCCCCCCACCCTATCACTATCCTCCCCCACCCCCGCAGCCAGTGTCGGACTAGGGCATGAAGGGCCCACCGGGGAGATGCAGTGGTAGGGGCCCATGATTAGGGGTGTGGTCAGTCCAGAGGGGGTGTGGCCAGCCACCGCAGAGGCTTGGCCAACTATTAAAGAGTCCATGGTCTGGGCCCCTTGATAAATATATATAGTACACTATAATTTTAAGTATAGCATAAGTATTAAACATATATATAATGTATAATTCAAGTGCACAATGTGGAACTTGGTCCCTAGAGAAGGAGGTGGGCCCCCGGGCAGTGGGGTCCTCCTGTGGTTTCCCCTGTACCCCTATGGGCCAGTCTAACCCTGCCCGCAGCCTAACCTTAACTCTCCTCCTAGTGCCTAACTCCATCCCTGGTACTTACCTCCGGAATGTGTCGGGATTCTGACCGTCGGGATCTAGCTGTCTGTATTTTCATGGCATCCTGTGAGAAACCTGTATCTAGGCAAACCTCTAGTTACTGTAACTAAAGAGGCTATGTGGTTGATGCAGAGTTAATAGCAATATGGGCATAGATGATTCTAAACAAAATGCAGGGTAAAACAGCATTGTTCTGTCCTTATACAGAGACGTGCACCTCTCCAGATAAATACTGCTCAACATATGCACCTGCTCAGCATCTACACTACAAGTCATCACCGATTATCTGGCACCTGCACTCCAGCAATTGCAAAATATACTCCTCCTAAGAGGCATATATGCAGGGTTGGACTGGCCCACAGGGGTACCAGGGAAACCACCGGTAGGCCCCACTGCCTGAGGGCCCACTCCTTCCTCTGGGGATCAAGTTCCAGACTGTGCACTTGTATTATACATGTAGATATGTTGCATTACACTGCACTAGACTGTTGTGTATTTCAAGCCTCCATGGGGGCTGACCACACCCCCTTTGTAGGCTGACCACACCCTTAAGTATGGGCCCCTATCACTACATTCCCCCGGTGGGCCCTTCATGCCCCAGTCCGACACTGCATATATGCTTGCTTCTGCAGGTCTAAATGAGCCTTATTTGCAGAAATACACCCTTACTGTATTCTACCTACATTACAATGCAGCTTCCCTGTCCCACCTATCCCTGCTCATGGGAGTGAACATGGAACAATTGAATATGATTGCATCTATTATTATACAGTGGGTTCCTGATCAAAATGAAGACATCACATTAAGTGAAGAACTAATCATGACTGTGTGCGTTGCACATTAGGTATGACGTGCGCACGTGCCGCAGCATGGGGGTTGGTGGGTGGGCTGGGGGGGGGGGGGAGGGCAGAAGAGTATTTTTGTTTTCATATAACAGAGCATCTTACCCTGCTATAACATATGCTTACAATGCAGTAGCTTTCACATTCTCTAACACTAGGGCTGATGTAGGAGAGCCGTGCTTTGTGTTATATCAACCAGTAGCACTATGGTGTTTGAGGCACTGGAACTTGCAACAAACAAGGGAGAACATAATAGAAGGAAAAGGGTTTATTTAAGTGGGAATTCTATTTAATGCTGTTATAATAATATCAGTTTCTAGTTTCTACTCAAGATGATAAAATTCTGTTTGATACTAATACACAGTAGATACATCTCTTCATTGATTTTGCAACTCATTTATAAAATATGGATGTAGCCAGCATAATCTTATAGTGATATTTCAGGAAAACCAATATAATATTTGCTGTATTCGTAGGTCAAATTAGAGTATGATGGCTGAGCATAAAAGGAAAACCTTTCAGATGATATTGGATGGCAATAATATGACTCGTGACAAAATAGTTTCCTTTTGGAAAGCGTTGGCATACACTTTCCCTTTTTTCATTATTACCTAGCATCTGTAAATCGGCACAGCGTCCTACTGGCCACTGCTTGTACTGCGTCACAAGCTCCTATATCAGGGGCAGCATCTGTCTCACAGAATGTCACAGTGTGTAAGCTCATTCAGCCAGCGGAGTGTTAGTACAACTGATCTCTGGAGTGGTGACTTTACTATGAAATTTTGATATTTTTTTTTCTTACATAATACAGCTATTCAAAATATATGATTTGTAGCTTAGTGTTATAAGGTCCTGAGAGAATTGTCACAGTGCTGTCAGATCCTGCATCATGAATATGCTATTTACTCTGAGTAGCGCCATTAATAACGTTCCTAAAATATTCTCTGTAAATACTCATTTATTAATGATATGTGTTCCCTGTAATATCTGATGTGTGTTGCATACAGTGTGCTCTCTGTTCTGCGTCTCTTTGCTGTGGAATGCTATGTACTGGAATCTGTGGGTTTTTCAGGTCAGAGCAGCATTAACCAGTCAGTTACGAGTAGTAAAGCGCTAGCAAAACTTAGCAACCTTTGATCCATATTTTACTACTGACAGACAAACACAAGAGCGCTGCATCAAGTGCCCAACCAGAATTGGGAAATTTGCTATGTAGGCTGTTATTTAACAACTTCATGGCCCATGAAAACAGCTTATAAAAAAAGTTGCCCAAGATACGTGTGATTCATTGCTTCCATACCAGTATTGGGCCCTCCATGGTAATCTTCCTGAGGTTGGGAGATGTTGGGGTGATAAACTTACACTTGGGGAGTAGACTAGACTAAGATTACAGTTACCGAGAGAAAAAGGTTTTATATTCAAGTTTGATCCAGTTTGTGTATAGTCAAGGGTATCCGGACTCCAGGTCGACAGCAAAAAGGTCGACACACCTTAGGTCGACACCAATTGTTCGACACACCTTAGGTCAGCATGGACAAAAGGTCAACATGAACAAGGTCGACATGGAAAAAGGTCGACATGCGTTTTTCAAATTCCATTTTTTAAACTTTTTCATACTTTACGATCCACGTGGACAGTGGCGTAACTAGAAATGTTTCTCCCCCAAGCCAAAACGCAGCCAAAAGGGGGCGTGGCTTCATTGAAATGGGCGTGGTTTCGCATAAAGGGGCGTGGCGTTGCAGGTAAAGACTACCTTATACCCCAGTTTTGCAACCTGCATGCCCAGACGTTGGCCACCACAGGAAAGAAAAATAATCCTGATTCATGCCCCTTACATTATTTGTCATTTTTCCTCCTTATAGTAATACCCAGTATACATTATGCCACATACTGCAATGGCCCTTAGACATTATGCCACACACAATAATGCACATGACACAATATGCACACACCGTAATGCCCCCGACACATTATGCCACACACCGTAATGCCTGTGACACATTATGACAGGAATCGCAATGCCCGTTATACATTAGGCTACACACTGCAATGCCCCTGATACATTATAGCACATACAATGTCTGTGACACATTATGACACACACTGCAATGACCCAGAGACATTATACCACATACCTCAATGCCTGTGATATAGTATACAACACACCGTAATGCCTGACACATTGTACGTGATACATTATGCCACACACTGCAATGACCCTGAGACATTATACCACATATCACAATGCCCGTGATATAGTATACCATACACCGTAATGCCTGTGACACATACCGCAATGCCCGTTATACCCTATGCCACACAACGCAATGCCCGTTATACATTATGCCACACTGCAATGCCCCTGAGACATTATACCACATACCACAATACCCGTGATATAGTATGCCACACATCGTAATGCCTGTGACACATTATGACACACACCGCAATGTCCGTGATACATTATGCCACACACCGTAATGCCCAATACACATTAAGTTCTACAGTAAGGCTTCTAATTACTTTTAAATTACCTGCTCGTTGCCAGGGGTTTCATGCTCTTGGTTCCATGCACGGTGCCAGGGATTTTCATGCTCAGGGTGTCATGCTCGTTGCCAGGGGTTTCATGCACTGGGTGTCATGCTCGTTGCTAGGGGGTAGTGCTTGTTGCTAGGGCCGTGCTCCCAGTGCCACATATGCCCCCAGTGCCAGATATTCCCCCACAGTGCCAGGTACTCACGTGCCCCCAGTGCCACATATGCCCCCTCAGTGCCTGCCACATATGCCCCCAGTGCCAAATATACCCCCCCAGTGCCACATATGCCCCCAGTGCCAGATATTCCCCCACAGTGCCAGGTGCTCACGTGCCCCCAGTGCCACATATGCCCCCTCAGTGCCTGCCACATATGCCCCCAGTGCCAAATATACCCCCCCAGTGCCACATATGCCACAAGTGCCAGATATTCCCCCACAGTGCTAGGTACTCACGTGTCCCCAGTGCCACATATGCCCCCTCGGTGCCTGCCACATATGCCCCCAGTGCCAAATATACCCCCCCAGTGCCACATATGCCCCCAGTGCCAGATATTCCCCCACAGTGCCAGGTACTCACGTGCCCCCAGTGCCACATATGCCCCCTCAGTGCCTGCCACGTATGCCCCCAGTGCCGAATATACCCCCCCAGTGCCACATATGCCCCCAGTGCCAGATATTCCCCCACAGTGCCAGGTACTCACACGTGCCCCCAGTGCCACATATGCCCCCTCAGTGACTGCCACATATGCTCTCCCAGTGCAGCGCTCCCCCGCTCTCCCCCGCTCCCCCCCCCCCCCCGCTCCTTTGTGATGGAGGGACACGGAGGGCACAGCGCGCGCCTCTCCCGTGTCCCTCCTGGGTCTCCGGCGGGTCTGTTAAAGGAAGTGCCGGTTCGTGAGCCAATCAGAGCTCACTAACGGCACTTCCTTTATTAGACCCGCCGGAGACCCAGGAGGGACACGGGAGAGGCGCGCGCTGTGCCCTTCGTGTCCCTCCTTACAGCAGCGGAGGGAAGGAGACCGCAGATTGACATGCACTAAATCAGTGGCGCCCCCAAGCCACCGCGAGGGCTGCGGGGGCAGTAGTTATTCCACTGCACGTGGACTATAATTGGGAACGGTAACCTGTGCCGAGCACAGCGGTAGCTGAGCGAGGCACCTTGCCCGAAGCATGGTGAGCGAACGCGGTGCACTAATTGGTGTTCCCAGGTCACTCTACGAAGAAAACGATACAGAAAAAACATAAAAAACTGATGTCTTCCTTTTTCCATGTAGACCTTGCTCATGTCGACCTTTTGTCCATGTCGACCTAGCGTGTGTTGACCAGTTGGTGTTGACCTAAGGTGTCGACCTGGAGTCCCATACCCATATTCAAGTTTCATCCAGTTTGTGTACAAATCTTAATTTTGTTTTTCTAATATTATTTAAAGTATTGAGGAGATCATATTATCTTTATAATGCACAGAAATGTCCACTTGTATGTATAGGTGTATTTATGTGAGAAATTAAAATGGGGGACTGGGCTTGATGTTGAACAGAGACAAATATAATCTGTGCGCTGTGTGAGAAACCCACTGAAAATCAGTTTTATACCTGTCATCATGAGTAGAACAACATTGAAATAACTTTCTAAAACTGAACTTGGCGGCCACGTGAAAATGTTGAAGTGTACTTTGCAGGGCCCACCAGTAAATCCAGTTGCAAGGGGCCACGGCCATATTGACATTAATGTATTTTTTGCAGGCTGCTTGGCTTGTTGTGAGTGTCTTAGAACAGCAGTGCAATAAGTGCAGTGCAGTAATACAATGTAAAGAATAAGCCCACAGGACCCTTGCCTAGTTGGAGCCTTCTGGTTTGCTTCCTGTGCTAGATAGTACAGGAAGCCCCATGCTGCACTTTCCATAGTAGGTGTAGTTTTTCCAACTATTGGTGCTTTTGCTGGTTCCAGTTCTGATCAGTCTGCATTTGACTATTTTCTCTGGATCACTGCCTACCCTAGAC
Source organism: Pseudophryne corroboree (assembly GCF_028390025.1). Taxonomy (NCBI): domain Eukaryota; kingdom Metazoa; phylum Chordata; class Amphibia; order Anura; family Myobatrachidae; genus Pseudophryne; species Pseudophryne corroboree. Next base: position 117,028,750 of record NC_086450.1, read on the forward strand.
TTTCTCCACTGGACTATTCTCTGGAAGCCATTAGCTCTGAGCAATCCACTAAACATTGACCTTTCCTGAATTTCTGCATGCAGATAGGTCAGAACCAGATCCCAGGCAAAACAGACAGCTAGAGCCCTGCATATGGAAACTGTACATACTGCCAGCTCTGCAACATGGGTCTTCCTACACTATAAAGCACATGCAGAAAATGAAAAGTATACCAGAGAGCCCTAATTCCATGTGCACCCACAGTAGCCAATGAGCTCAGTGGCGCACCCAGGGGGGGTTTCCGAGTACCCAGAAACCCCTCTCCACTAAAAAAAAAAAAAATTTTTTTTTTTTTTTTTTTTAGCTGCATGAGTATTATTAATGACTGTCTAGCATCCTCTGCAGCCTGCTGTCTTCCTGGTGGCACTTGCAAGTGCAATAAAAGTTTACTTTATTTTAATTATAGTACATATATATCCAAGTGCCTACATATATACACATGTATATACATACATACATACATACATACAAACACACACACATATGATATATGCATGTTTATTATGCTATGTATATGTGTATATGGGTTCACTACGATCTCCCGGCGGCCGTCCTCCCGGCGACCAGCATACCGGCGCCGGGAGGCCGGCCGCCGGCTTACCAACAGTGTGGCGAGCGCAAATGAGCCCCTTGCGGGCTCGCCACGCTACGCGCGCCACACTATTCTATTCTCCCTCCAGGGGGGTCGTGGACCCCCACGTGGTAGAATAAGTGTCGGTATGCCGGCGGTCAGGCTCCCGGCGCCGGTATGCTGGTCGCCGGGAGCCCGACCGCCGGCATACTGTAGACCACCCGTGTATATGTATGTGTGTGTGTATGTATATGTATATATATATATATATATGTGTGTGTAGATATATATATCACCTCAGTCCCCACCCCCGTGATTGGCTCCGCCCAGTTCTGGAAACCCCCCCATGCAAATCCTGCGTTTGCCACTGGAGCTGGTGGAAGAGGAGGTGCTTTGCGGTGCAGTGCCTACGGATTGAGGCACAATATTTCATATCACAAGTGCACGGTACTTTTGCTTATGGTTATATTTATTTAAAGACCTGTTTTCAATCTTTAAATTCCATGTTTTCACTATCAAATAGCCTAAAGGGGCTTGCTCAAGCTTGGGGCAAATCAGATGACCCTATGGCAACATTATATCTCTCCGTCCGATGTAATCACTACAAGGGGAAACTTTTTAGCTGACAGTTTTTCTAAACAGAGGGTTAATGGCCTTTTTTCTGGAGGTTTTGAATCTACCTGACTTACTAAATACAAATAAACGGAAATATGAAAGTTTAGCCAAAACCGCAATACACATCACCGTCCCGACTTTTAGCTATTAAGCAAATGGTATCCGGACTCCAGGTCGACACACCTTAGGTTGACGCCAATTGGTCGACACACCTTAGGTCGACATGGACAAAAGGTCGATATGGACAAAAGGTCGACAGGAACAAGGTCGACATGGAAAAAGGTCGACATGAGTTTTTCACGATTTTTTTCTTTTTTTGAACCTTTTCATACTTAACGATCCACGTGGACTACGATTGGAACGGTAAAGTGTGCCGAGCGAAGCGGCAGCGGAGCGAAGGCACCATGCCCGAAGCATGGCGAGCGAAGCGAGCCATGCGAGGGGACGCGGTGCACTAATTGGGGTTCCCGGTCACTCTACGAAGAAAACGACACCAAAAAAACATAAAAAACTCATGTCGACCTTTTTCCATGTCGACCTTGTTCCTGTCGACCTTTTGTCCATGTCGACCTAAGGTGTGTTGACCAATTGGCGTCGACCTAAGGTGTGTCGACCTTTGTGCTGTCGACCCTCAGTCCCAGACCCTAAGCAAATACTGCATAGGCCCCTAGATTTATCAAGCAGCATTTAAGAACCAGTGTAATACTGCTAAACAAAAGCTTGTGACTGGTGAGATGGCTCAAATCGCTGTAAGTTTTCTCTATAGTACCTTGCGTTGCTAACCTCAGTACAAAACAAAAAACAACCCCTCCCATACAGTATTATCATAAATGAAAATGTAATTGTTGAAAGAAAACAATAAACTATATAATATGGTTACCCCATCAAATAAATAATTCCCTATGATATTTATTATAATTATTATTGCCCCCAGATATAAATATAAAGTAAAATTGTGCTTACGACAATTATTTTAATAATGTGCCCCCTCAATATAAAATATTTTTAGTGTCCTCTCTATATATTATATACATATATATTATATATATGTTCCTCAGACTACCCCCATTATTTGCTGTTGTGTAGTGGTACCCCTATGTATCTTCCTCATGAGCTGACGTAATGCATTGGCACTTTAAAAAAACAAAAACAAAACACATTCACTGGCACTGACCAAGCCTCTCAGCTCCTGGCGCAGAATGAGGTAATAACTGGGTGCCCGGCCATGTTATATACTGATGGGATGGTATCGATATCCTGGCATATAGCGACAGCGGCATCCTGATATTCAAAATCCAGACAGATTCCATTGACTATTTTATCCCTAACCCTAAGGCACCCCTGCTGCAGCCTAACTCTACCCCCCCCCCCCACCAACAGCCTAACCCTAGCCCTCCACTAGTGCCTAAACCTAACCATAAACCTAACCCTAACCCCAATACTTACCATCAGGTTCTGTCGGCATTCAGAGCGCAGCATTTCAGCTGCCAGGATCCTGACCACTGACAGTCAGTAGCAGTGCCTCATCTGTCAGAAATGAGAGGACACTCCTGATTGGCAGGACATCTATATGGACAGTAAATCAAGTTGCTCTAGGACATAGTCATCTTGCCAATAATATAATAATCTTTCAATGTACAACTGCTTTTAAATTGTGCATGTTGCAGAATACAAGTTGTTTTTAGTCAAGGTTCATAACAAAATAAACCTGAATACCCTGGTAACTATTGATGCAAGAAATATTTATATACTATAAACATACTGTATATAAACATTCTTTATTTAAAAAAAAATATATATAACAGAAACTTTATGCAGGAAATACAAATATTTGTGTTGAATACAACTTTCTGAACTTTGAAGCAAAATAAAAATGTACTACATTAAAACTAAAAGTAATCATATGTAAGCTTTGTACAGGAAGCACAAATGTTTGTATTTAATAACTGCTGGGATTAGAACAAGTAAACATTTCTAAAAAAAAAATAAAAAAAAAATAAATCCAATTTTTACCAGCAGAGGGAGATAGAGGATTTCCTATATATTGGCTGAGTTTAAAATAAAACAGGAACGTTTAGAAGGATATATTTTTACTAAGTACGTTCAGTGAATTCCAAACTATTATGATATTTATTAGTTCTAATTATCTGGAACAATACACACTGCTTTACTGTGTTAGCACAATAGATTAGCAGATGTTTATATTATTATGTAAAAGTGTAGCATTCTGAGTGTGTACGTTATACAGTTCCTTGCTAAAGTATTCACCCCCTTTGCATTTTTCATGTTTTGTTGCCTCACAACCTGGAATTAAAATGGATTGTTTGAACATTTGTATCATTTCATTCACAGAATATGACAACTTTGAAGATGTGTTTTTTTTTTATTGTGAAGCAAACAACAAATAGGACAAAATAACAGAAAATTTCAGCGTGCATAATTATTCACCCCCCTAAAGTCAGTACTTTGTAGAGCCAACTTTTGCTGCAATTACAGCTGCAAGTCGCTTTGAATAAGTCTCTATGAGCTTGCCACATCTTGCCACTGGGATTTTTTCCTATTCCTCAAGGCAAAACTGCTCCAGCTCCTTCATGTTGGATGGTTTCCGCTTGTGAACAGCAATCTTCAAGTCTGACCACAGATTTTCAATTGGATTGAGATCTGGGCTTTGACTAGGCCATTCTAACACATTTAAATGTTTCCCCTTAAACCACTCGAGTGTTGCTTTAGCAGTATGTTTCGGGTCATTGTCCTGCTGGAAGCTGAACCTCTGTCCCAGTCTCAAATCACAGGCAGACTGAAACAGGTTTTGCTCAAGAATATCCCTGCATTTAGCACCATCCATCTTTCCCTCGACTCAAAACAGTTTACCAGTCCCTGCTGCTGAAAAATATCCCTACAGCATGATGCTGCCACCACCACCATGTTTCACTGTGGGGATGGTGTTCTTCGGGTGATGGGATGTGTTGGGTTTGCACCAGACATAGCGTTTTCCCTGGTGGCCGAAAATTTAAATTTTAGTCTCATCTGACCAGAGCACTTTCCTCCATACATTTGGGGAGTCGTCCACATGCCTTTTGGCAAACTCAGAATGTGCCTTCTTATTTTTAACAGTAAGTAATGGCTTTTTTTCTGGCCACTCTTCCATAAAGCCCAGCTCTATGCAGTATATGGCTTATTGTGGTCACATGCGCAGATACACCAGTCTCTGCTGTGGAACTCTGCAGCTCCTTCAGGGTTACCTTTGGTCTCTGTGCTGCCTCTCTGATTAATGCCCTCCTTGCCCGGTCTGTGAGTTTTGGTGGCCGGCCCTCTCTTGGCAGGTTTGTTGTGGTACCATGTTCTTTCCATTTGAAGATGATGGATTTGATGGTGCTCCGGGGGATCATCAGAGATTTGGACATTTTTTTATAACCCAACCCTGACGTGTACTTCTCAACAACTTTGTCCCTGACTTGTTTGCAGAGCTCCTTGGTCTTCATGGTGTGATGCCTCTTACTTAGTGGTGTTGCAGCCCCTGGGGCCATTCAGAAAAGGTGTGTTTATACTGACAGATCATGTGACGCTTACATTGCACACAGGTGGAATTCATTTCATTAATTATGTGACTTCTGAAGGTAATTGGTTGCACCAGAACTTTTGAGGGACTTCATAGCAAAGGGGGTGAATACATATGCACATGCCAATTTTAAAATTTTTATTTAGAAAAATTATTTTTTTATATAAATTTTTCTCATTTCACTTCACCAATTAAATTACAGGTTGTAATGTAACAAAATAGGTAAAAAACCATGCGGGGTGAATACTTTAGCAAGGCACTGTATTTAGCACTTCACAAATTTACAAGTTGGGTGCTACTGGGATTAGAATATAGAACTGTTATACATTGCATTTGTGCTGAAGATGGAAAGGAATGTTTAAGCTTAACACAACAAATCTGTAAATTTATAGCATATTACAGTAAACTGAGAAAATTAAAATGAGTTAATTTGGGTGGGGCTGCACAGCGTCCTTTGTAAATAGTCTAACAAGACATGCAGGAGAATGGCTAGACGGGAAGCAGTTAGCTTCCTGACAGACCGGATCCCGGAGGTCTATATACCGACGCAGGGATCCCGAAGTAGGAGGCAATGCTGGTGTCGAGATACCGACACCGCACAGGATGCCGACGGTACATTACTGACAGTCGGCATCCCCAGCGTCCGGACAGTGGGATGTGCTGGTGTCCTGCTGCAGGGGTGGGTTGGGGAGCATGTAGAGAAGTTAGGTTTAGGCAGAAGAAGGAGGGTTAGGGTCAGGCTGCAGGGCACTGTGGGGCATATGTGCATCTGGCACTGGGGGGCATACAAGTATGTGCATCTGGCACTGGGGGGCATATGTGTATCTGGCACTGAGGGAGCATGTCTTGCACTGTGGGGCATATGTGTATCTGGCACTGAGGGAGCATGTCTTGCACTGTGGGGGCATATGTGTATCTGGCACTATTGGGGTCATATGAGTATCTGGCCCTCCCATATGTGTATCACATACATTTTCATTGTCCACGCCTAGTGTTGCATGTGGCCACACCCATTTTCTGGCACGTGCACACAGTACCACTAAGAATTTTTTTCTACTTGCACCACTGACTGGGGTGGGGGGCTACAAATTACCCACGCTTTTCTGGGGTGCCCGTGCTAATACAGCCATGGCCTCTAGAAACAGGACAACAACAGTTCTTGGCACATATAAATGCATCTTGGTGGCTAACTAAAATATTTTTCTGAGCAGGCTTGACCAAGGATTTGTGCTTAGCCAAACCCCCTCTCTAGTACCAGGGCCTCTGTATCAGCTGCTCTGTGGCTGGAGTATGAGAAAGTTAGACTGCTCTGTGGCTGGAGTATGAGAAAGTTAGACTAGGGTCCTAATGGTATTGAAAGAAAACTTCCAGAGCTGTATCTGATATTTGATTTTTTTTTAAATCAGTATGACCTATTTGTGCTACTGTAACCATGGAAAAGGTGTGCAAGCTTTGAAAGGGAACTTTAAAGGGGCCATGTCTCCGTTAAACCTCTGTGCTGCTTCCCCCCCCACCCCCACCCCACCACCACACACTTTATATCTGTCATCTTTTCTGATGGCTGAAGTTGCTGCAGTTCATCAATGATAATGATGTAAGTGATGGCGGGGGGGCCATTACTCCCATGGGCTCAGGTGCAATGCTTTGGCTGTGAAGACGGTAGTTCTGTCCATGGGTTACTGTATTTTAGGATTTATGACAAAAATTTAAAAGGTTTTATTGACTTGTAAAATGTTGTAATACGGATGATTATCTTTGAGATATTTCCTTTTGTACATCCTGAAATTGTTGACATTCCTGGTAAGACCAAGAAAAGTGGCAAGCAAAGGGCGCTTAGCAAACAAAGAACAAACATTTATTAAAGGGTTGCCTGGGATGTACTGTATATACTATAGTATACCAAGGAAAACAAAATAGCCAAACTTGTTAATACACTGTGTGCTGTAGACTAAACAGGTGGTAATCTAAACAAGTGGTAATAGACCCAGCTCATGCACATTTTTGTGGAGGGCATATTGAGTGCAGAAAGTACAAAATAAAATGATATAAAGGTTTTTGTTCCCCTTATACCCATTTAGCATCCCTCTTTATACTTCTGCCCAGTATTAGTATGCATTTATAAGCATATAGGTATTAATTTGGTAGAACCTTTTGGACAACAGTATTTGTCCTAAATGGGATGTAGTCAAATTATATAATGCTGACATTCATAATGTTGACAGTCATGATATTGACATTGTTAAAGTGTCAGCATTGAGCATGTCGGGATCTGCAGAAATGATGACCTACTACTCTCATCTAATGCTGGCTGTTCCTAACTCCCAATATCTTGACAGCCTTTACTTTAATTTTTTAAATGAGACCAGGGAAGAATAAATGTGTTTTGCCCAACTGTAGCTGATTAATATAATCAGTAAAGTCACTCTCATTTCAACAGCTTACATTGAAACAGCCAATTTTGCTTAATTGTTTTACTATAATAAGAAGTTTGTCCTTCCTATTATAGGAGCAGGAGTTGGGTCTTCCTGCCAAAAGATAGTAATGTTTCTTCTTCTTACAATATGAGAGAATAGGCTTTGGGCCCACTGGGAGAGACCCTGAGTTTGTGGACAATTGCAATACAAGATAGCCTGACAGTGAGATAAACGATAAACCATACTGTCTTACAACTCATGCCAAACTAACCTTTCCAGTTGATAAATATCATATATAGTTTTCCAAATAGCTCTCTTAAATAAGAAAAATAAACAATTCATATGATCCAAAGAAAGTTTTCTCTGAGACAACAAGAGAGAACAACTAATAGAAATATTTAACATGAAGATACATCTTGCCTCAATACGCCATGCAGCAGGAGATGCTTGGCATGAGTCAGCCAGCAGCTCCCGGGCAGCTCTGCTAACCATGGGTGTCTCTTTTTCCAAAAAATTCACCTTATTCACATCACTGTGTGACTAGGACGCACAAGCAGCTTATGCTGATTAAAATTATATGCGGTATGCCTATATTCTGTGTACGACTGTGGCTATATCTGCATACAAAATGCTACATTACATTGATTTCTGTTACATAGCAATGCGACTCAGATGCATTTAAATGGAAAAAGCTGCACATAAAGATGCTCGGCACTACCGAGTAACAGCATGGCATGACTAAAAGGGCTGTTTAATGTGACTGCAGCAAGAATGTAGGAGGAAACATCTGTAGTATTGGACAGAGACAGGTAGAACTAGACATAATAGATGAGTCAACAGAGAATAGTCCAGCACCATGTTTTAGTCCCCAAACCAGATGGCAGAACAAGATTTTGTAATGATTTTCCAAAAAGTCATTGCATTCATAAATGGACAACTGAACAAGTTCATCAGTATCTTTTACTTAATGGTATCGCCACATTTACATAACAATAAGTGTGAAAACCTAAACTGCATTTGATACTCTGTAAACTTTTTTCAATTCAGTTTTACCATTTACTGTAGGTTACGCAATGTTCCAGTTAATTTACAGGTGCTTATGGGTACATATTTATGTTTACTCAGATATTATGCAGGTTATTTATATGATTGGGAAACTCATACAGAAAATTTGAGCAGTAATGAGCTTTCTTCAAAAGAACAGATTTGACTCCTAATCCTCAGAAATGTGCAGTTAGGTTAGCAGAGGCACTGCACTTAGATGATTTTGTTGATGGTTGGGGGGTAGTTACAGCAGAGACGTGTGGTCAGGTAAATGGCTCAGGAGGCACTGGCTAGTACCAGAGGCAGATTTAGACACAATATTGGAGCCCAAGGGTTCTTTGGGTCATTATACATAGGTGCAGCATTATATGCTGCTAGGAATTTGGTGAGTTTTGATCAGAGATGTGCACTGATGTAAGTTTTCTATGCACAGGTACATGGATAGTATAGGACCCTGAATGTAAGATACTCAGAGGAGATTTTGCTAAAATGTTTAAAATTCTATCTTTATTTTTTAATCATTTAGCCATACAGGTTACAATAGGTCTTCAACCTGTGGCCCTCCAGCTGCTGTGGAACTACACATCCCAGCATGCCCTGCCTCAGTTTTATCATATCTTAATAGAAAAACTGTGAGAGGGTATGCTGGGATGTGTAGTTTCACAGCAGCTGGAGGGCCACAGGTTGAAGACCCATGGGTTACATGGTTACTTGCTTTTAACTTTTTTCCTCAGGATACATTTTATATCACACAAACCTAATCAATACATTGGTTTTCTAAATAAGATTTTTATAATGATTTAATCAACCCTCCAGAATCTTTAGCTAGCCTGTTCTCATAATGACATAATTAATTAAATCAGGATCAATCATCTTTAATTACCTCATAAATGTCTTTAAGAAATGATTATTGCTGGAAATAAACAAACCTGATCACTTACATATTATTATTATTATTATTATTATTTATTACCAGCTATTTATATCATACACACATGTCATGCAGCACTTTATATTAATCCCAGTAGAGCTCACAATCCATATTCCCTATCACATGGAAACACAAACATCATACATCTTGATCTGCAGCGTGGCATTTTACAACAGTGGAGCCACTATGATGCAATTCAATGTGACTCACGTCATCAGGTTCATCGAAGATCGGCCCATTCTCTCATGAGTCCAGAAGAGCGCCCCAAATTCGTCACAGTTGGCAAGCACAGTATACAGTAGGGTTACTTTTTTGGCAGAAACCAGTAAATGTTATCAGCCGCGGCGCTGCTCGTGAAGGAGACAGGTCCCTGCCATTGCCAAGCGACCGGGACGCTGCACTTCCTCCATGAGCCGGCGTTTCCGGGTCCGGCCCTGTGCCTAGCAACGCTACTGCAGTGGGGACTGGGAGCTGCCGAGTGCCTAGCAACCAGGATCGTAGACGCAGGCAGTGTTCCCGGTTGCTGGGCAACTAGTCTGGCAGTGACTTGCAGCAGCGCAGCTGCACGTCCTTTCATTTATAATCTCATCTCTGATTCCTGGGTCTGATTGGAGTAGCCACATATATATTCCCTTCCTGGTCACTCCCAAAACGCTGGTGATAGTTCCTGATCTTGTGAGAACCTGTCAGCTTGTGTGAGAACCTGTCAGCCTGTGAAATACCCATGATTCTGAGACCATGCCTGACTGATTTCCTGATCTTATCCAGCTAGCCTTGTATTCAGGTTTTGGTGTGGAGTTTCCACACAGGCACTGTCTTGTCTACATTTTTTTATTGTATCCACCTTGTGCATTGTTGCATTTACAAATCATTTGTATTTACAGTCTCGTTGTTCATAACACCCTGTGCATGTACATTGTGATTGTGTTAATATTCCAACCTGTGCATTGTTGCACTCACGTGCACTCCTTATTTATTCCTCAGTCTGTGCCTTTGCATAGTAGTAAGATTGTGTTTGGTGAACGTCTCACCGTACTGCATTTACCCCTGCCCAGCCTCCGATAGTCTCCTTGTCCATACGTAAGACCTGGGGGCATCTGAGTACAGGGTGGACCTAATTCACCCTGGAAAGGCGGCTGCTATAGGAGAAGCCTAGCACTGCAGGAGGCTAGAAGACTGCTGGGCAGTGGGTAATTGCGTGAGCATCACAAGGCACCTACAGAACTGAGTGTAATCATAACTGTAAACCTACCAGTATGTACTGTATTTGGTGAGTGTGAAAAAACTGGATTATATACCGGACAATCTAAAATTCACCATTATATCTGCAAACATTTCAGGAACTTGTGAGAGCTGAAGCGATTGCAGATCAGGTTATGTTCATCGATTAGAATTTTCTTTGCAAACCAAACCAAACCAAACCATCTGTGAACCTGTTGAAGGGTTATTTCCAAACCTATTAATAACTGCATGAGGGTCATTCACTAGCTGTAAAATGTATATGATGCCGAGCATAAACATTTATCCAACTGCACCTAGTTTGACAGGTACACATACTCACAACTGTTCACTCTTTCCGTAATATTTGTGAAACGCTGAAAACAAATGTGAAATAGTGTATGATTTCTATATGCATAATACAGAGGAGAAAAAGAACATCTTGCTGTACTGCCTATCACATTCGTGCTCCACCCCATTTAAAGGGATACCCCACCATTAAACTATATTACCACTGCTTAATCCACCATGGGGTGTGATGCAGGGAGCGTCTCCACACATCCGGTGCCATTGTTCTAGCTTGGGAGTACCCAGGCTGCAACATCCACTCAGTACACCTTTGCTGTTTTATGCCTCCTAACATTATGAATAACTATTTATATATCCACAAATACATTGTAAAAGTCAGTGTAGTATTAGAGCAGATATAAGCATCTTAGGACTGTAATGACAGAGAATGCTGGAACTGTTAGTTCAGGATCAGCTAGATGTTGTCTAAGCCTGTGGTAGAGATCCTAAAGGAGGAATAAACCAAACTGCTGGTTTGTCGGTATAGGCACAGTTAATACTGTATGTTAGTTTCATATCTATCCTGTTCATCCTGCTGAAGATTAATTTCCTCCTGGGTAGCTTCAGTGTGCTATGTGGTATAATGGTCTGATACCAGGAGCTGCAGAACAAAGATTGCAAGAGATCACAAGGTCTCCTCTTAATAACCATTTATACCTACAAGAGTTGTCATGTTGAAAAAGTAACCTCAGTATAATTGTGTCTGTGTCCATGTAGGATCATTACTCTGTATCTTGTTCAGAAAGTTGGGACTATGAAATATGACAGATGTCTGTATCAATTGTATTGAATTATTCTAGTATGTAAACAGCTTTGATCTATAAATTTTTGATCTTATCTATAATAATGATAATCATGTTCCGTGCTAACTGTGTCTCTCTCCCTATATATATATATATATATATATATATATATATACATACATACATATATGTATATATATTTATATATATATATATATATTTATATATACTTTTAGACTCAGATTATTAGGTAATTAGCACAGTTGGTACTGTATGTAACAAATTACTGTAGCTCACATGACCTCCCTGCTATTTAGCTGTGTTTTTTTGTTTTTGTTTTTACATTAAACACAGGAACCCCACAAGAGAGGGAGAGAAATAGAACAAACAATAATAGCATGAGATATTGCAACATAAAGCAGAAATCCCATGAAACAAAATTTAGATTTTCCTTTTTTTTTTAAATTCTTTTTTTAAACATAACTTACTGCAGCAGGCTATAAGAAGATTATTGATATTTACATTTCTCTTTAGTTTGTTTCTTCAGACATCTGTTTATTGCCACAAGTGGTGCTGGCCACACTTACCAGAGCAGTCGGAGCATCACAAGGCAGTCACCAGGGTTTAGGGGTGGTCAAGCCCTTAAATAAAAACTACGTAAAGAAGTACCAGCGCTGGCTTGTAAAAATATACTTCGAACGGTTTGTTTAAAAAGATATATAGCAATACAATTTATTACACTATATAATCATAAATACATAAAATAGATAGCCACAGGGCTCACAATGAGAATGCAAGTATCATGAAAAAGTAACTTAGAACAGCCACTGTTAAAACTCTTATATCATGAAGTTCATCCGGTAATATTAAGCTGCATTTGAAGGCCATAATAGCAACACATTGCTCAGAGAGTCCTAGCCAGGGTATGAACTTCATGATATAAGAGTTTTAACGGTGGCTATTCTAGGTTATGTTTTCATGATTACTGAATTCTCATTGTGAGCACCGTAGCGCTCTGTTTTATGTATTTATGATTATATAGTGTAATAAATTGTATTGATATATTTATTTTTAAACAAATCATCCTAAGTATATTTAGACAAGCCAGTGTTGGTATAAATCTAGTCACCAGGGTTTGGCAATCCAGAGAGGTGACTACCTGGTTCATGCAGCTGGGCATTACAGTCAGGCAGTGTGACCTGAGGGACAGTGCTGAAACAGGACTCTATACTGCCCTATTAAATCCCCACCCTCTAGACCTATGTCATTCATCTAGGGCAGTGATCTCCAACCCGTAGCTAGCGAGCTACTGGTAGCTGGCTGCAGTATTTTCGGTAGCTCACAGAGCGCACGGTCTTGGGCAGTCACTGGCACTCCTCCTCCCTTCATTTTTAATATGGTGCCGGCCGTCAGCCAATCAGAGCTCATGGACCGGCAGTGGTGGCACCTGATTGGCTGCCGGACCGCGAGTTTTGATTGGCTCACTTACCGTCACCATATTTTAAATGCCCGCCGCCACCGGAGACTCTCACCCTCATCGCAGCTGCTCTCTGGACATCACAGGAGAGGCGCGCACTGCGCTCTACTCCCCTTCCGTACCTCATACAGGAGGAGCAGCACTGGCAGCAGAAGAAGCCAGCAATGGTTAACACTATGTGGGGCACATTATCGGACACTGCGGGGGGGTGCGGGCAGGGCCGGTGCAAGGTCTCTCTGCACCATAGGCAAAGTTTCAGCCTAGCACCCCCTAATCTACAACCATCCATGTACTGTCTGTGGTCCCGCAGAAACCCCCATTGGTTACTTACCTTATGTTGTTTTCCCTCATCATTGGCATGGTTCCTCTTAGAGGCAGCAGCATTACAGTGACACTGCTGGGTACTGACATGTAGTCAGGTGCTGCTTGCTGCTGTATAGCTGGGATCCAGGGGCCTGAAGAAGGTGCATCAGGGCTATGAGTATGACCTTGGGGGTGCCCCTCGGGAGCCATAGTTACAACTCCCTCCTATGTGCATTCACATGACCTGATGATACACGTGTCGGCACGGAGGAAGCACAGAGGCATTATGCAGCACAACCTGATAGCAGCAGCTGTACCTGATTAGACATGCCGCCAGCGCAGTGTGAAAGGAGGTTGTCTCGTAAGGAGACATCTTCAATTTATTGCTTGATGAATTCAGTAGCGCCCTCCAAGGGCCGGCGCCCCTAGGCAGCCGCCTAAAGCTGCCTAATGGAAGAGCCGGCCCTGGGTGCGGGGGCATTTTATCTGGCGCTGTGGAGGGAATTGTATCTGGCACTGGTGGGGGCATTGTATCTGGCACTGCTGGGGGGCATTATTTGTGTATCTGGCACTGCTGGGGGCATTATTTGTGTATCTGGCTCTGCTGGGAGGCATTATTTGTATATATGGCACTGCTGAGGTGCATTATTTGTGTATCTGGCACTGTGGAGGGTATTTCTTGTGTATCTGGCACTACGCGGGGGGCATTACTTGTTGTGAGGCCACACCCACTTTTGGGAGGCCGCACCCACTTTTGCAGGAATACACGCGCATTGGGGTGAGGGGGTAGCTCCTTCAGAGGTTTTATTTTCCGAAAGTAGCTCACACCCCAATTAAGGTTGGAGACCCCTGATCTAGGGGGTGGGGCCATGGCTGTAGGAAGTGGATTACTACCTGGAGGGTCCAAGACCGTGGGCTCTGCAGCAGTGCTACTGGCTACAGGGTGCTGTTATAGGTGCCTTGGGGCAGTGTCAGTGCTGCACCCAGGGTGAAGGCACCTGTTCACAAATCCCTAGTTACCGTTCTGGTGGGGGAAGTTTCATCTCCCCCCGTCAGAGAACGTCAGACACTGTGATTGCTTGCCCCCTGCTGGTCCTACTTCTAACTTTGGGCCGCTGATGTGTCCTGTTTAACTGAAGTCAGCCCATTTTTCAATGCTTGATTATTGGAGAAGCCTGCTTGTTATCAGGATGTGCCTGCTAGTCCTCTCAAGCTCTCTTGTAATGTTTCTTGAATTAACTCTCTGGGTATCAAAGCCTTGTCAACTGATCCTTTGCCTGTACCTCGCCAGTCTGACAGCTATACATGTACCAAAGCCATGCTGTTTCTAGTCCCTCCCTGTTCCTCACCAGTCTGATAACTATAGATGTACCAAAGCCCTGCTGTCTCTAGTCCCTCCCTGTTCCTCACCAGTCTGATAACTATAGATGTACCAAAGCCCTGCTGTCTCTAGTCCCTCCCTGTTCCTCACCAGTCTGATAACTATAGATGTACCAAAGCCCTGCTGTCTCTAGTCCCTCCCTGTTCCTCACCAGTCTGATAACTATAGATGTACCAAAGCCCTGCTGTCTCTAGTCCCTCCCTGTTCCTCACCAGTCTGATAACTATAGATGTACCAAAGCCCTGCTGTTTCTAGTCCCTCCCTGTTCCTCACCAGTCTGATAACTATAGATGTACCAAAGCCCTGCTGTCTCTAGTCCTTGCCTGTACCTCACCAGTCTGTTAACTATAGATGTACCAAAGCCCTGCTGTCTCTAGTCCTTGCCTGTACCTCACCAGTCTGATAACTATAGATGTACCAAAGCCCTGCTGTCTCTAGTCCTTGCCTGTACCTCACCAGTCTGAATAACAACAGATGTACCAAAGCCCTGCTGTCTCTAGTCCTTGCCTGTACCTCACCAGTCTGATAACTATAGATGTACCAAAGCCCTGCTGTCTCTAGTCCTTGCCTGTACCTCAAAAGTCTGAATAACAACAGATGTACCAAAGTACTGCTGTCTCTAGTCCTTGCCTGTACCTCTCCCGTCTGATAACTCCACCTGTACCAAAGTCCTGCTGTCTCTAGTCCTTACCTGTACCTGTACCTCAAAAGTCTGAATAACAACAGATGTACCAAAGTACTGGTGTCTCTAGTCCTTCACTATACCTAACCAGACTGATAACTCCACGTGTACCAAAGTTTGAGAGAGAGAAGCAAGAAAGAGAGAGAGAGAGGGTGCAAGAGGGAGTGGGGGTGTCAAGGAAAGAGAGGGAATGAGAGAAAGAGAGGGGAGAGTGAGAGGGTGTCAGGGAGAGAGAGGGGGAGTGAGGGAGAGGGAGTCAGGGAGAGATAGATAAGGAAAGAGAGGGCCGAGAGAGAGGAACAATAGAAAGAGAGAGGGTGATGGAGAGAGAGAGAGAGATGAGAGGGGAGAGAGAGAGAGTGAGAGTGTCAGGGAGAAAGGGAGAGAAAGAATGGCACAACCCCCATGAGACATGACCACACACCCATGTTGCATGTGTGCCCAGTACACTGCCAGGGCTGTTTTAGAGACCCAGTCCATCACTGCATAAACAGGTTACTTGAAGGGATAATGCTTCAGCTTTCATTGTTTCATTGGAGCAACTTATTCATCTTTCTTCCCCTGCTCCAATGGTATTGCAATTGTTTTGTTCCTAGTGGATACATGTACTACACTCTCAACTATCTCTGTGTCACTGCAGTACTGCTACAGTACTGTACTGTCCTGCTACAGGCACTTTCATATGTAGCATTCATATGTAGCATTCAATATGTACAGTAGCAGGTATTTTGCGTGCACCCAGGCAGTGTGACTTTCACTGGTGAAAATCAGCTCACCTATAAAAGTGTAAGGAAATCTCAAAACAAGAAATGTTAGTGGTTCTTGATTACCAAAGTTGAGGATCACGTGATGGTATGTATACCACCACTCAGTGTATCAACTCAGTCATAAAATAACTAATTTGCTGAAGCTAGAAAAACTACCATATAATTCCTTTCATTTCCATGTACTAGTAAGGAGAAAGAAAAGTACTCTTTGTTTGCAACACTTTACTTTCTCCTTGCTTATATCTTATATACTTTACTCTCATGGATGCACCTCCAGAAGTCTATGAGCAGTTGGCCCTTAGTGGAATGATATTTTGCCTGCAAATGGATTTCCCTATCTAATATTATCATATACAGCATACAAACCAGTGCTCGGGTCTCCCTTATTCTCTGTCCCCTTGGCAGGTCCGAAAGTAGGATTTCTGTCACCCGGGGCAAGGCACTACTTTGGCACGTAGCCTTATTCCCTTATACCTTTTGATGTTGGTTTAATAGGAGTTAAAACATCAGAACCATACAGTAGTTGATCGGAAACGTAGTTCACAAAGGACAAAGGGGGTCATTCGAAATTGGTCGCTAGCTGCTTTCGTTCACTGCGCAGCGATCAGGCAAAAAATAGGCACATCGCATCGTACTATTACAACGAACGATGTAGTTTCACACAAGGTCTAGCAAAACTTTTCAGTCGCACTGCTGGCCACAGGGTGATTGACAGGAACAGGGCGTTTCTGGGTGGCACTGACCGTTTTCAGGGAGTGTTTGGAAAAACGCAGGCGTGCCAGGAAAAACGCAGGCATGGCTGGGCAAATGCAGGGCGTGTTCGTGTTGTCAAAACAAGAACTGAATAGTCTGAAGTGATCGCAAGCGCTGAGTAGGTCTGAAGCTACTCTGAAACTGCCCAAAAAAATTTTGTAGCCGCTCTGCGATCCTTTCGTTCGCACTTCTGCTAAGCTAAAATACACTCCCAGTGGGAGGCGGCATAGCGTTTGCACGGCTGCTAAAAACTGCTAGTGAGCGATCAACTCGGAATGACCACCAAAGTTCAGCTGCTGTTGGTCCAAACTTACTCAACCATCCCTTTTTAAAAAAAATAATAATTCCGTAATCATCTTTGCAGTAGAATTTCTAACAATTCTTTCATGACAACGAAAAAGATTATTTATTACTAAAAACATACAAGAATGTTCTATCACAATAACATCCACAAAGAAACCTCCCTCCCCTCATCTCAGCACCAAATCTTTCATCGCTTCCATGCAAAGCTTGTTCAAATATCACAAATATTTTGCATTTATATTGCACCTTAAATCTAAACAGTGTCAGGGTGATTGATCTTCCCCTTCCCTTCTGAAATCTAAATGCATCTAAATCAACAAGGAAATATTCCTGACAGTACATAAGTACTTTTGTACAGAGCTCTCTGCTTTAATACCAAGTTGACTAACTGGCCACCTGTGTGAGTTTTAGTATAGGTGAATATATAGAGAGAGGGGGGATATTTCAGGGACGTGCGGTGAGCTAAATGGCTCAGGAGGCACTGGCTAACCCCAGAGCCAGATTTCCATGCAATATATAACTATACAGTAAAGTAAAGTGATTCATTGTTACATTATCCAGTGAGGGCATATAATTGATGAAGTTAATAACTGTTCATACAGTTTAACCATGCACTTGGTTATATTAATATTTACATACGTCATGGTGTGAAAATAAAGGAAGATATGCCTCTGAATTCTACGCTGATGAATGCTGATATGTAAATATTCATGAGCTCAATAAATAAGATCCTCATGTGTGTACATTGCTTTAAATGAAATGAAAGCAATTTCTTATTGGCTGTGGAAAATGACAGTATGATTGCAGATGTATAGTGTCAAAGTTATGACAGAGACAAGTAATAAAATGACCAATTTGTCCTCTGTAAAGTCTGGCCTTGTAAAGTTTGTATAAACCAGTCGTTGTTCACCCTTCACCTACAGAGGGAGCTGCAGTTCAGCATTTTGTTTGCTTTCAAGATTCCGTTGGATCACTTTTAAGAAACAGCAAAACTTCATCTACACAAAGGACATCTGGTGACCTGTGTGCCAGTGAGCTACAGTATGAGAATGTGCAAAGCAACACTGTTCTGAAAACCATTGTTCTTCTTGGCTGTTCTAGAGCATAGGAAACACTCCAGCACTGATAACAATACCTGTTAATTCTCCTGTGTTGTTATTTGTTGTTGCATTGGTGTTTTTTTCTTTTTTCCTTTCTGTTCCATATACTTCCCATCTAACACAGCCCTCCTGGGAGATGAATATGTTTTGATATTTTTTTTATATACTGTAGTGTTGGGTGTAGTACGGCTGACCGCCGGTCAGCTTACCGACGCCGGGATCCTGGCAGCATACCGACGCCGAGATCCCGGCGGGGAGGGGCGAGTGCAGCAAGCCCCTTGCGGGCTCGGTGGCGACCTGCGGTCGCCATGGGTTCTATTCCCACTCTATGGGTGTCGTGGACACCCACGAGTGGAAATAGTCCCTGTTGGTCGGCATGCCGACCATCGGGACAGTGACCCGTCGGGCTGGTGGAGGAGGTCATATGACTGTCGGTCAGCTGACCGGCGGTCACATGAATACCACCCGTAGTGTTAGCATCATTGTTTTTAAACACAGTGCTAACTTAGGCTCACACACCAATCTGCAAGGACCTGTCCTTATTATTTTATGCATTGTATGCACCGTGGTTCCATAGCATGCAGTGGTCATTGGACTCCATTTTTTTCAGTAAGTGCATGTTGTGTGCCCAGAATGTTTACATGGTACTCCAATAATGATAGGAATTACATTAGATCTGTGCTGGCACTGAAAACATACGACCCTTCGTAGCTCAAACCAGTGTCTCTTCTCATTTGTGCTGTCGCTATTGAAGGCCTCAGCGGTCATGAGGACATATTTATATAAGATGTCATGGAACTACTGCAAAAGCAGGGCACGTAGATGTTATGGGCTATTAAGTGAGGAACGTTCTACCATGCCGAGGTTCCGATCTATCTTCTGAGATTATGCAGGAGCTAGCCTGTGTGCAATGAAGACCAAAATAGAATCCTCCAGAGAGGTGGAATGGAATTTCTGGGGCCTACCCTGTATTTTGCTATAAGGACTGGTCTAATCATATTTCTCCTTTTGGGGCTGTGGATGAGGGTATTGGCATCCTGTTACCTACCCCATACTGCAATTAATTAACTTTGTCCTTGCCTTATAAGAGAATGATTGCATCAAAAACATTGTGAAAAAGCATCTTACAATATTATGGAACCACCAGAACCCTTCACTGCTAGAAACAGGCACTTAAAGGCTAAAGTGTTCTGTATGGTGGTGCCAAATGCACTCATCTGCTTATCACTTTCTCTGGTGTACGTTCAGGATCCCTGCTGTCAGGATCCCAGCAGCCAAAATACCGATGCCGGAATCCCAACAGCCGTCAGAACACCAATGCCGGAATCCCGACCAGTATAGCCGAGATCCCATAGGTAAGTGTACCCCGGAGGGTTAGGATGTAGCTGTGTGTGTGTGTGTGTGTGTGTGTGGGGGGGGGGGTGTTAGGCACCACCTGTGGGGGTTAGGGTTTGGCTGCGGGCAGGTGAGGGGGTATCGGGTTAGGCACCACCCGGGGGGGGTGTTAGGTTTAGGCACTAAGTGAGGGTTAGGGTTAGGCTGCGGTAACAGAGGGTTAGGGGTGTAGAGGGGGGTAGATTACTTACCTCACCCCTGTCGGGATCGTGATCATCGGGATGCCGGCATCAGCATTGTGACCGCTGGCATCCCATCCGCCAGGTTCACATACCGGTCCCTCTTCTCCCAGTGTTTGGAAGTACATTGCTGTTGCTCTTTACACCACTGAGCTTGTAGCCTTGTAGTGCCAGATGTGATGATCAGTGTATACATTACAGTAGACTCTAGAGTTTTATTTGGCACATTTTTGGAAACAAAAAGTATTTGCATCCAGTACAGGTTGAAATTTCCAGATAAGTGAACTACAGTTGGTTTCTGTTTTGCATTGCTCTTTAAATTAGTGCTCTCGGGGGTTCCACTTGCAGATGATGCATTTCTCCCAGATTACCTTAGACACTGTTGTCTATAAAACATCAACAACTGCAGCTGTCCTGGTCACTGGGGTTCCTGTGAAATGCTCCTTAACAATCACCCACCCTTCTAATACCCCTTTTCCACCTCCATAAATATATCGGGTTATTGCACATGAATGCACAGCATCCCGGGATATTATGCAGTGTGAAAGCACCAGGTTGAAATAAGCAGAGTCGAGCCCCTCGGTATTTCAACCCGAGTAGCGAGCAGAGTTGATCATGTGTTCAACCCGTCTCGCTGTGCTGTGTGAACGGGTAAGCCTGGTCGATGTGACCCGGCACCCATTCACTATATAGAAAGAGCATTGGAGATCCACACCAAACACTGTCTACGGGACGTGTCACCGGTGACATCACCAACCGGGTCGGGCCGCTGGTCTGAAAGAGGTCTTATACTGGGTTGCAGTGGGGGATGACCCGTGTACAGGTCCGGAGTGCGACCAGGTATTGCAGTGGAAAAGGGGTATAAGTCACCGAGGTCTTCTCTTGCAGCCAAGATGGCCATAAATGAAATCCACCAGGCAGACCAGCAGTCTTTTTACATGACCCTGTACACATATGAGGTGCTGTTGTGTGAAAACCCGTGGTGCGAATGCTTGGTGTTCCTCATATACACAGAATTCTCCATTTGTTTGTCGACTTTCTGTGTTCAGTCCTGTATTATTCATACTATATGTGGTAGAGGTAAATGATCCTATAGAAACTCTTGTCTTATTATCTGTGTTCCTTTAACAATTATAGTTCTCAATAGGGAGCACATTCTACATTGTCAAATGTTTCAGCTGCTGATTGTGTGCTAATTATATAATCCTCGAGGTTAAATGTGGTTTCCAAGGATTTTATATTGTTCTTTAATTTGCATAGCATTTTCTCATACTTTAAACAGTCCTTTATCAACTTAATTGATCTTGAGCCTACTTTTTCTATGTATATGACATTATTTTTGAATTAATAAATCTATAATCATACTTTAGAAATGTGAAGTTTTATCAAGGAGCAATTTAATTGCCTTACCATTTTCACATTTAATTCTACTTTACTATTAATTCACTAATTTTTCAATGTTCATACTACATGACATGCTTAAATGAGCAATACATTAAGATCTTATGGGAATAACCTGGTTGAAAGCTGCTGCTTATCCTGAATTCTGTTGGTTCTGTAATGTTGAACTAGTAAATTAAGTTTGTTAATCAACATTAAATGGTGATAGGGGTAGTTGTGAGTAGTAGGGATTGCGGTGTATGATTGGTTTCCCCACTGATACCCCTCTTAGACCATCAGCTTGTAACTCGGGTTGTGCGATCTGAAAGGGTCCAGGTGAAATATCCCTGGTTGAGCGACCCAGTAATTCAACCCTAGTAGCGACCAGCGTTTAATATATGGCCTCTACCGGGATCGCTGTGCGGTATGAACCGGTTGGTGGGTCGATGTGACCCGTTTCCCGTTCACACTGTATGGATGGATGGCGGTTGGAGATCATCTGATTTTCAAGCGCTACCTCCGCACGTGTCACCGCTGACATCACCAACCTGGAAATATGACGGGCTGGGGACGCCAGTGTGAAAGGGGCCGAGGCAGGTCGCACCCGGGAAGCATCCGTGTACAGCTCCCAGGTGCGACCTGCCATTTGCGGTCCGAAAGAGGTATTCAGGGTTGGACTGGCCCACAGGGGGACAGGGGAAACCACCGGTGGGCCCCACTACCTGGGGGGCCCTATCTCCTCCTCTAGGGATCAAGTTCCAGACTATGCACATGAATTATACATTATATACTGCACAGGACGTATTTTCTGTAGTGCATTGCTGAATTTATTCTGGTACATTATTATGCATGCACTAGCAGTATTTACTATATACAGTATATTTATCAAGGAGATCAGCTTATGCACTCTCTAATGGTTAGGTAAACCAATGTTCCACACTCTTGAGACTGGCCACAACCCTAAACATGGGCCCCTACTACTCCATTCCCCGGTGGACCCATCATGCACCAGTCCGACACTGAAGGTATTTCTGTTGATCTGGACAGGGCCGAATTAATCATTGGGGAATTGGGGGCCTGGGGAAAAGGGGGAGGGGGGGGTGTATATTAGATTGTGCATACCTCCCAACATGACCCACTCAAGGAAGGACAAAATGCTCTCTACCTGGATATCCCGCTTAATAAATGATTGGTGACACCTGTTTTGAACTATTTATTTATTTATTAACAGTTTCTTATATAGCGCAGCATATTCCGTTGCGCTTTACAATTAGAACAACAGTAATAGAACAAAACTGGGTAAAAACAGACAGACACATAGGTAGGAAGGCCCTGCTCGCAAGTTTACAATTTATTTGATAAGAAAGGTATTTCAACATATTGTAGGTGATTGCAATAATAAATTAAGAGGGAAGTCCAGGTAGAGAGCATTTTGTCCCTCCTGGAATGGCTCATGTTGGGATGTATGGATTGTGTATATTAAATTTAAACCAATTGTGTATATTATATTTAAACTAATTGTTTAATCATGCCTGGGTATTGTTTATAGCTGTACTTAAATGAGAGACAACTATTTTTTTAAGTTTTTATTGTAGTAGAACAAAGACAACTTAAATGACCTTAAAATATACGTAGAAAAATAATATCTATAACTGAACTTGTCTCAATCAAGAATAGCAGCAACCTCTGTACTACTTACACACTAGGACAAGCCTCACAAGAACTCTGTGTGTGTGTGTGTGTGTGTGCGTGTGTGTCTGTCTGTCTGTCTGTCTCTCTAGATACTCCAATGCTCTCAATAGATAACAGGTTACATACGATCCAGACACCCAGGCGGAAAGGACGAGAAGCTGGGATCCCCGGGTCACTAACCGTTATCTCCCCCCTTCTATCTCTCCTCTGGCCAAGAAACTCAGTCAGTAGCTCATGAAACCTGATGCTCCAGTATCTCTGCCTGCACTGCATACTGTCCTGCTCGCATTCTGGCTGCCTGGTTCTGCTGCTGCACAAGAGGGAGAGCTAAGGATGTTAGTGTGCTCTGGCTGGGTGACCCCCTGACAGAGGTGGGCCCGGGGTATAGTACACCCTGATCTCCCCCTTAATCTGGTTATGGTTCTGGGGCCACCCATTCTGTGTCAGTTACCCAATGTGGACTCTGATATCACGGCACGTATGGCCAGCTTTAGTCCAGTCTGTAATTAGCACAAATCAGACCATGGGGCTGTTTCAGAATTGAACTTACATCCGCTTTTACAACGTATCTTGCATGTACTGTGCATGCTCCGGAAATGGCTGTACACAAGCACTTGCAGTGGAGAGTCAAAAGCATTTAGTTCACATCTGCATTAACGACTTAAGAGGCAGAACTGATTTGTATCTGAACGTTCTCATATAAGCAAAGTTTAGTGATGATGTTTTCATGCAAATATGGGTTATGCAGACCATAAGAGAAAATGCTTTATGTTAAGGTGTATTGTGATGCAGCTAGGACAGGTGAAATCTCATTATTGATGAGTTATAGTAAAAAGGGCACATATGTGGTTGCATTTCAAGATGCAAACAGTATGGATTTATTTACTCATTATTTCCGTCCACTCTTCTTTTGATGATCAAAATATGCCCAATTTACTGCATCAGGTCCCATGTGTGTAACCTGGGTGCAGTACTTGGCAGACATGTATCAACTAGACATCAGGTGTCAGCTGTTGTCATATGCTTATTCTTCCACATGAGAAACATAACACAAATCAGCACTTTGTCGCCTCACAAGACCCACTGTACTTACTGCAGTCCTTGCCTTTGTATCCTCTCAGTTGGATTTACTGTAATCCTTGGATTCCAGCCTTCCAGACAAACAATGCAGAATGCTTCAGGGACGCTACAAGCAGTGGCGTAAGTTCATCACAGTTGCCCGGAGGCAAGATAAATATTGGTGCCCCCCTATTTCCTATATTAAGATAAATATATGTATGTATGTGTGCGTATATATGTATGTGTGTGTGTGTGTGTGTGTGTGTGTGTGTGTGTGTGTTCTGAAAAAAAATGTATATACTGTATTTATACATTTAATTGTCTTTTATTTTACATCAAACATTTCTTAGCAGTCATGCTCAGGATTACAACCCATGACCTGTTATACTGACAGCAGACACTTTACTGATAGAGCTATTTGCTTCTGTACAGGTGTAATTGTCAGAGAAGTATCTTCATATAGTTAGAATTCTCATATTTCCTATACAGGAGCAAATATCTCCTCCAGTAAGGTGTCTGCTTCCAGTGTAATAGGTCGTGGTTTCTAATCCTGGGTATGACACTTGTAAAATGTGTGTCTACAGTATAATAAAGAGGGTGTGATTTGTAAGGTGCAGGGACCAGTGAGGAAGTCGTCCACTGAAAAGACAGCAGCAGCTATCAATTAACTTAATTCAATGGTGTCACAGAATGAGAGGAGAGATGCCCCCCTTCAGAGCAGGAGCCCGGCGGCAGATGACTCCGTTGCCTCCCAGAGTTCTGCCTCTGGCTACAAGTAACTATCCCTGTCACAGTCTTCATGTGCCGCCCTGGCTGCTGATAGGATTTATTCTAAAATGTATATCATTGAATAATAAAGCTGCAATTGAGTGAAAAAAACAAACGATTAAGGGGTCTATTTACTAAGCCTTGAACAGAGATAAAGCGGACTGAGATAAAGTATCAGCCAATCAGCTCCAAGCTACCATGTCACAGGCTGGGTTTGAAAAATGACAGGATCTGGTTGGCTGGTACTTTATCTCCGTGCACTTTATCTCCATCTAAGGCTTAGTAAATAGACCGCTAGATCTCCATGGGTATGGGACTCAAGGTTGACAGTGACTAGGTCGACACATTAGGTCGACACCTATTGGTCGACAGTGACTAGGTCAACACAGGAAATTGGTCAAAACGGCCATTAGGTCGACTTGAACAAGGTCGACATGAGTTAATTATGGAGGGTTTGTGTAGTTTTCTTCGTAAAGTGACGGGGAACCCCAGTTAGTGCACCGTGCTTCGCTCGCCATGCTTCGGGCAAAGTTACCGTTCCCAATTGTGGTCCATATGGATCGTAAAGTATGAAAGAGTTAAAAAAATGAAAAGAAAAATGTGAAAAACCTGTGTCGACCCTTTTCCATGTCGACCTTGTTCATGTCGACATAATGGTCACGTTGACTTATTTCCTTTGTCAACCTACTCAGTGTTGATCAATAGGTGTCGACCTAATGTGTGTTGACCCTGACAGTGTCGACCTAGAGTCTGGAAAGCGATCTCCATATTAGCTCCATCCCTCAGACATAAGACTTTGACACTGGAATACAGTACATGCCAAGGGATGTAGTTATGTGACAAGCGGTCAGGAGACCACGGGTCACAATACCTACGCCTACATACCGCCCCCTCAAGATCCCGATAGTCGGCCATACCCAACTCCATGCCAAGACGCACCACCCTTGGACATAGTTAAAAGCCTCCTAACATCTACCTGTTAATGATAATGAAAGCCATTAGAGACGTCCAGGAGTTTATATTCTTTATATGTACAGTATTTAAACCTCTGTTGATTCATAACTTTACTGTGGTTTGAATACTAATAAAAAGCAAATCAACTATTATTAATATATGCATATACCCAATCAAACAGTCCGTAAAGATATCATCAATATCTTAGAATGAAACCAATAACTCCATTTCTGCCCAAGTATCTGTGTTTCCTTATTGCTTACTTTTCCATTTGCCCAAAAATGTGTTAACTTTGTTTCTGACAATAAAACATGCAGCACAGGGTATCCTCATATTGTAGTTCTACCCCAGCCCCGCACTCACAAACAGGTGAAGCTGAGTATTAAAAATCCATCTTGGAATAAGTATATGCCAGTATGCTAGGCAGCGCTCACTCTGACAGAGCACATGTGCATACAGTATTGGGCGCACTAGTTTTCTTTGGATTCTTCCACTGTGTTAAATTGGAAAAAAAAAATGTACAGATAGTTTTAATGGAGTTGTCCACATTTGGACATTTTGTTTATTATCCGAATAATTCCAACCACACCCAGTTCTACGGATGGGAGATTCACTGAACATGAATTGCACCTTTTTGAACTCAAAATCCATATGGACATTAGGCAACACTGCACTAACGCCTCCTTACACTTACAGAGGCCGAATGGAGAATAGAGGAGACATGCAAGTGTTAGCCAATAGAGTAATGGCGCTATCCTATTAGAGGCTTTACCTTTTCCGGCTGATCAAAGAGGGCGGAGATGTTTGACCAGTGGTCATTATTGCGGTATCCAATTGCGATCATGGGATCCGGGATAAGCTCCCTATCCCATGTGTTATCGTGGCTCCAGCTGGCCTGAGGCACCCGGAGCGTAATCTCCGATAAGTGCCAGCATCAGGGCTAATACTATTGGCTGCAGTAAAGTACCGCTACTGATAGGATACCGCCAGGGTCGGACTGGCCCACGGGTACCAGGGAAACCACTGGTAGGCCCCACTGCCCGAGGACCCACTCCTTCCTCTAGGGATCAGGAGGGCCTGAGGGCCCACTCCTTCCTCTAGGGATCAGGTTCCAGACTGTGGTAGATTGTAGATATGTTGCATTACACTGCACTAAACCATTGTGTATTTCAAGCCTATACACTATATACTATACGGCTGGCCACACCCCCTCTGTAGGCTGGCCACACCCCTAAGTATGGGCCCCTATCACTGCATCCCCCCAGTGGGCCCTTCATGCCCAGTCCGATACTGGATAACGCCCAAAGGACATTTTCATGTAAATGTTTCTCATGCTGTAAACACAACAAAGGTGCAGATACGCATGTCAGGAGGCGTGTGACTTGCAAGTGCTCATCCTCCTAATGTTCTCAGTTGGAGCAGCCTGAAGAATAAATCTAATATTTAAAAAGAACTGCAGAGGTCCTTGTATACCTTATGCAGCAGTGTTCCAATATGATGTCTCTAGCTCTTGTTTCCCAGATCCAAAACAGGGCCCCAATGTACTGTACCCAAAAAACTTAGGTTCCCAACAAATGTACAATCTCTGGCTTCTTATATCCTTGTACTGTACACCCTCTGTGGTTTCTAAGTTTGGTACCCAAATTGTTTCTCAAACTACTGTAGTCAGGTTTTTAGGATTTCCCACTATTGGAACAGGTGAAATTATATTAGTTGAGCTAGTTAAGAAGATTACTGTACTTGTGCAAACTTTTAATATATCCAGAAAAATAGATTACTAGTGTACTTGGGAATCAGAAAACTTCCCACATTAGCCAATCAGATTCCAGCTATCATTTTATATAGTATATTGTCCAAAATTATAGCTATAATCTGATTGGTTGCAACGGGCAAACTCCACTTTCCCTTTTAGAACTGTTTGTAAATCTACTTCCAGAACTACGCTATTTCAACCTTCTCTCTTCTCAATGTCACATTATAGGATACATTTTAATTTTGCTGTTATCTAAATTCCAAGAACAAAATGATAGTCAGTGTTTTGAGCTAGTTCACTAACGTAAGAGACCAATTTGTTCATAATTACTGTCTTTAAAAATATATTATCCTTTTTCCATTTTAAATTATCCCCAGTGATGATGGCGATCTACTAACCACACATCTCATCATCAGTAAATGAATTGTTAATGTTACAATGCATACGGTAAGCCTAAAATATTGAATCAACAGAAAAGGCTTACTTAGCAGTTTACAGCCAGTTAATTGTTTAAATGGAATGGTACTCTAAGGCAAATTCTACCACTAGAAAGTTTAATTAAAACTGGCTGGGGAATGTTCTGTGGAAACTCATTAAGTACTATACTCATCTATAGCTCAGCTACAACTTTTCTATTTATCCATTACAGGCAAAAAGAACATCAATGGAAAAAAATCTTAATAGACTAGATGATTTAAAACATGTTACATCTGCAATCTGTGGATGAAAGAAGAATTACTTAGCTTTTGGAAAACCGTGTTATGTATTAGGCACACAAGCATTGAAAAACAAAGGTCTTTGAAGTGTAGGTAATTTGCCCTCTCCTCAAGGCACCTTAGAAACGTGTTCATTAATGAGTGTTAAAGCAACAGTATGTTGTAGCATAGAGTCCTAAGGCCCTCATTCCGAGTTGATCGCTCGCTAGCTACTTTTAGCAGCCGTGCAAACGCATAGTCGCCGCCCATGAGGGAGTGTATTTTCGCTTTGCAAGTGTGCGAACGCCTTTGCAGCCGAGCTCTGCAAAAACGTTTTGTGCAGTTTCAGAGTAGGTCTGGACTTACTCAGCCCTTGCGATCACTTCAACCTGTTCGTGTCCGGAATTGACGTCAGACACCCGCCCTGCAAACGCTTGCACATGCCTGCGTTTTCCAACCACTCCCAGAAAACGGTCAGTTGACACCCATAAACGCTTTCTTCCTGTCAATCTCCTTGCGATCGGCTGTGCGAATGGATTCATCGTTAAATCCATCGGTCAGCAACGAACCGCTTTGTACCTGTACGACGTGCCTGCGCATTGCGGTGCATACGCATGCGCAGTTTTGCCATTTTTTTACCTGATCGCTGCGCTGCAAAAATCGACAGTGAGCGAACAACTCGTAATGACCCTCTAAGTTCTGTACTGTACACAGTGCTTTAAAAACATTCCTATAGAACTCCCATTAGAGTTTACTGAGCATGGGCCTTCTTTCAGCATGGATTGCAATTGCAAAGCTGCTTTGTCGGTCCCTATCTACAGTTCCTGGGCAGCTAAAGAATAAATTCCGGTACCCCTTATATCTTCAGCGTTTGTTTTTTAATGATTCCGGCTGCTTAAATATAGCTGCTCAGACAGGATGCAGTTAATATACTGGCTGTCGGGATAACGGCATTCAGGAGACCAACGCCGGAATCCTGACAGCCGGTGAAATACAGACAGATGGAATCCTGACCACTGCAGGTTATTCCTACTCGGTTGGTGGGTTCACACCACCAATCGAGTGTGAATATATAATCTGTGGCAAGTGAAGCGAGCCACCGGGCCCAAAAAGTGGTGAGCTCAGCAAGCCCGTGAGGGAACTCGCTGCTGGGATTCCGACAGACAGGATGTCGCTGTCGGTATACTGACAGCCGGCATCCCATCTGCCGGTAACACATACCGATGCTGCTCAGACGGTCAAGATATTGGACTTCCAGTCAGCAGGACCTGGCCAAATCTCTCCCCAGTGGTAGCCCAGATACTATTTTTTATTTTTCACTTTGACGGTCCACATCTCTTGTTCCAGGACAGCTAAAAATGTAATTCCGGTACCTCCTAAAAGCTGAATATCTGAAGTTGTCATGATACCAGCTGCTTGATTGTTGTGCCTTAGGAGGACAAGATATTGGACTTCCAGCCAAACTCCTCTCCCATTTTTACGACTCACAAGAAAATCACAGTTTCTTTGAACACAGGGCCTAATTCAGACCCGATTGTAGCAGCAAATTTGTTAGCAGATGGGCAAAACAATGTGCACTGCAGGGAGGCAGATATAACATGTGCAGAGAGAGTTAGATTTGGGTGGATTATATTGTATCTGTGCAGGGTAAATACTGGCTGCTTTATTTTTACACTGTAATTCAGATTTCATTTTGAACACACCCCACCCAAATCTAACTCTCTCTGCACATGTTATATCTGCTCCCCCCGCAGTGCACATGGTTTTGCCCAACTGCTAATAAATTTACTGCTATGATCAGGTCTGAATTCGGCCCACTTTGTGACAGCAAACTTTCTGTGCAAGAGGGGTGAAACTTGCAAAACCGTTTTGGGATAGTCCAAGGTTAATGTTCCTCCACTCCTACAGTCTCGTTATTTAATAGCCATACCTCGTACATGTAACTGCTGATAGAGCTGTTTTTTTTTCATCCTTAACAGTAAATGTAGCAATGGGCCCACTGGTTTAATAACTGAAGTACACACACACTCAACACACACACAAAATTAACATTCAAAACAAATGTTAAAAAAATGCCCCTATATATCCTGTATAATGCTAGAATTAAGAGTTGTTTTTGTACCAAGCTTGTGTCAGGATTATCATTCATTCAGCACATAAAATGTATTGTTCATTATGAAGATTTTGCAATGATTGAGTGGGTTGTGAAAGAAATATGTTTTTTTTTATCCATTAAATTCTTTAATGACCACTTACTGATCCTTTTTAAGGGAGCAACAGTCCATAATAGTTAGTTACTTACCATGTGACATCTACATTTCATGCAAGATTAAACCCTTGAGTATTTGAAGACAGATGGATCTATTTACTAATTTAATGGTTTTCAACCATCATTGCTCAGAGTTGCAGTTGCTCTGAAAATTGTTGAGCGCTTCACGATTACGTGACGCAATATTTACAAATCAAGAAAATTGACTTAACTGCCTATGTATAGCATTATTAGAGAAAATGCACCTAAAACTGTCATATTTTTTATATTTTTATTCGTAAATTACTTGAAGCTGATAGATTGTTTTTAATTTGCAACATAAATTTAGAGATAGTGATAGATTATTATTTTTGGGGTGAATTTAGGGCAATCTGTACTTTTATGTGGCAGCAATACAGTTTTCCCTCCCAACTAGTGTAGCTGTGAGTCCCGCGCAGGGACCATTGCTGTTTCAAAGAACCTTTTCCCCACCGTAAATATAATTGTTGCTTTCCTCCATTGACAGTCATCAGATAGGGAGTTGCAAACAGTGCTGGCTTTATAACACAACTCTTTCTCCAATCACTACTATTAGAAACTAGAGATGAGCGGGTTCGGATTTAACGCCAGAATTAACGCCAGTTCGGTTTTATCCAGATTTTTCTTATTGGCTATCCAAAACACATGACATCCGTGAGCCAATAAGGTGCCGTTTTGAGAACCGAGTAAATCCGAGTAAAACCGAACCCGCTCATCTCTATCACTAGCGTGGCACTGTTTGGATTCTCTATGGTTGTGAGCACCAGGAGAAGTTGCCTTTGAAACATACTGTACTATACAGGATCATCCATTAAGCTGGCTACCTAAGCCTAATAGTGTAGATACCTGTACTTTTTTTAGACAAATGGAGGGAAGGAAGGAACTATATGAGGTCAGGTGCTTTTTAGAGAGTGAGTGTGATGAGTTCTCAAGTACTTGGCTTGGAACTCCCACAATTCTGCTAGTTAGATGGAAAAATTGTACTTTTAAAATAATGTTTAGTTGAAATTAGTTAATGTAATGGCTGGCATATGCCAGTAATAATACATGCAAAGACAAACTATAGATCTGTGAAACAAGGTTTTAAATGAGCTTACAAAGAAGGAAAGAGCACCTATATGAAAGTCGTCTTGATGTTATGTGATGCCACTGGGCTTTTACGCAGTGCAATATTTCCAGATGCTTTCCCCACAGGAGAGGTGATAAAGTGCCCATTTGCAGAAGTAAGCTGCAAGTAAGGCAGTATGTGCTTATACTGTTAGCAGAACTACAGTGTATCAATATGTTTAAGAAGAAAAAATAAAGATGTCTCTTGAGTGATTTGTAACTTGTTCCTGTCAGAAGTTATATACAGTATGAATGAAGGTCAAACAAACAGTAAAAAAAAAAACATAAATCTTTTTACGTCATGAAGTAGGGATCAGTACGAGATCCCGTCGGTTGGGATCCAGGTGGTCAGAAGACAGACGCCGGGAGCATGACAGCCGGTATCCCGGCGGCGAGCGCAGCGCGTCCCCTTGCGGGCTCGCTGCACTCGCCACGCTTCGGGCCCGGTCGCCACAGGGTTCTATTCCCCTCCGGGTGGTGGCATGAACCACCACCCAAGAAGTGTAACCAGCTGGCGGTCGGGATTCCGACCGCCGGTATTTCAGCTGGTGTCGGGATTCCGGCATCGGTATCCTGACCGCCGGGATCCCGACAGACGGTAAATAGACTGCCTCCCATCAAGTAAGCTGGGCAGAATATGATGATGATGATGGTGATGATGATAATACAGATTGCTTCATAATGCCTACGTCAATTTGGTATTCATTTTGGTGGGAATTTCCTAGGAGTCTATCAGGTCTCATGTTTATATGGGAGTCTCACAGACATTTCAGGAGAATAGCAATGGTGGCTTAGTTATGTTATTTTTGTATATTCAAATACAAGCTACTACAAACTTACTGGATCCACTGCTTCATAGCTATATCTTACTAGATGCTTGCCATTGTTTTGCAGAATCAGTGGCAGAATTTGAAAATTTGCAGAAGTACATGAACTGGCTCCAGCTTATATGGCGCTTTAAGAGAGGAGGGCACAGATGTGCAGGCTACAATCGGGCGCCCTCCTCTCCGGTGGTGCAGAACATCCTGGCATTGTGTCAGAGTCCTGCATATGCGCAGGTCTCTGGGTACATGGTGCCACATTACCGGGACATCTGTATTACGCATGTGCAAATCACCAGAAAATGGCGATGGCAGCCATTTTCTTGATATTTTCAGCTCTGCTAAGTATAACTAAATGGGTGCAGGATGCACCGCACACCTTGCACTGATTATAGATACACCAGTGGCCTCAGACATGTTTTTTTCCCCCCAACATTTCTTTTATTCATCAGAGCAATAAAATACATTATCGGAAAGCATTATATATCAAAAGACAAAGTAGGCAATAAGTCACATAAAAGCCTACTATAGGCAAATACAAATAGTAATACAGCGTTAGCACCCTAAAAGGAGTTGTAACATAAAGTAGTAGCAAAAGGCCATACATGGTACATATTCTAACCTGAGCGTGGCAGACACTTCCTCTAAAACGACATCAAAAAGATCATCCAAAAGTTAGAATAAATAGACAAAAAATGAACAGAACATTCGCCTAATAAAATCCAGGTTTCATACCATATATCACACCATATATCTGTAATTTAAAAGCCAAAGTAAATGAATCTATAAAACTATCCCAAAGTAAAAAAAAAAAAAAAAGACTGTCTTAGTTCCCTTAAGCAAGGTAGTCTCAACTCATACCATTTGGAAGACAAAATATAGTTTAGCCCGGAATAAAGAAATCGTCTCAAACATGTTTAAATTTCAGCTGATACATTTTAACCTTTTTTTATGGCGTACAATGAATCTGTGACGTCTTCCCGTGCTCCCAGGAGTCTGTGCGTGCAAGAGGCTTAGGAAAGTCATGTGCAGCCTCATTAGAGATTTCTCCTATCAGCCTGTGGCCTTGATTTGATGATAGGCTGACATACTGTACTTAACCCACGTGCTGTAACCATCTAAGGATGCGGTATATGCGCCCTGTGCTCTCAACGCTGGGAGGGTGACTTTACATGCACCCTCTTGGGCAGGAGTTCCCATAGTTGAAGTAGCGGTGGCCGCCTCCTGCTCCGCGGCGGTAGCTGAGAAGGCTGGAGCCAGGTGCCCCCTTCAGGGCTGGAGCCCGGTGGCAACTGACTCCATTGCCTCCGGGAGTTTCTCACCTGCCATGAGTGTTAACGGCAAACTCTGAGACACTGGGGTATATTTACTAAGGTCCCGATTTTGACCGAGATGCCGTTTTTTCATCAAAGTGTCATCTCGGTAATTTACTAAGCAAAAATCTCGGCAGTGATGAGGGCATTCGTAATATTTTGGAAGTCCTAGGAAAAAAATCACGAATCAATACACCATCGGTCAAATACGCCTGCAATTTGCTAGAAATCGGGAATTTACTAAAAAGTGCAAAACACAAACACTGCCGACAATAGCCAAACACTGCCGTGATAAAATACAAATCGTGAAAAAGTGCTAAAAAAAAACAGACCTGCTTTTTTATCCCGTGTTTGTATAGGCATGCACGGATCCATGAGATCCGTGCATGTTTTTCAGTGGGAAGGGGGGGGAAATGTTCTAAATTTTCAGAAAAAAAATTGCGTGGGGTCCCCCCTCCTAAGGCAAACCAGCCTCGGGCTCTTTGAGCCGATCCTGGTTGCAGAAATATGGGGAAAAAATGGACAGGGGTTCCCCCATATTTAAGCAACCAGCATCGGGCTCTGCGCCTGGTCCTGGTTCCAAAAATACGGGGAACAAAAAGAGTAGGGGTCCCCCGTATTTTAGAAACCAGCACCGGCTCCACTAGCTGGACAGATAATGCCACAGCCGGGGGTCACTTTAATACAGTGCCTTGCGGCCGTGGCATCAAATATCCAACTAGTCACCCCTGGCCGGGGTACCCTGGGGGAGTGGGGACCCCTTCAATCAAGGGGTCCCCTCCCTAGCCACCCAAGGGCCAGGGGTGAAGCCCGAGGCTGTCCCCCCCATCCAATGGGCTGCGGATGGGAGGCTGATAGCCTTTGTTCAAAGTGTTTGATATTGTTTTTAGTAGCAGTACTACAAGGTCCAGCAAGCCTCCCCCGCAAGCTGGTACTTGGAGAACCACAAGTACCAGCATGCGGCGGAAAAATGGGCCCGCTGGTACCTGTAGTACTACTATTAAAAAAATACCCCAATAAAGACATCACACACACACACCTTGAAAGTATAACTTTAATACATCCATCCACACCTCCATATACACATACTTACCTTATGTTCCCACGCAGGTCGGTCCTCTTCTCCAGTAGAATCCATGGTGTACCTGTTGAAAAAATTATACTCACATAATCCAGTGTTTTCGGCTCCTCGGTAAATCCTTTTGTAATCCACGTACTTGAAAAAATAAAAAAACGGATACCCGACCACGAACTGAAAGGGGACCCATGTTTTCACATGGGCCCCCTTTCCCCAAATGCCAGAAACCCACTCTGACTGATGTCTAAGTGGGTTTCTTCAGCCAATCAGGGAGCGCCACGTTGTGGCACCCTCCTGATCGGCTGTGTGCTCCTGTACTGTCTGACAGGCAGCACACGGCAGTGATACAATGTAGCGCCTATGCGCTCCATTGTAACCAATGGTGGGAACTTTCAGGTCAGCGGTGAGGTCACTTTCGGTCAACCGCTGACCTGAAAGTTCCCACCATTGGTTACAATGGAGCGCATAGGCGCTACATTGTAACACTGCCGTGTGCCGCCTGTCAGACAGTACAGGAGCACACAGCCGATCAGGAGGGTGCCACAACGTGGCGCTCCCTGATTGGCTGAAGAAACCCACTTAGACATCAGTCAGAGTGGGTTTCTGGCATTCGGGGAAAGGGGGCCCATGTGAAAACATGGGTCCCCTTTCAGTTCGTTGTCGGGTATCCGTTTTTTTATTTTTTCAAGTACGTGGATTACAAAAGGATTTACCGAGGAGCCGAAAACACTGGATTATGTGAGTATAATTTTTTCAACAGGTACACCATGGATTCTACTGGAGAAGAGGACCGACCTGCGTGGGAACATAAGGTAAGTATGTGTATATGGAGGTGTGGATGGATGTATTAAAGTTATACTTTCAAGGTGTGTGTGTGATGTCTTTATTGGGGTATTTTTTTAATAGTAGTACTACAGGTACCAGCGGGCCCATTTTTCCGCCGCATGCTGGTACTTGTGGTTCTCCAAGTACCAGCTTGCGGGGGAGGCTTGCTGGGCCTTGTAGTACTGCTACTAAAAACAATATCAAACACTTTGAACATAGGCTATCAGCCTCCCATCCGCAGCCCATTGGATGGGGGGGACAGCCTCGGGCTTCACCCCTGGCCCTTGGGTGGCTGGGGGGGGGGGACCCCTTGATTGAAGGGGTCCCCACTCCCCCAGGGTACCCCGGCCAGGGGTGACTAGTTGGATATTTGATGCCACGGCCGCAAGGCACTGTATAAAAGTGACCCCCGGCTGTGGCATTATCTGTCCAGCTAGTGGAGCCCGGTGCTGGTTTCTAAAATACGGGGGACCCCTACTCTTTTTGTTCCCCGTATTTTTGGAACCAGGACCAGGCGCAGAGCCCGATGCTAGTTGCTTAAATATGGGGGAACCCCTGTCCATTTTTTCCCCATATTTCTGCAACCAGGATCGGCTCAAAGAGCCCGAGGCTGGTTTGCCTTAGGAGGGGGGACCCCACGCAATTTTTTTTAAACATTTAAAAAAAAATTTTTTTTTAACAAGCTGAACAATGAAGCCCAGCACGGATCTCTCAGATCCGGCCGAGATTCATTGTATTAAAGTCGGCAGTGTTTTACAAGTCACTCACGTAAAACACTGCCAAAAAAACCGAATGACATCGACATCGGAAAACCCGAAAATGCAGAATACGGCAGCTTAGTAAATTAGTCGTAATCAATTCAAAAAGTTGCATATTTACACTTTCGATGTCATTCGTGATTGAACTTTGACCTCAAACGGGAAAACACGAATCTTAGTAAATTTACCCCCACTGTCGTATTTATGATGGGTGCAGTGCATACCCTCCAACATGACCCATTCCATTAGGTACATAATGCTCTGTTCCTGGACTTCTTTGCCAGGGCAGTTACAGAGGTGGGGCTGCAGCACAGTCCAAAAGTCAACTAGGGGAGCCACACCAACTGCCACCCCAAACTCTGCCAAATATCACCAGCCAGGACTCAATGGCAGTTGGTGTGGACCCCCTATTTGAATTTTGGACTGTGCTGCAGCCCCACCTCTGTAACGGTATCCGTTCACATGGTCGACCATGTTATGGTCGACAGTCATTAGGTCGACCACTATTGGTCGACATTGACATGGTCGACATGGACACATGGTCGACACATGAAAGGTCGACACATGAAAAGGTCGACATGAGTTTTTTACTTTTTTTTCTTTTGGGGAACTTTTCCATACTTTACGATCCACGTGGACTACGATTGGAACGGTAATCTGTGCCGAGCAAAGCGGCAGCGGAGCGAAGGCACCATGCCCGAAGCATGGCGAGCGAAGCGAGCCATGCGAGGGGACGCGGTGCACTAATTGGGGTTCCCAGTCACTTTACGAAAAAAAAAAAGTAAAAAAACTCATGTCGACCTTTTCATGTGTCGACCATTTTCGAGTGTCGACCATGTGTCCATGTCGACCATGTCAATGTCGACCAATAGTGGTCAACCTAACGACTGTCGACCATAACATGGTCGACCATTCATACCGGAACCCTCTGTAACTGCCACTGGCAAAGAAGTCCAGGAACAGAGCATTTATAC
This sequence comes from Pseudophryne corroboree, assembly GCF_028390025.1. Lineage (NCBI taxonomy): Eukaryota > Metazoa > Chordata > Amphibia > Anura > Myobatrachidae > Pseudophryne > Pseudophryne corroboree. The sequence continues at coordinate 117,066,036 of NC_086450.1, forward strand.
CTAATGGAATGGATCATGTTGGAGGGTATAGCAGCGTATGCGATGCACATGGGCCCCTGAGGCCAGGGACCACACCGCCCACACGATGCACCTATTTCTTGAATACTCACCCCTCCGGAGTCCTGCGCAGATTGCAATACAGCTGTTAAATCACTGTGAAAATGGTGAGGCGGTAAGTTTCATGGTATTTTGCGCATGTGCAGTAGAGAAATCACTGGGAAAATGGCTGCTGCACATTTTTCCCAGCTATCTGTGCATACATATTAGGGTCTGCACCCTCTAGTGTCCAGTTCTAGTGCTCAGTGCTAGAGTTCTCAGTCCGAATTAAAAAATGTTAAGATTTGATTTAGGTATTTAAAATTCTTATTTAAATAGTGTTTAGAAATATTTTCAATTACTAATTTTAAAGCAAGTGGCAACCCTTGAGTGTGAGTGTTAATGGCAAACTGCGAGAGCTAAATAAGAGGACAAATATGAGGCAAACATTACAAACATGGGGCGTGATTCAGGTACCGATGCAACTTGAAAGTTGCTTATACAGATATAGTGGGTATTCAATTGGTGTTGGTTTTTCCGACAGTTGGAAAAAGAGCACTTTTCGACAGTCGACCTATTCAATGTGAGTGCCGTTTTTTCAACTGTCAAAAAAAAGTCACTTGTCGGAAAACACATGGATCAGCGATTTACTCGCCGATCCACCTTTTTTTTGTCAAAAACGTGTTTTCGACAGTTTTGCACTGATGCAGACTCGACTTGTTATCAAGTCGAATCTGCATGGTCGTAATGCTGGCCGGAAACGGTCAGCGTTGAATAGTGACGTATCAGAGGGGATCAGACTTCTATTGAATACACCCCATAGCCCAGCTCGCCTAGTCATACCCACACTGGGTTGCATCTTTTGCCGCTCATTACAATGTCAATGGGGTTCGGGTGCGACTAAGACGCACACGCCATCACGCATTGCGGCAAGCGAGACATACACGCTCTTGTTGCAGCCGCAATGAGCATGGCTACATCTGTATTTTGAATTATATACATTTATATTGCTTATATATTGAATAAATTATTATTTAAAAAAAAAACCTCTGTACACTTTTTAGGAGAGGCAGAATCAATACAGTGGTACTATTGCCAGACAAGTGCATTTATTTGAGTGAGCTGAAACCTTGAAACATTTGTTTCATACTCCTGTTCAACAATGCACATCACGTCCGAAGCAGCAGAGCCATTTGAATAATATGCTCTATAAAAGTGAATTGTAAACTGAACAGCCAGGTTGTGTAATGATTACCATTGTGCTCTTCAAGCCACTTGCGACGCTCTCAGTATGTTTTAGAGGAGTCTGATGCTGTTTTGTTTTGCTCAAGTAGGCTGAGCAGAATGCTGGAAATACAAGCTTGGTGCCAGGTTCTGACAAAGAGCAAGATGTCAGCAGAAGGGTACTTGACTTTTTTAGGATTTAGTTTTTCTTTACTCCTAAGTTTGCTTTTTAGGCTTGTGTTGGTACTGTTTTTATTGGTCAAGTATAGATCAATTTCCTTTGCTGTGTTATTATTATTTTATATAAAATTGGTATGTTGTATGTCGCAATAAAAATGATATTATACAGTAAAGCTTGAAGAACATGTGCTGTAACCCTAGCAACCAATTAAATACTAGCTGTTATTAGTGTAGATACACTGCACTGATAAGAGCTCATACAGTATCTGTTTGCTGTAGGTTAGAACATATCGTTATCTTAGTATCGTGATATTAAATATCATTTAGTGGAACATCTTGAGTTTGTAATGATGAATATGTGTGTCATAGTCAAGTTAAAGAGCACGTATATCTTTAAAATATGCATTGATATAAAAAAAATCGGTTTCCTCCAGATTAGAAAACAAATCTCATTTTCTGGTGGAGGCATCTTTCAAATGCTTATAATTGAAACTGCAAGTATTGCACTTTTGCTACATAATATAATAATAATTATTATTATTATTATTATTATTATTATTATTATTATATTACTTAAGTTAATATTTTAAACTCAGTCAAAGCTCACATAGATAACAAAAGTGTAGTCAATGGAAGTATTTTGCTTTAATCAGCTGTTTATTTACATGCATATTTTAAAGACTCATTAAAACTCTTATTACTGTATGTTTTTTTTCCACCAGGCTTTGTTTGATTTAATTAGTGCTTTGACCAGAAAGTCAGGATAAAGAGCGCTCGGTGATCTTATAAAATTAAGGGGGTAATTCAGATCTAATCACAGCAGCAAACTTGTTAGCTAATGGGCAAAACCATGTGCACTGCAGGTGGGGCAGATATAACATGTGCAGAGAGAGTTAGATTTGGGTGGGTTATATTGTTTCTGTGCAGAGTAAATACTGGCTGCTTTATTTTTACACTGCAATTTAGATTTCTGTTTGAACACACCACACCCAAATCTTATACCCCTTTTCAACTAGATAGCACGGGTCGCAGTCGGGAGCCTGACACGGCTGCGACCCGTGATAGAGCCCCCTTCTACACTGCGCTCACCAACCCGGCATATTGCCGGATTGTGACGCTGCTGGTGATGCGGCAGGGATGGCACTGGGAGATCACATGATCTCCCAGCGCCGCCCTTCTATACACTGTGAACGGGAGCCATGTCACATCGACACGGCTTCCGTTTACACTGCACAGCTTACCGGATTGAACTCGTGTTCAACCCGGTAAGCTACCCAGGTAGGATTCCCGGATCACTTGATCCGGGAATTTCAGGGGGGGGGCGTTTCCTCTTGAAAAAAACACGGGTAAATGCATGCCCCCACGCATTTACCCGTGTTTTTAGAGCTAGTGGAAAAGGGGTATAACTCTCTCTGCACATTTTATATCTGAACCCCCCCCCCCCCCCTCCCACTGCAGTGCACATGGTTTTGACCATTAGCTAACAAATTTGCTGCTGCGATCAGATCTGAATTAGGCCCTAAGTTTTTGTTGGTTTAGCCAATATTCATGTGGATAGAGCTTATTATGACACTAACGGCGGTATTCAAATGATATATCACCCCCAATCTCCTTTCTAAAGTGATCCCCGTTATTGCGCATATTGTGCCCATAGTAATCAGGTTTAGCTGTGTAAAGGGTTGGGTGCCCTTGCTACCCCGGGGGTAGCCTGCTGAAATGATTATACCACGCCCGTCAGCAGAAACAGAACGGGTGTGGAAGGGGGTGAAAAGAATTGAATACCGCCCTAAGATTCAGTGACATCACTTGGCACCTTATTCATAAGAACACAATGATATCACTTGTTTTTAGTTTTAGTGAATACAGCCCCTACATACACTAAAACTGTTTATCTATCTGTTAAAAGCCATGTCCAGTTGTGAATTCAACTCTTATCTCAGGCTAATTCAGCACATCATATTAATAAATGATACTTTTGCATATACAGATGGTCAGTGTAAATAGGTTTTCACACATGCAGCATTGATAAATGCTTTAATAGCACTCAAGTAAACGGTGCCTAAATCAAATGTATTTTCAGAAATATTGGTTCAGCCCATGAAATGTACAGTATGATTATGTGACAGGCACTCTGTAAATCACTTTCTCATCTGTTGATAAATACAATAGAATCTTTTCTGTATAGGTTAGAAGAGTACCTGGCTCAAGTGGTCACCTACATAAAACAGAAGATGGCGACTGGGAATGGAGTGATGATGATGAGCTAGACGAGAAAAGCGGGGAATTCCAAGATTCATTTTCCAAAGAAAAGGTCTTGTGTTTTATATCTATTGCAGACACAAACACACATTGTGAAGCCTATCTTTTATCAGTTGTATCCTCTCATGTGTACCAGTGCTTCAATTGTCTCTTTTTCTATTGTTTAGTCAAGAAGAATCAATGAGGACAGTGACAACGCAGAGGTAAGGATTTGTCTTCAGCACCAGTTAAGCTACTGCCTTATGTACCTTTCATGACTTTTACTGTTTTGAAAGTATATTTAACCCCTTAATGAACAGTATATGTAATATTTCTCTAACGTCCTAGTGGATGCTGGGGACTCCGTCAGGACCATGGGGATTAGCGGCTCCGCAGGAGACAGGGCACAAAAATAAAGCTTTAGGATCAGGTGGTGTGCACTGGCTCCTCCCCCTATGACCCTCCTCCAAGCCTCAGTTAGGTTTTTGTGCCCGTCCGAGCAGGGTGCAATCTAGGTGGCTCTCCTAAAGAGCTGCTTAGAAAAAGTTTTTAGGTTTTTTATTTTCAGTGAGTCCTGCTGGCAACAGGCTCACTGCAACGAGGGACTTAGGGGAGAAGAAGTGAACTCACCTGCGTGCAGGATGGATTGGCTTCTTAGGCTACTGGACACCATTAGCTCCAGAGGGATCGAACACAGGCCCAGCCATGGAGTCCGGTCCCGGAGCCGCGCCACCGACCCCCTTACAGATGCCGAAAAGCGAAGAGGTCCAGAAACCGGCGGCAGAAGACTTTTCAGTCTTCATGAGGTAGCGCACAGCACTGCAGCTGTGCGCCATTGTTGTCACACACTTCACACCAGCGGTCACGGAGGGTGCAGGGCGCTGCAGGGGGCGCCCTGGGCAGCAATGAGAATACCTTGTTCTGGCTAAAAAATACATCACATATAGCCCTTAGGGCTATATGGATGTATTTAACCCCTGCCAGGTCTCACAAACTCCGGAGAAGAGCCCGCCGAAATAGGGGGCGGGGCCTATCTCCTCAGCACACAGCGCCATTTTCCTGCTCAGCTCCGCTGCGAGGAAGGCTCCCAGGACTCTCCCCTGCACTGCACTACAGAAACAGGGTAAAAAAGAGAGGGGGGGGCACTTTTTTTGGCGTTTTTGATATATATTAAGCTGCTATAAGGGAGACAACACTTCTATAGGGTTGTTCCTATATATTTATAGCGCTTGGGTGTGTGCTGGCAAACTCTCCCTCTGTCTCCCCAAAGGGCTAGTGGGGTCCTGTCTTCGATAAGAGCATTCCCTGTGTGTCTGCTGTGTGTCGGTACGTGTGTGTCGACATGTATGAGGACTGACAATGCTAAATTCCTTTGTCGTATAAACAACCCTTTATGAAGTCTAAGAACACTGTACGCTGTTTACTTAAGAAGTACCGTATGGGTACGCTGGTTGCGTAACGATCGCTCAGCCGTAGGCGAGACGCTCACGCGTCACGTTCGCTCACGGCCCAGAGATCACAGGACAGCACGTTGTTGGCTATGACTAGAGTACTGATTCGCTATGGCGTAGCGGACGCTCGAGACCACGAGGAGATCACCAGCGGCGCAGACGCTCACAACGCTATACCTTTATGTCTAAACCTTATCAATGAAATACACAGAATACCTTAATGTGAATACAGGGTGTAAGTGCAACCTTGTGTAACCTGACTAACTACAAAGCTGCTTGAGCGTCACCGACGCTCAAGTGAACACTTAAAACTATAGACAATACACAGATACTGGTTTAGGGTCCAAAGCCTATTAACTGTATTATATCTAATATACTTGTAAAAGGGAATAACAGTACAAATGATACACTACAATATAACAGATACTTCCTAACCAAAATAGCTACACTAGAAATACAATACAATACCAATCTAATACAATACAATACAATACTAGTCAAAGGGGAGATATGGGAGAAAAGAGAAGGGAGAGAGAGAGAGAGAGAGAGAGAGAGAGATATGAGAGAAATGGCTCACAGTAAGACAACATGATTGCAGAGAAGCTTACACATGTGAGGAACAATCGCTGCGCAGTTAGTCAATGCTGATGAAATACTTGGGCTTACTCATACTGGCTGTCCCTATATCATGGGACAGAAGCTAGACTCCATTTTGGGAAACCTCCACTTGATTCTAAAGACCACACCACATGGCTGAAAGGGGGAGGGGAAGACATCCAGCAGCAGCCATTTTAGATTTGCAGGTCCAAACACATGGCACTCTCTACTACACCACAATCACATAGCAGGAGACACAAGACTCCATGTTATTCCAAAATGTCCAAGCCTCAAAACAATGCATATGTTCTGATTTTACGATTCCAAACCATCTAAATCACCTTTCACAATGTAATCCAACTTCCTAGAACCATCTCATAATTTCACATCCCAAACAACTTCAGTATCTCAATAACCAGAGCATATTCATCACAAGACCAGATCACAATGTAATTAACACAAACGTAACTGCATGGTGGTATTTATGATTAACAGGATATATAGTATAACTAACCAGCACAATCTATTTTAAATCTCCATAGGCAAACAAATACCACAAATACTATGCTACAGATGGTATACTGTTCCAATTCATCACAGACTTCACAGAGTATCCACAAACACCCAACAATCACACAACCAAGTTACAATATCCTATTTAAACCAGAAAGCAATCTGTCTGTTTCCTTATCTAGCCATGTGAAGTTCAATACTTAGCCTTTAGTTTGGAGGATGTCCTGGGGATTTAGCCGCCATGCTGCTGGGTGCCAGGTAGCTGTGTGTGTGTGTGTGTGAGTGTAGCTACATTACATCTGTTCTCTGAGGCCACACCTGACCACTACCTTCCTGTTTGACCAGTACTTGGGGGAGGGGTCTTTCTTTCTCCTTTGTATTGAGTCACTATTCTCTTTGTATATGCTAATCAGGTTCAGCCCTGAAAACTTAGTAAAAGGTTGTCTTGAGCATCCATTGTTCTAACAATATGATCTTAGCTTTTATACATATAATCATATCTATCTGCTGCAATGTCCCACAACTTCACAACCAGCATCAAACTAACCCACACATCATTCTGCTTGCTTCAATACCAAACATGATGGGCACATCTGGTTCTGTTCAAATGATACGTATTCATGACATCAATTCATCAGCCAATTCTATATCTCCATGATGTCTGGTGTTTGCTGTGCTCGCTGCGCATATTTGCAAGTATAGCGGCTTATATGTGTGCAGTTTATATGGTCTCTCTATGTAATATTTTTGACTTTGACAGTCCACCCTTTGGCAGTCACCAATAACTGCCACTTCCTAAAACATTTCAAAAAGAGAAAAATATATGTCAGGGGTTAATACATTTCCATGGTTGGGTAAGGGAGGAGAGAGGAGAAGGTGTGAAGAGGGTATGACCTAGTGAGATAGCAGAAGCATGTGTGTATGAATCCATGTTTGGGGGGTCATGTATCATCGTGCCGTACGTGTTGTACATCAAGCTTCGAGGTATTGCGAAGTATACATTTGAATTCCTTCTTATCCTGTGGTACAGGTCTGTGGATGGGCTGTCAAACTTTACCGAGCTCTTTTCGGATTTTTTTTTGAACAAAATGGGGAGCACATTTTAGTTGATGATACATGAATGGGGGAGGTATGTGGTTGCTGATATCTGTGCCTGTATTCCCTATCGACTATGTGTGTCATTACCTGAGGGTTGTAGAGATGAAGATAAAGAACACTTATGGAAAATGCAATGATATTCTATGTCAGGGAAATGTACATCTGTTGTTGAAGTTTTGTTCGGTATCTGTTGAGAGTCGTCTTCTTTGCGCTGTATTGCTCTTTGGGCATGAGCAAATAGCTTTGTCAGTGCCATCAGATTTACAAAAAATGTTGGGCTAGCGTGAGTTTAAAATACTAGGGAAACTGGGGATCCATGGCAAAGTTCATCAAGTGTCCATATCATAGGTTGTCAAAACTTCATCTTTGGTGCTTGTCTGTTGTCTGTATAGCGTCTCGTTAACTTCCTCGTCCAAGGGGTCTTTGTATCTTGGAGAAAAGCAGAAAAACAGGTGAAAGAAACGGACCGTATAATCGCATTTTCATCACATCCTGGTTTCTATCATTGGGTCATATACCAAATCCAGGTTAATTACAGTTTCCTCGCTCCTCAGACTCATCACTCTTGTACTTTGTTTGCACTTCATTAAAGCCTGCCCGCATCTAAATATCAATCCAATCGATATAACGACACCCAAGATACATAGTAGAAACTTTCCAACATCCATTATGACTCCTTGAGCCCAGTCTCCTAAACCGGAGAACCAATTTCGCGGGTTCAACCATGACACCCAACCAGTCAGCTCATTACCTACAGCAGCAAGGGTGAGATTGTGTTTTCGGCGAAATTCCCACTTCAATTGGAGAATGTCGTCCATCTTTTGGTCTATGACCTCTACCGGATCCTCGGTGCTATTTGTGATATACGTGCAACACTTTATGCCGTACTGTGTTGCCAATGTAACACAATATCCGCCTGTTACTGCTGTAAGATAATTAAGAACCATCCTATGCTGAACTAGTTCTGTTTTGTACGCTTGAAGTTCTCTTCCAGTGTATCTGAACGTGTCATCATACATTTCAGTGATATTATCTAACAAATTGGCGAGTGCGGAAATGTATCTATAATTCATCACTCCTCGAGCGGTGCGAGTGAAATCTAACGCTACCAGAACCTGAATCCCGGTGGATTCATAGATAAGATCAGAGGCCGGATGCTCTAACCTTTCTGACAGTTGTCTTTTATCTCGGTGCTCGTAATGAGTGTGAGTATAAGGAGCTTGGGCACCACGGTATATGTCCTTCACTTTGTCATGTGTAACAGTCATCACTTCAGGCAATACTTTTCCAATATAACACAATCCTTCAGAGTTTGGGGCAAGCCACTTGTACGCCTTTCTCCCGCATATGAAATATGCGTCATCGGGGAGAACATATGGGACGGAGAAGGACATGACCATATTACACACCTTCCAGGTGAAATCTCCTGATCCTAATTCTTCCATCTGCTTAATGCACGTATCAGACTGTACGATATGTGCACAGTATCCTGGTGATACTTCTCCAACTCTAGTAATCCTATTTCCTAAGGTATATCGATACCGGAAAGATTTTCCTCTACTGGCTATGTGGCGTACAAGCTCTGTATCTGTAGGCATTCTATCTGCTCTGTGTGAAAAGGTCATGGTAAGGTTGCTCCATGACACTTCCCAATTTCCCGGCTTACGGGGATTGGAGATATTAAAACATAAGAGGGACCTATCCACATGGTATTGGTGGAGCTTCAAACTAGGAGGGCTGGAGATGTTAAATCTCCGGTCCACCGGTCTCCCACCCCTTAGCTCAAGTACCTCCCCTAACGTTAAAGGAAATGGTACTAGCCCTGATTTGCTATGACCCTGAGGTACTTGAGAGCATACCCAACAATCTGTTTTATTTAACACGTTACCCACTAAGGAGTGATGGTCACTCAATGGATGCTGGTCCATATGGATATTAAGACTGGATTGGCATTTCTTTATGCATCCATCTTCAACCATTGTCACAGAGCCTACAGATACAGTTTTTCTTTTTGAACTAACAATCCTTCAAAGAAAATGTTTACAGATAACATGGTTGTTAGATCGTGCCCGGTACTCGCCTTTGCTTGGTGATTGGGTTGCTATTGGAAATTTACACCTCCGTCTCAGTCATCAGGACCTTTCTGGATCCTTTCTCGACCTCACTGGTACTCTCACCGAAACAGACTGCTCTGGTCAACATCATGGTTAACGGGAAAATCCATATCACAGTCTCTTGGGGCAAGTCCATCTTACAGGAGGAGAAAAGAAGAAATTTGTAAAGGGGGCATAAGAAAACAGTTTGAGGGGGAGAGAACTTGTTACGATAATAAGTTCTCTCGTCTTGTTGTTCTTCTTGTTCTGCTGTCCTCTCAAAGGTGCTGTCTCTCAGTCTTCCAAACGAACATTCTGGTGATGCAATATTCCTTCCTAACCGGCGATCTTTCTGTAAGGAGAAAAAAATCTGGCATTACCATTGGTCCAACTGAGGGGTGACATACCATCTTTAAACCATGGAAACATGAGTGGGAAGAGAGAGACAACAAAAAAACAAAAGAGATAGAGAACAATTCATGTGCATATATACATTACATAACTCGACAATAACCATCAATAAGAAAAGAGAAACAAAGCATTTTTAAACATTGTCAACATTAAGAAAACATTGTTAGCATTAGAAAAACATTGTCAGATTATCAGGCTGTCATAGCTACGTGTCTAATGGTCTCCTTGAGCAGTCCCTCCCCACCAGCACCTGCATTACTCCACTGTCTGTATCTGGCCAGAAATACATTGTGGCGGAGGTCATGCTGGGGTTTGGTAGACTTCTGCAAGGACCAAGTGGGTATGCAATGTGTGAATTCTTACCAATACTCGTCAGAGATGGGGATAGAGAGAGAGAGAGAAAAAAAACATTTCACTGATACATTTACAACGTTTCACCTGGTCATTCCGGTGTCTTCAGTGAATGACCTCCCACTTTATTAACCGTTACCTCAGGCTTACCATCAGTCGTATGATCACCTTTCTTGACTACCTATCATGGATGTGGCTCAAAATTCTTCCTATGTGATCCCTGCTTGTAATTTGGTGTGTCATATTCATGCTCATTTTCATGTCTAGGGGGTCTAACTTTATGTGGGTTATTACAGTTACTGGCATAATGCCCTTCTCTTCTACAATGATAACAAACCCTGGGCTTCCTCCAAGTGTCAGTGAAATGGGGTCTTGGCTGATTTGATGCCTCCTCAAACGTTTGGATGCTCATCACCCTCAACCGCTTTCCCTGTACCTACCTGATTCCTTGTATACCATGATTATGTCGTTGTCTAGGGGGTTCATATACCTTCTGTGAATCTTTGATCATACACTTAGATCTTTCCTAGGATCTGGGTAATCAGACATGATTGATCTCAATTCTGTCCGGGACCAGGGATGGCACATTGCACTGTCCTTGACGGGAATGGTTCCCTGATCGTCAGTCTTCCCATTGGGGACTGTGATCACCCTGACAGGACTAAACTCAATTACATCACCTTGTTTTGGTCTTACAATATGGGGTACATTTGTTTGTGCGTGATATAAAACATTGTACGTACCTGTGGACACGACCTCACCTGACCCTCCGTTAGGGGGTTTGATTATTGCCTTTACCAATTTGGTCGCGTCCACCTGGATGTCTTGTAGGATGGCTGCTGGAAGAGGTGCCGACATCGTTCTGGGCTCACTTTCTTGCTGGTAATCCTGAGGGAAGTTTAACATGGGGTGCGACTTGCACAGGTTAATATTTGTAATTTTTACACTTTTGTTTTCGTAAACATTATTACATTTTACACTTTCATTCTTAATACAGTTACTAAGTGCATTTTTATCGTACAACATTGTGCCATTTCTCTGCAACCATAATCCTCTTCAATGCCATGTCTCTCCTCTCAAGATAAGAGTCAGAAAAGTCAATTGAATCTCTTTGTAATTCACCTTCCTGTTGCCATAACTGCAAATAATCATAATGTTTACTTCGTCTCTTTGTTGGTTCAATGAGACATATCCTCCTCCTTAAATTTTGTAACACTTCTGGACTGAAGCTACCTATTTTTGGGAATTTCTCCCTGTCTTGTACAGTCATTCTCTCCCATTCATCACATAAAGCTTCTGTGTGACTTCCATATTTCTCACACATTATGTACCTGGCCGATCCTACTGGACGGTCTTCTGAATCAACCCGAACCGAGGTTGATCGCCCCCTACCTGAACAATTGGCCCCCATAATCTGTAGGTGTTGCTTACTACTCCTGTGATCTTTATATCACGGTCTTCAGCGAACCCTTACAGCAAACCAAATTATTCACAATAGGCCGGCGGTGGCGGTTTACCGAGTACCCCACTCACTCGCCCACCTCGACCAATACGACCTGATCACACCGATATGGTGCTGGCGTACTCGATACAGGGCCCCTATGGAACCTTCTGTTTACTGGAACATATGAGGGTTACCCGCAGGACACTTACTCTTTCCAGTAAAGGTGGGGTTGTTAGATAGTTCCTGAGTGACCAGCGAACTTCCCTTCCAAAAATAAAAAATTACACAAATCACGTCAGAATGTACAAATAGCGTTTGTGACCACTTTACTCTAATGGTATTAGGTCAGATTACTAACTACTGCACACACTTACGTGCGGTCCAGTCGTTCAGTACACAAACAACTAAGCTTATGTACGGAAAGACCAATGGAATCGAAACTTACGACTGCGAATTCCTTCAGCCAGAGCTTATATGGCCTATATGGGTTCTGCACCAACACCCCAGGCGTTGTGCCTCTTGTACCTTTATAGCGGACCTCTTTGTCTATTTTACCTGTTACCTTATGACCTCCTGGTCTGTTACCTTATGACCTCCTGGTCTGTTACCTTATGGTCCGCTATACTCTAATGCTCAAATATTTATTTAACCAGGGATGCCTCCCTAGCCACCGTATATGTCACTTACACGTATGTCCCTTGACGAGTACCCGACTTTCCTTTTTGGTTCAACCTCTAAGTTATATAAACTTATGTGATAAAAACACACTCACTCAACACATGTACACTTTGTTTCTATATCTATTTCTGCGCAGAAATTTTCTTCAGCCCAGCTGTGTTACCAATTAGGAGCAGGATCTGTTAAACTAAATTTCAGATTTTTCCAAAAATAGATTTGCGTTATTTACCGCCTTTGCGTTATTTCAACTTATCGTGACTTGAGCTACGTGGGCGTAACCGGATGCTCCGTTGCATAATGTACGCTGCGTGCGTCTGCCTTTGGATTGCGTACGCTCTGTCCTTGTAAGCACACTTGTACACAGACCAAGTACGTTCACAGTAACACACTACACGTTTATCAATGTGAATGATCTTTAAGTGTAATCATTCACTATACACCACCCAAATCTCCCTTGTATTCTTAGGCGAGACTGTGTGCGTGCTTTACAAATTACCCCTTAAATGTATTACTTTTACACTTTAACTACCGAGTAGCAACAAATCTTTCTTAGCACGTTATCAATGCAAATGGCAAACAGGAAGGTGAGATGTGAAACTTACACAGATGAAAATGCAATTCTAAATTTAATCTAATAACATACATTGATGTAAGCACACGCATATAGATATTACATATAAGTACCAATCACTATTACTTATGATTGACTATGATATAGATTAAATAAATGCATAAAAAAAACTCATTAAATGATGATTTCTTTTTGACAGTGGATGGCTGATTGTTTCCTGAGTCAACTGAAAACCAGCCGCTCAGAAAAAAAAAAAAAATTTGACCTTCCCAAAATGGCCGCTGCTCCTCCCCCTTCCACCTCCATGAGGGTCACACAAAATGGTGGACAGACCATGCGGCCTCTTGTCACAAAGAAAGTCATCATTCAAAACTCCTAAAGTTATTCTAGGCCTGAGTGTGTAGTTGGCACCAAATTGAAATAAAAACCAGATTTTCAAAGACAATAGCGTACTGTTCTTACCTCCGGTCCCGGATTCCCTCAGCACCCTTTACTAAGCGAAACAGACGCTTATCCAATCAGCACTGCAAGGAATATGATCCCGCCCTTTGCTGATGGATAATGTCTGCTGATATTACCTAGCAGAGATATGTGAAGGACAGGACGAGTCCCCCAATTGACAATGCTAAATTCCTTTGTCGTATAAACAACCCTTTATGAAGTCTAAGAACACTGTACGCTGTTTACTTAAGAAGTACCGTATGGGTACGCTGGTTGCGTAACGATCGCTCAGCCGTAGGCGAGACGCTCACGCGTCACGTTCGCTCACGGCCCAGAGATCACAGGACAGCACGTTGTTGGCTATGACTAGAGTACTGATTCGCTATGGCGTAGCGGACGCTCGAGACCACGAGGAGATCACCAGCGGCGCAGACGCTCACAACGCTATACCTTTATGTCTAAACCTTATCAATGAAATACACAGAATACCTTAATGTGAATACAGGGTGTAAGTGCAACCTTGTGTAACCTGACTAACTACAAAGCTGCTTGAGCGTCACCGACGCTCAAGTGAACACTTAAAACTATAGACAATACACAGATACTGGTTTAGGGTCCAAAGCCTATTAACTGTATTATATCTAATATACTTGTAAAAGGGAATAACAGTACAAATGATACACTACAATATAACAGATACTTCCTAACCAAAATAGCTACACTAGAAATACAATACAATACCAATCTAATACAATACAATACAATACTAGTCAAAGGGGAGATATGGGAGAAAAGAGAAGGGAGAGAGAGAGAGAGAGAGAGAGAGAGAGAGAGATATGAGAGAAATGGCTCACAGTAAGACAACATGATTGCAGAGAAGCTTGCACATGTGAGGAACAATCGCTGCGCAGTTAGTCAATGCTGATGAAATACTTGGGCTTACTCATACTGGCTGTCCCTATATCATGGGACAGAAGCTAGACTCCATTTTGGGAAACCTCCACTTGATTCTAAAGACCACACCACATGGCTGAAAGGGGGAGGGGAAGACATCCAGCAGCAGCCATTTTAGATTTGCAGGTCCAAACACATGGCACTCTCTACTACACCACAATCACATAGCAGGAGACACAAGACTCCATGTTATTCCAAAATGTCCAAGCCTCAAAACAATGCATATGTTCTGATTTTACGATTCCAAACCATCTAAATCACCTTTCACAATGTAATCCAACTTCCTAGAACCATCTCATAATTTCACATCCCAAACAACTTCAGTATCTCAATAACCAGAGCATATTCATCACAAGACCAGATCACAATGTAATTAACACAAACGTAACTGCATGGTGGTATTTATGATTAACAGGATATATAGTATAACTAACCAGCACAATCTATTTTAAATCTCCATAGGCAAACAAATACCACAAATACTATGCTACAGATGGTATACTGTTCCAATTCATCACAGACTTCACAGAGTATCCACAAACACCCAACAATCACACAACCAAGTTACAATATCCTATTTAAACCAGAAAGCAATCTGTCTGTTTCCTTATCTAGCCATGTGAAGTTCAATACTTAGCCTTTAGTTTGGAGGATGTCCTGGGGATTTAGCCGCCATGCTGCTGGGTGCCAGGTAGCTGTGTGTGTGTGTGTGAGTGTAGCTACATTACATCTGTTCTCTGAGGCCACACCTGACCACTACCTTCCTGTTTGACCAGTACCTGGGGGAGGGGTCTTTCTTTCTCCTTTGTATTGAGTCACTATTCTCTTTGTATATGCTAATCAGGTTCAGCCCTGAAAACTTAGTAAAAGGTTGTCTTGAGCATCCATTGTTCTAACAATATGATCTTAGCTTTTATACATATAATCATATCTATCTGCTGCAATGTCCCACAACTTCACAACCAGCATCAAACTAACCCACACATCATTCTGCTTGCTTCAATACCAAACATGATGGGCACATCTGGTTCTGTTCAAATGATACGTATTCATGACATCAATTCATCAGCCAATTCTATATCTCCATGATGTCTGGTGTTTGCTGTGCTCGCTGCGCATATTTGCAAGTATAGCGGCTTATATGTGTGCAGTTTATATGGTCTCTCTATGTAATATTTTTGACTTTGACAGGACGATGTTGGTGTGGAGGCGGAGCAATTGCCGGTAATGGTGATGTCACCCCCTAGGGAGTCGACACCGGAATGGATGGCTTTATTTATGGAATTACGTGATAATGTCAGCACATTACAAAAATCAGTTGACGACATGAGACGGCCGGAAAACCAGTTAGTACCTGTACAGGCGTCTCAGACACCGTCAGGGGCTGTAAAACGCCCTTTACCTCAGTCGGTCGACACAGACCCAGACACGGACACCGAATCTAGTGTCGACGGTGAAGAAACAAACGTATTTTCCAGTAGGGCCACACGTTATATGATCACGGCAATGAAGGAGGCTTTACATATCTCTGATACTGCATGTACCACAAAAAGGGGTATTATGTGGGGTCTGAAAAAACTACCTGTAGTTTTTCCTGAATCAGACGAATTGAATGAAGTGTGTGATGAAGCGTGGGTTAACCCCGATAGAAAACTGCTAATTTCAAAGAAGTTATTGGCATTATATCCTTTCCCGCCAGAGGTTAGGGCGCGCTGGGAAACACCCCCTAGGGTGGATAAGGCGCTCACACGCTTATCAAAACAAGTGGCGTTACCGTCTCCTGAAACGGCCGCCCTCAAGGATCCAGCAGATAGGAGGCTGGAAACTACCCTGAAAAGTATATACACTCATACTGGTGTTATACTGCGACCAGCCATCGCCTCTGCATGGATGTGCAGTGCTGGGGTGGTTTGGTCGGATTCCCTGACTGAAAATATTGATACCCTGGATAGGGACAGTATTTTACTGACTATAGAGCATTTAAAGGATGCATTTCTATATATGCGAGATGCACAGAGGGATATTTGCACTCTGGCATCGAGAGTAAGTGCGATGTCCATATCTGCCAGAAGAAGTTTATGGACGCGAAAATGGTCAGGTGATGCGGGGTCCAAACGGCATATGGAAGTATTGCCGTATAAGGGGGAGGAATTATTTGGGGTCGGTCTATCGGATTTGGTGGCCACGGCAACAGCCGGGAAATCCACCTTTTTACCTCAGGTCCCCTCCCAACAGAAAAAGACACCGTCTTTTCAGCCGCAGTCCTTTCGTTCCTATAGGAACAAGCGGGCGAAAGGACAGTCATATTTGCCCCGAGGCAAAGGAAAGGGTAAGAGAGTGCACCAAGCAGCTTCTTCCCAGAAGCAGAAGCCCCCCCCCGGCTTCTGCAAAGCCCTCAGCATGACGTTGGGGCTTTACAAGCGGACTCAGGGGCGGTGGGGGGTCGACTCAAGAATTTCAGCGCACAATGGGCTCACTCACAGGTGGACCCCTGGATCCTGCAGATAATATCTCAGGGTTACAGGTTGGAATTCGAGAAGTCTCCCCCTCGCCGGTTCCTAAAGTCTGCTCTGCCAACGTCTCCCTCAGACAGGGCGACGGTATTGGAAGCCATTCACAAGCTGTATTCTCAGCAGGTGATAGTCAAGGTACCCCTCCTACAACAGGGAAAGGGGTATTATTCCACACTATTTGTGGTACCGAAGCCGGACGGCTCGGTAAGACCTATTCTAAATCTGAAATCTTTGAACCTGTACATACAAAAATTCAAGTTCAAGATGGAGTCACTCAGAGCAGTGATAGCGAATCTGGAAGAAGGGGACTTTATGGTGTCCCTGGACATCAAGGATGCTTACCTGCATGTCCCAATTTGCCCTTCACATCAAGGGTACCTCAGGTTCGTGGTGCAAAACTGTCATTATCAGTTTCAGACGCTGCCGTTTGGATTGTCCACGGCACCTCGGGTCTTTACCAAGGTAATGGCCGAAATGATGTTTCTTCTACGAATAAAAGGCGTATTAATTATCCCTTACTTGGACGATCTCCTGATAAGGGCAAGGTCCAGGGAACAGCTGGGGGACGTAGTAGCACTAACCCAAATAGTGCTGCAACAGCACGGGTGGATTCTGAATTTTCCAAAATCTCAATTGACCCCGACGACACGTCTGCTGTTCCTGGGAATGATTCTGGACACGGTTCAGAAAAAGGTGTTTCTTCCGGAGGAGAAAGCCAAGGAGTTATCCGAACTTGTCAGGAACCTCCTAAAACCAGGGAAAGTGTCTGTGCATCAATGCACAAGAGTCCTGGGAAAGATGGTGGCTTCTTACGAAGCGATTCCATTCGGCAGATTCCACGCACGAACTTTTCAGTGGGATCTGCTGGACAAATGGTCCGGATCGCATCTGCAGATGCATCAGCGGATAACCTTGTCGCCACGGACAAGGGTGTCTCTTCTGTGGTGGTTGCAGAGTGCTCATCTGTTAGAGGGCCGCAGATTCGGCATACAGGACTGGGTCCTGGTGACCACGGATGCCAGTCTGAGAGGCTGGGGAGCGGTCACACAGGGAAGAAACTTCCAGGGAGTATGGTCAAACCTGGAGATGTCTCTTCACATAAATATACTGGAGCTAAGAGCGATTTACAATGCTCTAAGCCTGGCAAAACCCCTGCTTCAGGGTCAGCCGGTGTTGATCCAGTCAGACAACATCACGGCAGTCGCCCACGTAAACAGACAGGGCGGCACAAGAAGCAGGAGAGCAATGGCAGAAGCTGCAAGGATTCTTCGCTGGGCGGAAGATCATGTGATAGCACTGTCAGCAGTGTTCATTCCGGGAGTGGACAACTGGGAAGCAGACTTCCTCAGCAGACACGAGCTACACCCGGGAGAGTGGGGACTTCATCCAGAAGTCTTCCACATGATTGTGAACCGTTGGGAAAAACCAAAGGTGGACATGATGGCGTCTCGCCTCAACAAAAAACTGGACAGGTATTGCGCCAGGTCAAGAGACCCTCAGGCAATAGCTGTGGACGCTCTGGTAACGCCGTGGGTGTTCCAGTCAGTGTATGTGTTTCCTCCTCTGCCTCTCATACCAAAAGTACTGAGAATTATACGGCAAAGGGGAGTAAGAACGATACTCGTGGCTCCGGATTGGCCAAGAAGAACTTGGTACCCGGAACTTCAGGAGATGCTCACGGAAGATCCGTGGCCTCTACCTCTAAGACGGGACCTGCTTCAGCAGGGACCGTGTCTATTCCAAGACTTACCGCGGCTGCGTTTGACGGCATGGCGGTTGAACGCCGAATTCTAAGGGAAAAAGGCATTCCGGAAGAGGTCATTCCTACACTGGTAAAAGCCAGGAAGGAGGTGACTGCACAACATTATCACCGCATTTGGAGAAAATATGTTGCGTGGTGTGAGGCCAGGAAGGCCCCCACGGAGGAATTTCAATTGGGTCGATTCCTACATTTCCTGCAAACAGGATTGTCTATGGGCCTCAAGTTGGGGTCCATTAAGGTTCAAATTTCGGCCCTGTCGATTTTCTTCCAGAAAGAATTGGCTTCAGTTCCTGAAGTCCAGACTTTTGTAAAAGGAGTACTACATATACAGCCCCCGGTTGTGCCCCCAGTGGCTCCGTGGGACCTTAATGTAGTTTTGGATTTTCTCAAATCCCATTGGTTTGAGCCACTCAAATCGGCGGATTTGAAATATCTTACATGGAAAGTAACCATGCTACTGGCCCTGGCTTCAGCCAGGAGAGTGTCAGAATTGGCGGCTTTATCGTATAAAAGCCCATATCTGATTTTCCATTCGGACAGGGCAGAACTGCGGACGCGTCCTCATTTTCTGCCTAAGGTGGTGTCAGCGTTTCACCTGAACCAGCCTATTGTGGTGCCTGCGGCTACTAGCGATTTGGAGGATTCCAAGTTGCTGGACGTTGTCAGGGCATTGAAAATATATATTTCAAGGACGGCTGGAGTCAGAAAATCTGACTCGCTGTTTATACTGTATGCACCCAACAAGCTGGGTGCTCCTGCTTCTAAGCAGACGATTGCTCGTTGGATTTGTAGCACAATTCAACTTGCACATTCTGTGGCAGGCCTGCCACAGCCTAAATCTGTCAAGGCCCATTCCACAAGGAAGGTGGGCTCATCCTGGGCGGCTGCCCGAGGGGTCTCGGCATTACAACTCTGCCGAGCAGCTACGTGGTCGGGGGAGAACACGTTTGTAAAATTCTACAAATTTGATACCCTGGCTAAAGAGGACCTGGAGTTCTCTCATTCGGTTCTGCAGAGTCATCCGCACTCTCCCGCCCGTTTGGGAGCTCTGGTATAATCCCCATGGTCCTGACGGAGTCCCCAGCATCCACTAGGACGTTAGAGAAAATAAGATTTTACTTACCGATAAATCTATTTCTCGTAGTCCGTAGTGGATGCTGGACGCCCATCCCAAGTGCGGATTGTCTGCAATACTTGTACATAGTTATTGTTACAAAGAAATCGGGTTGTTATTGTTGTGAGCCGTCTGTTCAGAGGCTCCTACGTTGTCATACTGTTAACAGGGTTCAGATCACAAGTTGTACGGTGTGATTGGTGTGGCTGGTATGAGTCTTACCCGGGATTCAAAATCCTTCCTTATTGTGTACGCTCGTCCGGGCACAGTATCCTAACTGAGGCTTGGAGGAGGGTCATAGGGGGAGGAGCCAGTGCACACCACCTGATCCTAAAGCTTTATTTTTGTGCCCTGTCTCCTGCGGAGCCGCTAATCCCCATGGTCCTGACGGAGTCCCCAGCATCCACTACGGACTACGAGAAATAGATTTATCGGTAAGTAAAATCTTATTTTCTTAATTACCAGACAAAGGGGGTCATTCCGAGTTGATCGTAGCTGTGGATCCGCAGCTAATCCGCCATTCCACGTGTTTTCCGACAAGTCGGAATTACTGACTTGTCGGAAAAACGACAGGGGCATTGAATAGGTTGGAACAGTTTCCGACCTAAAAAAGTCGGAAACTGCAGTCTCCCCGACAAGACGGTAGTTCCGACAGTAATTGAATACCCCCCATAATGATAATTGGACTGCAAAAGTCACAGGTTGTAGAGGGGGTTATTCAGAGGTGGACGCTGTTTTGGCGATATCGCAAATGGATGATATGTGTCCGTCTGTGCATGCGCAGAGTCCGCATCGCGCATGCGCAGCATTCGCGATGCGATCGCATCCTGGAAGCATCCGATCTCAAAGTGATTGACAGACGGTGGGCGTTTGGGTGCAGCAAGGCAGCATTGGAGGGGAGTGGAGCAGGAAATGCAGGTGTGTCATGGCCGTTTTCAGGCCGTTTTTGCTATTTTAGCAAATACTGCTACGGAAAGATACTAATATCACAACAAACAATTCTGTAAATATAATAATCAAGTGAAAGTAAAATACTTCCAAACCAAGAGTTACAGTACATGGAACATCCAGAGATCCACATTAGAAATTCAAGATCTAAATACCTTTATTGTATAACAAGAGTTTCTGTGTTTTTGTTATAAAACTAAGGACAGAAATTAAGTTGAATACCTCTCCCTTTTGTTATAAGACACAAAAGAAGAGACACCAATAAAAGTTATCTTAAGTGATTTAATAAACTAATTTTCTCATACGTCCTAGAGGATGCTGGGGATGCTTCAAGAACCGTGGGGTATAGACGGGATCCGCAGGAGACACGGGCACTTTAAGACTTTAAATGGGGTGTGAACTGGCTCCTCCCTCTATGCCCCTCCTTCAGACTCCAGTTAGATTCTGTGCCCAGTGAGACTGGATGCACTCTGAGGAGCTCTCCTGAGTTTCTCTGAAAAAGACTTTTGTTAGGTTTATTATTTTCAGGGAGCACTGCTGGCAACAGGCTCCCTGCTTCGTGGGACTGAGGGGAGAGAAGCAGACCTACTTCTGTGAGTTTCAAGGCTCTGCTTCTTTGGCTACAGGACACCATTAGCTCCTGAGGGTCTGAACGCTAGGTACACCTAGATGCTCGTTCCCTGAGCCCTCCGTCACCCCTCTTGCAGAGCCAGAAGACAGGTGAGTAGAAGAAGATCAGAAGACTTCAGTGACGGCTTTGAGGTACCGCACAGCGGCCGCGCTGCGCGCCATGCTCCCACACACAGCGGCACTACAGGGTGCAGGGGGTGGGGTCGCCCTGGGCAGCATTAAAAACCTCATATAAGACTGGCAAGGTGGTTTTTAAGTGCCAAGGCACTAAATCCGAACGCCCGCCAGTATAAATATTTAAAAAAATAGCGGGCTGAAGCGAGCCATTAAGGGGGCGGGGCTTAGCCCTCACAGCTCTCATCAGCACCATTTCTCTTACATCCTAGTGGATGCTGGGGACTCCGAAAGGACCATGGGGAATAGCGGCTCCGCAGGAGACTGGGCACAAAAGTAAAAGCTTTAGGACTACCTGGTGTGCACTGGCTCCTCCCCCCATGACCCTCCTCCAAGCCTCAGTTAGATTTTTGTGCCCGAACGAGAAGGGTGCTCACTAGGTGGCTCTCCTGAGCTGCTTAGTAAAAAAGTTTAAGTATAGGTTTTTTATTTTCAGTGAATCCTGCTGGCAACAGGTTCACTGCACCGAGGGACTAAGGGGAGAAGAAGCGAACTCACCTGCGTGCAGAGTGGATTGGGCTTCTTAGGCTACTGGACATTAGCTCCAGAGGGACGATCACAGGCCCAGCCATGGATGGGTCCCAGAGCCGCGCCGCCGGCCCCCTTACAGAGCCAGAAGACTGAAGAGGTCCGGAAAATCGGCGGCAGAAGACGTCCTGTCTTCAATAAGGTAGCGCACAGCACCGCAGCTGTGCGCCATTGCTCTCAGCACACTTCACACTCCGGTCACTGAGGGTGCAGGGCGCTGGGTGGGGGCGCCCTGAGACGCAATAAAAACACCTTATATGGCAAAAAATACATCACATATAGCTCCTGGGCTATATGGATGCATTTAACCCCTGCCAATTTTTCCTTAAAAAAGCGGGAGAAAGGCCGCCGAGAAGGGGGCGGAGCCTATCTCCTCAGCACACTGGCGCCATTTTTCCTCACAGCTCCGTTGGAGGGAAGCTCCCTGACTCTCCCCTGCAGTCCTGCACTACAGAAACAGGGTAAAACAAGAGAGGGGGGGCATAATTTGGCAGATAAATCTATACAGCAGCTATATAAGGGAAAAACACTTATATAAGGTTATCCCTGTATATATATAGCGCTCTGGTGTGTGCTGGCAAACTCTCCCTCTGTCTCCCCAAAGGGCTAGTGGGGTCCTGTCCTCTATCAGAGCATTCCCTGTGTGTGTGCTGTGTGTCGGTACGTTGTGTCGACATGTATGAGGAGGAAAATGGTATGGAGGCGGAGCAATTGCCTGTAATAGTGATGTCACCTCCTAGGGAGTCGACACCTGACTGGATGGTCTTATGGAAGGAATTACGTGATAGTGTCAGCACTTTACAAAAGACTGTTGACGACATGAGACAGCTGGCAAATCAGTTATTACCTGTACAGGCGTCTCAAACACCGTCAGGGGCTCTAAAGCGCCCGTTACCTCAGATGGTCGACACAGACCCAGACACGGACACTGACTCCAGTGTCGACGGTGAGGAAACAAACGTATTTTCCAGTAGGGCCACACGTTACATGATCACGGCAATGAAGGAGGTTTTGAACATTTCTGATACTACAAGTACCACAAAAAAGGGTATTATGTGGGGTGTGAAAAAACTACCCGTAGTTTTTCCTGAATCAGATGAATTAAATGAGGTGTGTGATGAAGCGTGGGTTTCCCCCGATAAAAAACTGCTAATTTCTAAAAAATTATTGGCATTATACCCTTTCCCGCCAGAGGTTAGGGCGCGTTGGGAAACACCCCCTAGGGTAGATAAGGCGCTCATACGCTTATCAAAACAAGTGGCGTTACCGTCTCCTGATACGGCCGCCCTCAAGGAACCAGCTGATAGGAAGCTGGAAAATATCCTAAAAAGTATATACACACATACTGGTATTATACTGCGACCAGCAATCGCCTCAGCCTGGATGTGCAGTGCTGGGGTGGCTTGGTCGGATTCCCTGACTGAAAATATTGATACCCTGGACAGGGACAGTATATTATTGACTATAGAGCATTTAAAGGATGCATTTCTATATATGCGAGATGCACAGAGGGATATTTGCACTCTGGCATCAAGAGTAAGTGCGCTGTCCATTTCTGCCAGAAGAGGGTTATGGACGCGACAGTGGTCAGGTGATGCGGATTCCAAACGGCATATGGAAGTATTGCCGTATAAAGGGGAGGAGTTATTTGGGGTCGGTCTATCGGACCTGGTGGCCACGGCAACGGCTGGGAAATCCACCTTTTTACCCCAGGTCACCTCTCAGCAGAAAAAGACACCGTCTTTTCAGGCTCAGTCCTTTCGTCCCCATAAGGGCAAGCGGGCAAAAGGCCACTCATATCTGCCCCGGGGCAGAGGAAGGGGAAAAAGACTGCAGCAGGCAGCCTCTTCCCAGGAACAGAAGCCCTCCCCCGCTTCTGCCAAGTCCTCAGCATGACGCTGGGGCCTTACAAGCGGACTCAGGCACGGTGGGGGCCCGTCTCAAGAATTTCAGCGCGCAGTGGGCTCACTCGCAAGTGGACCCCTGGATCCTGCAGGTAGTATCTCAGGGGTACAAATTGGAATTCGAGACGTCTCCCCCTCGCCGGTTCCTGAAGTCTGCTTTACCAACGTCTCCCTCCGACAGGGAGGCGGTATTGGAAGCCATTCACAAGCTGTATTCCCAGCAGGTGATAATCAAGGTACCCCTCCTACAACAGGGAAAGGGGTATTATTCCACGCTGTTTGTGGTACCGAAGCCGGACGGCTCGGTGAGACCTATTTTAAATCTGAAATCCTTGAACACTTACATACAAAGGTTCAAATTCAAGATGGAGTCACTCAGAGCAGTGATAGCGAACCTGGAAGAAGGGGACTATATGGTGTCTCTGGACATCAAGGATGCTTACCTCCATGTCCCAATTTGCCCTTCTCACCAAGGGTACCTCAGGTTTGTGGTACAGAACTGTCACTATCGGTTTCAGACGCTGCCGTTTGGATTGTCCACGGCACCCCGGGTCTTTACCAAGGTAATGGCCGAAATGATGATTCTTCTTCGAAGAAAAGGCGTCTTAATTATCCCTTACTTGGACGATCTCCTGATAAGGGCAAGGTCCAGAGAACAGTTAGAGGTCGGAGTAGCACTATCTCAAGTAGTACTACGACAGCACGGGTGGATTCTAAATATTCCAAAATCGCAGCTGATTCCGACGACACGTCTGCTGTTCCTAGGGATGATTCTGGACACAGTCCAGAAAAAGGTGTTTCTCCCGGAGGAGAAAGCCAGGGAGTTATCCGACCTAGTCAGGAACCTCCTAAAACCAGGCCAAGTGTCAGTGCATCAATGCACAAGGGTCCTGGGAAAAATGGTAGCTTCTTACGAAGCGATTCCATTCGGCAGATTCCACGCAAGAACTTTTCAGTGGGATCTGCTGGACAAATGGTCCGGATCGCATCTTCAAATGCATCAGCGGATAACCCTGTCTCCAAGGACAAGGGTGTCTCTCCTGTGGTGGTTACAGAGTGCTCATCTTCTAGAGGGCCGCAGATTCGGCATTCAGGACTGGGTCCTGGTGACCACGGATGCCAGCCTGAGAGGCTGGGGAGCAGTCACACAGGGAAGAAATTTCCAGGGCTTGTGGTCAAGCATGGAAACGTCACTTCACATAAATATCCTGGAACTAAGGGCCATTTACAATGCCCTAAGTCAGGCAAGGCCTCTGCTTCAGGGTCAGCCGGTGTTGATCCAGCATCACGGCAGTCGCCCACGTAAACAGACAGGGCGGCACAAGAAGCAGGAGGGCAATGACGGAAGTTGCAAGGATTCTTCGCTGGGCGGAAAATCATGTGATAGCACTGTCAGCAGTGTTCATTCCGGGAGTGGACAACTGGGAAGCAGACTTCCTCAGCAGACACGACCTCCACCCGGGGGAGTGGGGACTTCACCCAGAAGTCTTCCATATGATTGTGAACCGTTGGGAAAAACCAAAGGTGGACATGATGGCGTCCCGCCTCAACAAAAAACTGGACAGATATTGCGCCAGGTCAAGGGACCCTCAGGCAATAGCTGTGGACGCTCTGGTAACACCGTGGGTGTACCAGTCAGTGTATGTGTTCCCTCCTCTGCCTCTCATACCCAAGGTACTGAGAATCATAAGAAGGAGAGGAGTAAGGACTTCGTGGCTCCGGATTGGCCAAGAAGGACTTGGTACCCGGAACTTCAAGAGATGCTCACGGAAGACCCGTGGCCTCTACCTCTAAGAAAGGACCTGCTCCAGCAGGGACCCTGTCTGTTCCAAGACTTACCGCGGCTGCGTTTGACGGCATGGCGGTTGAACGCCGGATCCTGAAGGAAAAAGGCATTCCGGATGAAGTCATCCCTACCCTGATCAAAGCCAGGAAGGATGTAACTGTGCAACATTATCACCGTATTTGGCGTAAATATGTTGCGTGGTGTGAGGCCAGGAAGGCCCCTACAGAGGAATTTCAACTGGGTCGTTTCCTGCATTTCCTGCAAACAGGACTGTCTATGGGCCTAAAATTAGGGTCCATTAAGGTTCAAATTTCGGCCCTGTCGATATTCTTCCAAAAAGAACTAGCTTCAGTTCCTGAAGTTCAGACGTTTGTCAAGGGGGTACTGCATATACAGCCTCCTTTTGTGCCTCCAGTGGCACCTTGGGATCTCAATGTAGTTTTGGGGTTCCTAAAATCACATTGGTTTGAACCACTCACCACTGTGGACTTAAAATATCTCACATGGAAAGTGGTAATGCTGTTAGCCCTGGCTTCAGCCAGGCGTGTCTCAGAATTGGCGGCTTTATCCTATAAAAGCCCTTACCTAATTTTTCATACGGACAGGGCAGAATTGAGGACTCGTCCTCAATTTCTCCCTAAGGTGGTTTCAGCGTTTCACTTAAACCAGCCTATTGTGGTACCTGCGGCTACTAGGGACTTGGAGGATTCCAAGTTGCTGGACGTAGTCAGGGCCCTGAAAATATATGTTTCCAGGACGGCTGGAGTCAGAAAATCTGACTCGCTGTTTATCCTGTATGCACCCAACAAGCTGGGTGCTCCTGCTTCTAAGCAGACTATTGCTCGTTGGATTTGTAGTACAA
Source organism: Pseudophryne corroboree (assembly GCF_028390025.1). Classification (NCBI taxonomy): domain Eukaryota; kingdom Metazoa; phylum Chordata; class Amphibia; order Anura; family Myobatrachidae; genus Pseudophryne; species Pseudophryne corroboree. The sequence goes on from NC_086450.1 coordinate 117,092,537, forward strand.
TTCAGCTTGCACATTCTGTGGCAGGCCTGCCACAGCCAAAATCTGTAAAAGCCCATTCCACACGGAAAGTGGGCTCATCTTGGGCGGCTGCCCGAGGGGTCTCGGCTTTACAACTTTGCCGAGCAGCTACTTGGTCAGGGGCAAACACGTTTGCTAAATTCTACAAATTTGATACCCTGGCTGAGGAGGACCTGGAGTTCTCTCAGTCGGTGCTGCAGAGTCATCCGCACTCTCCCGCCCGTTTGGGAGCTTTGGTATAATCCCCATGGTCCTTTCGGAGTCCCCAGCATCCACTAGGACGTCAGAGAAAATAAGAATTTACCTACCGATAATTCTATTTCTCATAGTCCGTAGTGGATGCTGGGCGCCCATCCCAAGTGCGGATTGTCTGCAATACTTGTACATAGTTATTGTTACAAAAATCGGGTTATTATTGTTGTGAGCCATCTTTTCAGAGGCTCCTCTGTTATCATGCTGTTAACTGGGTTCAGATCACAAGTTGTACGGTGTGATTGGTGTGGCTGGTATGAGTCTTACCCGGGATTCAAAATCCTTCCTTATTGTGTACGCTCGTCCGGGCACAGTATCCTAACTGAGGCTTGGAGGAGGGTCATGGGGGGAGGAGCCAGTGCAGACCAGGTAGTCCTAAAGCTTTTACTTTTGTGCCCAGTCTCCTGCGGAGCCGCTATTCCCCATGGTCCTTTCAGAGTCCCCAGCATCCACTACGGGCTATGAGAAATAGAATTATCGGTAAGTAAATTCTTATTTTTCTCTTCACAGAGCTGCAGAGACGCTGGTCCTTCCTCTACACTGCTGTATCAAGTAACAGGGTGCAAAGCAGGGGGGGGGCACAGTTTTTTGGTGCTATATATGTATTTATAAAAGCGCTAACAGGTCTGAGGCTTTGTATAAGGGTTTTCAGAACCGGGATAAGCGCTGGGTTGTGAGCTGGCAAACTCCCTCTGTGTTTCTCTGACAGGCTTTACTGTGGGTCTGCCCCCTATATGCCCAGTGTGTCTGTGGGTGTCAGCACATGTGTGTCGGCATGTCTGAGGCTGAGTGCTCTTCTCAGGAGGAGGCTGGATTAGGGACAGAAATGGCTGTGGGAGTGACCATGTCGGCACCGCCGACTCCTGATTGGGTAAATGTTTTGAGTGCTTTGAATGCAAATGTGGCTCTATTAAATAAGAGATTGGATAAATCTGAGTCTCAGAACTAGGCATGTAAAAAAATCTGTGGAGGATGTTTTGTCACAGGTCCAGACCCCCTCGGGGTCGCAAAAGCGTTAATTTACCCAGATAGCAGATACAGATACCGACACGGACTCTGACTCCAGTGTCGACTATAGTGATGCCAGATTAAATCCTAAACTGGCTAAGAGCATTCAGTACATGATTGTGGCGATAAAAGACGTGTTACATATCACGGAGGATCCTGCTGTTCCTGATACTAGGGTCTGTATGTTTAAGGGAAAGAAACCTGAGGTAATGTTTCCTCCCTCTCATGAACTGAACTCACTTTTTGAAAAGGTTTGGGAAAATCCTGACAAGAAGTTTCAGATTCCCAAGAGAATTCCGGTGGCATATCCGTTCCCCTCTGGGGATAGGGAAAAGTGGGAGTCACCCCCCACTGTAGACAAGGCTCTGTCACGACTGTCCAAAAAGGTGGCGCTTCCGTCCCTGACACGGCAGCCCTAAAGGAACCTGCGGATCGTAAGCAGGAAAATACATTGAAATCCATTTATGTCCCTACAGGTACGCTGCTCAGACCTGCCGTTGCTTCGGCGTGGGTGAGTAGCGCTATTGAAAAGTGGGCAGATAACTTGTCATCTGAGTTAGATATCCTGGATAGGGATAGCATTATTTTGACACTGGGTTATATCAAGGACGCTGCAGCCTACCTAAAGGAAGCTGCGAGAGACATTGGCCTTTTGGGATCAAGGGCCAATGCCATGGCAGTCTCAGCTAGAACGGCATTGTGGATTCATCAATGGAATGCTGATGGTGACTCTAAGAAGGCTATGGAGTCTCTGCCGTATAAAGGTGGTGTCTTGTTTGGTGACGGCCTCGCTGACCTGGTATCTACGGCTATAGCGGGCAAGTCATCATTTTTACCTTATGTTCCTGCACAACAAAAGAAAACGCACCACTATCAGATGCAGTCCTTTCGGCCCAATAAATAAAAAAAAGGACGAGGATCTTCCTTCCTTGCTTCTAGAGGAAGAGGAAAGGAAAGAGGTCAACGGCTGTGGCAGGTTCCCAAGAGCAGAAGTCCTCTCCGGCTTCTGCCAAATCCACCACATGACGCTGGGACTCCTCTGCGGGAGTCCGCACCAGTGGGGGCACGTCTCCAACTCTTCAGTCAGTTCTGGGTTCGTTCGGCCCTAGACCCATGGGTGTTAGAAATAGTGTCCCAAGGGTACAAACTGGAGTTTCAAGACGTTCCCCCTCGGCGATTTTTCAAATCAGCCTTACCAGCTTCTCTTCCGGACAGGGAGGTGGTATGCGCCGCAATACAAAAGCTGTGTCAAAATCAAGTCATTGTCAAGGTGCCCCCGTCACAACAGGGAGAAGGTTTTTATTCGAGCCTCTTCGTGGTCCCGAAGCCGGACGGCTTGGTCAGACCAATTCTGAACCTAAAATCCCTCAATTTCTATCTGAGAAAATTCTAATTCAAGATGGAATCTCTCCAAGCAGTGATCTCCAGTCTGGAGGAAGTGGATTTTATGGTGTCGGTCGACATAAAGGATGCCTACTTACACGTCCCCATATATCCTCCGCATCAGGCTTACCTGAGGTTTGCGATTCAGGATTGTCATTACCAATTTCAGACGTTGCCATTTGGTCTCTCCATGGCTCCGAGGGTTTTCACCAAAGTTATGGCAGAAATGATGGTTCTCCTGCGCAAGCAAGGAGTCACAATTATCCCGTACTTGGACGATCTCCTGATAAAGGCGAGATCCAGGGACCAATTACTGCAGAGCATTACGATTTCCCTGACAGTTCTGCAACAACATGGTTGGCTCCTGAACTTGCCAAAGTCACAGTTGAGTCCGACGAAATGACTGTCGTTTTTGGGAATGATTCCGGACACAGAATTACAGAGAGTTTTTCTTCCAAAAGAGAAGGCTCTGGAAATTCAGGGTCTGGTCAAACAAATTCTGAAGCCAGCGAGAGTGTCAATCCATCAATGCACTCGGTGGCTGGGGAAGATGGTGGCGGCTTACGAGGCCATTCAGTTTGGCGGGTTCCATGCCAGAGTGTTTCAGTGGGATCTGTTGGACAAGTGGTCCGGGTCCCATCTGCACATGCACCGACAGATAATCCTGTCTTCCAAGACCAAAATCTCACTCCTGTGGTGGCTGCACAGCTCTCACCTGCTAGAGGGACGCAGGTTCGGGATCCAGGACTGGATCCTGGTGACCACGGATGCGAGTCTCCGAGGCTGGGGTGCAGTCACACAGGGGAAAAATTTCCAGGGCAAATGGTCAAACCAGGAAGCTTGTCTACACATAAAAATTCTGGAATTAAGGGCCATTTACAACGGCCTTCTACAAGCGGAACATCTTCTTCGCGATCTGCCCGTCTTGATTCAGTCGGACAACATAACAGCAGTGGCGTACATAAACTGCCAGCGTGGAACAAAGAGCAGAGCGGCAATGGCAGAGGCCACAAAAGTTTTCCGCTGGGCGGAAAGACATGTAAGCGCTCTGTCAGCGATCTTCATTCCAGGTGTGGACAACTGGGAAGCAGACTTCCTCAGCAGACACGATATCCATCCAGGAGAGTGGGGTCTTCATCAAGAGGTCTTTGCAGAAGTGACAAGTCATTGGGGAATTCCTCAAATAGACATGATGGCGTCTCGCATCAACAAGAAACTTCCGAGATATTGTTCCAGGTCAAGGGACCCTCAAGCAATAGTGGTGGATGCCCTAGTGACACCGTGGGTGTTTCAGTTGGTATATGTGCTCCCTCCGATTCCACTCATTCCAAAAGTGATAAAGATCATAAGAAGAACAAGGGTTCATGCAATCCTCATTGTTCCAGACTGGCCAAGGAGGGCCTGGTAGCCAGATCTTCAGGAATTACTCATAGGAGATCACTGGCCTCTTCCTCTACGAGAGGATCTGTTACAGCAGGGGCTGTGCGTGTACCAAGACTTACCGCGGCTTTGTTTGACGGCTTGGAGGTTGAACGCTGGATCCTAGCCCAAAAGGGTATTCCCATTGAAGTCATTCCCACACTTCTTCAGGCTAGAAAAGAAGTAACGGCGAAACATTATCACCGTATTTGGAGAAAATATGTGTCTTGGTGTGAATCCAAGAAGGCTCCTACGGAAGAATTTCAGCTGGGCCGTTTTCTCCATTTTCTGCAAGCAGGTGTGGATGCGGGCCTAAAGTTAGGCTCAATTAAAGTACAAATTTCGGCCTTGTCAATCTTCTTTCAAAAAGAATTGGCCTCCCTTCCGGAAGTTCAGACTTTCGTGAAAGGCGTGCTGCACATCCAACCTCCCTTTGTGCCCCCCGTGGCACCGTGGGATCTTAACGTGGTGTTGCAGTTCCTGCAATCTCATTGGTTTGAATCTTTGCGTAAGGTAGAGTTGAAATTCGTCACTTGGAAAGTGATCATGCTGTTGGTCTTGGCCTCTGCAAGGCGGGTGTCTGAATTGGCGGCTTTATCTCACAAGAGCCCTATTTGATCTTCCATGAAGATAGAGCGGAATTGAGAACTCGTCAGCAATTTCTGCCAAAAGTAGTGTCATCGTTTCACATGAACCAACCTATTGTGGTGCCGGTGGCTACTGACGCCTTAGTGGAATCGAAGTCTCTAGATGTGGTCAGAGCTTTGAAAATTTATGTAGCCAGAACGGCTCAGATTAGGAAAACGGAGGCTCTGTTTGTCCTGTATGATCCCAACAAGATTGGGGCTCCTGCTTCCAAGCAGACTATTGCACGCTGGATCTGTAATACGATTCAGCAAGCTCATTCTACGGCTGGATTGCCGTTACCGAAATCGGTGAAGGCCCATTCTACCAGAAAGGTGGGCTCATCCTGGGCGGCTGCCCGGGGGTCTCGGCATTACAGCTTTGCCGAGCAGCTATTTGGTCGGGTTCAAACACTTTTGCAAAGTTTTACAAGTTTGATACTCTGGCTAAGGAGGACCTCTTGTTTGGTCAATCAGTGCTTAGAGTCATCCGCACTCTCCCGCCCGTTCTAGAGCTTCGGTATAAACCCCATGGCTCTTGAAGCGTCCCCAGCATCCTCTAGGACGTATGAGAAAATAGGATTTTAATACCTACCAGTAAATCCTTTTCTCTTAGTCCGTAGAGGATGCTGGGCGCCCATCCCAGTGCGGACTCTAGCTGCAGTTATTAGTTATGTTTACACACAGGTTGTGTTTCTGTTATAGTCAGCCTGTTGCTGACATGGTTCATGCCGTTGACTTGCGTTGTGTTAAATGCCATGTTGTACGGCGTGCTTGACGTGTGAGCTGGTATGTATCTCACCTTAGTTTAACAATAAATCCTTTTCCTCGAAATGTCCGTCTCCCTGGGCACAGTTCCTATAACTGGAGTCTGGAGGAGGGGCATAGAGGGAGGAGCCAGTTCACACCCCTTAAAAATCTTAAAGTGCCCATGTCTCCTGCGGATCCCGTCTATACCCCATGGTTCTTGAAGCGTCCCCAGCATCCTCTACGGACTAAGAGAAAAGGATTTACCGGTAGGTATTAAAATCCTATTTTGAGTTTTATACTGTACATAAATAGGAGGAATTTATTTCCAGACACAAATCAGTTTATTTATATACTCTTGAATAATAAACAGAGTCAAAACTACAAGAGATAAGTTAATTGTGTACGTTCTGTATTATATTTAAAAGAATCACAGTAAATGTCAACATTGCAAACTCAAGACAATTGCTCATAGTGTGGAGATTAATAAGAAGAAATTTATATATACAACTTATCCACACATGCACATTATATCCCATATGTACAGCATTAAAAGCACTGAGAATTAATGATAATATTGCTGAGCGGTAATAAACTCCAACTATGAAGCAATATATATATATATATATATATATATATAAATGGATGTATATGTGTATGTATATTCCAGCATAACTCTGGAATTCCTGGAGCAATTTACAACAAACTTGGTACACATATCACTTGCAATCTAGAAAAGAATACTGTGGGGGTAAGACACCCCTAGCACCCCTAGGGGTGGGGGTGGGAAGGGGGTGACATGTAAAAATACATAGTTTTCGGGGTCGCAGAGATGAATAGTGACACTCCCGATGCCGTTTAAGTCCAAGTTCAGCCCCCATCAGCATGGGGAGTTTGAAGGGGTGAAAAATAAAATGTCCAAATTGTCCACAATAAAATAAAATGTCCATATAAACGGATGTATGTGTGTATGTATGCTCCAGCATAACTCTGGAATGCCTGGAGCAATTTACACCAAACTTGGTACACATATGACTTACAATCTGGCAAAAAATACTGTGGGGTAAGACAGCCCTAGCACCCCTAGGGGTGGGGGTGGGGAGGGGGTGACATGTAAAAATCCATAGGTTTCGGGGTCGCTGAGATGAATAGTGACACTCCCGATGCCATTTAAGTCCAAGTTCAGCCCCCATCAGCATGGAGGGTGAGAAGGGGTGAAAAATTAAAAATTAAAATTACCGACATTAGTGTCAAATACATAGTTTTCGGCAGTGGCGTGCGGTGAGGTCAGTGGCTGGTGAGGCATAATGTCCATCGAGTCCCGACAATGTTTCGAACCACCGCAGGGCCAATGCCCAATACTGCTGCTGTTAATGGGTGCTGCCCCTGCCAACGGCCTACAAAATCACCACCATCATCTGCCTGGCCCTCAGCCGCTAATCTACATCTCAGTCTGATGCTGCCGTCATTGCCCACAACCTACCTGCTCATCAAACTTATGATGAGCAGGCGGCTAATATATTGTACATTTTTATAAATGTATGGGAGAGAGAGGTGGAATATGGGGAGATAGGAGAGAGAGGAGAAATATGGAGACGGGAGGAATAGGGGGAGACTGGAGAGATAGGGAGGAGGAGCAGGGGGGCAGACTGGGAGTAGTAGTGGAAAGTGGGGGACAAGTTTGGAGTAACAGTAGTGCAGAGTAGGGGGTCAGACAGGGAGTAATAGAAGGGGGGTAGGATAGGAGTAGTGGTGGGAAGAAGTGGGCAGTATGGGAGTGGAAGGGACTCAGCGAAGTTAGAATAAGTTGAAAATGGATCTCACCTCCTCTTAGACAGCTCCTGGGTCCCAGCCACCATTGCTCCCTCCATGTTGATAGCAGGCTCACACAGGATGGGCAGGCAGCCTGAGTGGAAGCAATGGGTCCCGCTCCTCCGGTAGCTCACACCAGTCTCTTCCCTGTATGGTCCAGGGGAGCTTGGACGGGTTGGGTATGCATGACGCCGGAATCCTGGCTTGCAGATGGCCAGCAGGGAAGGGGTGGGGGGAGCGGAACGAAGCCCCTTGCATCTCGCTGCGCTAGCCACATTGCGGGCTCGGTATTCAGGACTGTAAGGGGGCGGGATTCCGGCATCAGTATTCTGATCGCCGGTCACGTAACTGCCTCCTGCTTGGACAGAGTGGTGGACGTGGCCTGCAATCGGACAGGATGTGGTGGCTGTACATGATAAGGCTCTTTAATGCCTGTCTGCCTGTAACAGTGCCCTTCTCATTACTTGTGACAGCCATAGTTTGTGCGCTGCAGCCCACAGACATTCCTCTGAGCACGCTGGTGCTGTCTGTCCAAGCACCCTTTGTGTCAGCGGCGGTGGCGGCGGGTGACGCTGGGAAGAGGGCATAACCTCTGCTGCAGCCCCTGCTCTCACTGCATATGTCGCAGTAGTAAACTCCAGTGGCAGAGTGGGGGGCACTATCGGCCGCCACTATTGTAAACTCGGCTGGGTGGGGGGTGGCTAATGCTCGCGGAAGTCTGCCCGGCAAAGGGGGTGGTTTTTTGAAGAGCAGCCCTAGATGAGACAACGGGACCAGCCAATCCCACTTTTCCAAATAAGCAGCAAAATTGTACATTATTGTGTCCAACAAACACAGGTTTCACTTAGTGTCAAGGAAAATATGTAAGTGTTCTGGTCTGCACTTGGCTGGTCCCGTTGTCTCATCAGAGTACCCCCCACTCTGCCACTGGAGTTTACTGCTCGGCATATGTAGTGAGAGCAGGGGCTGCAGCAGAGGTCATGCCCTCTTCCCAGAGTCACCCGCCGCCGCTGCTGCCTAACACAAAAGGAGCCCCAAACAGCGCCAGCCGATCTTCCCCTGCTGCCGGCGGCGCCACTGCCGCTAACTCATAAGGAGCCCCAAACAGCGCCAGCCGATCTGCCGCTAACTCACTCATAAGGAGCCCCAAACAGCGCCAGCCGATCTTCCCCTGCCGCCGGTGCCGAGCACAGCTTTGCTGCTCGGCTGGACTAGTCCTACCCACTGCCCAATCAGATCTAATTCAGTGACAGGGGCGTGCTTTCAGCTCATATGAAAGCACGCCCATGTCACAGAATTAGTTGTGATTGGGCAAAGAGGCACTTCTAGAAGTGCCGCTTACATACCATTTTTTAATGGGCTTTTACTGCCCAATGCTTGGCCCGCCCCCCGCTTCCAGCCCTCTAACAAATGATAGCAGGAGACACCATAAAATGGATTAACCTAATCTAAAGACTAAACTACATACTTATGACACAGTAGCTGTGTCATAAGTATCTTCTTTGTATTATTTTAATCATTAGACAGTGGAGGCACTGCCTCCCCTGACTGCACGTCCCTGGTTTTCGGAGTCGCTAAGCTGATCGCATTTTGAAAACTGATATGTTCCTTACACTTTCCGTTAACATATAGGCTATGTACCTTCATGCTAATTCTTTTAGGGGTTGAGTAGTGAACTTAAACTTGAAGATGGGCGCAATGAAAAGTCTTATTGCGTTAACATGTCCACGCGGGCGAAGACGCAGGCAAAAAGCTATATATATATTTAAATAGTAAGGAGATCTTGTGTATTTATAATGTAGCATATGGTATCACTGTATATACCCCTTGGAGACTTACATATTGCCGGGTTGGTGAGGTCACCGCCTATGGGGTTATAAGCGAGGACAATATAAAGCAATCAAGGCTGCAGGTGTACTACAGGGCCCAGTCTTCAACCCGGGGAACACCGGATATCCCAGCTAGTAGAATATAAAGTACAGGTGGTGGTGGTGGTGATGGTGGAGACTTATTTTCACAAATTCATTTTTTTACTCACTTTAGTAATAATAATTATTTCTCTAACGTCCTAAGTGGATGCTGGGGACTCCGTAAGGACCATGGGGAATAGCGGCTCCGCAGGAGACTGGGCACATCTAAAGAAAGCTTTAGGACTATCTGGTGTGCACTGGCTCCTCCCCCTATGACCCTCCTCCAAGCCTCAGTTAGATTTCTGTGCCCGACGAGAAGGGTGCACACTAGGGGCTCTCCTGAGCTTCTTAGTGAAAGTTTTAGTTTAGGTTTGTTATTTTCAGTGAGACCTGCTGGCAACAGGCTCACTGCATCGAGGGACTAAGGGGAGAAGAAGCGAACTCACCTGCGTGCAGAGTGGATTGGGCTTCTTGGCTACTGGACATTAGCTCCAGAGGGACGATCACAGGTTCAGCCTGGATGGGTCCCGGAGCCGCGCCGCCGGCCCCCTTACAGAGCCAGAAGAGCGAAGAGGTCCGGAAAAATCGGCGGCAGAAGACGTTCCTGTCTTCAATAAGGTAGCGCACAGCACTGCAGCTGTGCGCCATTGCTCTCAGCACACTTCATACTCCGGTCACTGAGGGTGCAGGGCGCTGGGGGGGGGGCGCCCTGAGACGCAATAAAACACGATAAAAATACCTTACATGGCAAAAAATGCATCACATATAGCTCCTGGGCTATATGGATGCATTTAACCCCTGCCAGAATATACAGAAAAACGGGTGATAAGGCCGCCGAAAAGGGGGCGGAGCCTATCTCCTCAGCACACTGGCGCCATTTTCCCTCACAGCTCAGTTGGAGGGAAGCTCCCTGGCTCTTCCCTGCACTACAGAAAGGGTTAAAAAAAAGAGAGGGGGGCACTAATTAGGCGCAGTATTAAAACATACAGCAGCTATAAGGGGAAAAACACTTATATAAGGTTATCCCTGTATATATATATAGCGCTCTGGTGTGTGCTGGCATACTCTCCCTCTGTCTCCCCAAAGGGCTAGTGGGGTCCTGTCCTCTATCAGAGCATTCCCTGTGTGTGTGCTGTGTGTCGGTACGTTTATGTCGACATGTATGAGGAGAAAAATGATGTGGAGACGGAGCAGAGTGTCTGTAACAGTGATGTCACCACCTAGGGGGTCGACACCTGAGTGGATGTACTGTTGAAAATTACGTGACAGTGTCAGCTCTATATAAAAAAACAGTGGTTGACATGAGACAGCCGGCTACTCAGCTTGTGCCTGTCCAGACGTCTCATAGGCCGTCAGGGGCTCTAAAGCGCCCGTTACCTCAGATGGCAGATACAGACGCCGACACGGATACTGACTCCTGTGTCGACGGTGAAGAGACAACCGTGATTTCCAGTAGGGCCACACGTTACATGATTGAGACAATGGAAAATGTTTTATACATTTCTGATAATACGAGTACCACCAAAAAGGGGTATTATGTTCGGTGAGGGAAAAACTACCTGTAGTTTTCCTGAATCTGAAAAATAAAATGAGGTGTGTGATGATACGTGGGTTTCCCCCCGATAACAATTGATAATTTCTTAAAAAGTATTGGCTATACCCTTTCCCGCCAGAGGTTAGGGTGCGTTGGGAAACACCCCCTAGGGGGGATAAGGCGCTCACACGCTTGTAAGAACAAGGGCTCTACCTTCTCATGAGATGGCCGCCCTTAAGGATCCTGCTGATAGAAAGCAGGAGGGTATCCAAAAATGTATTCACACACATACTGGTGTTATACTGCGACCAGCAATCGCCTCAGCCTGGAGGTGCAGTGCTGGGTTGGCATGGTCGGATTCCCTGACTGGAAATATTGATATCCTAGATAAGGATAGTATATTATTGCCTATAGAGCATTTAAAAGATGCATTTCTATATATGCATGATGCACAGCGGAATATTTGCCGACTGGCATCAAGTATAAGTGCGTTGTCCAATTCTACCAGTAAAATGGTCAGGTGATGCGGATTCCAAACGGCATTTGGAAGTATTGCCTTTAAAAGGGGACATTTTGGGTCGGTCTTTTAGACCTGGTGGCCACGGCAACAACTGGGAAATCCACGTTTGTACCCCAGGTCGCCTCTCAAAATAAGACGCCGTATTATCAGGCGCAGTCCTTTGTTGGCAAGCGGACAAAAGGTTCCTCTTTTCTGCTCGTGACAGAGGGAGAGGAAAAAGGCTGAAGAGATTACCCAGTTCCCAGGAACAGAAATCCTTTCCCGCCTCTGCAAAAGCCCTCAGTATGACGCTAGGGCCTTACAAACTCAGGCACGGTGGGGGCCCGTTCTCAATGAATTTCAGTGCGCAGTGGGCTCACTCCCAAGTAGACCCCTGGATCCTTCAGGTAATATCTCAAGGGTACATATTGAAATTCGAGACGTCTCCCCCTCGCCGTTTCCAAAAGTCGGCTTTACCGACGTCTCCCTCTGACAGGGAGGCAGTTTTGGAAGCCATTCACCCAGCAGGTGATAATCAAGGTACCCCTCCTGCAACAGGGAACGGGGTATTATTCCACACTATTGTGGTACCGAAGCCAGACGGCCCGGTGAAACCGATTCTAAATCTAAAATCTAAAATCTTTGAACACTTACATACAGAGGTTCAAATAACAAGATTGAGTCACTCAGAGCAGTGATTGCGAACCTGGAAGAAGGGGACTACATGATGTCTTGGGACATCAAGGATGCTTACCTTCATGTCAAAGTTTACCCTTCTCACCAAGGGTACCTCAGGTTATGGTACAGAACTGTCACTATCAGTTCAGACGCTGCCGTAGGGATGGTCCACGGCACCCCGGGTCTTTACCAAGGTAATGGACGAAATGATATCCCTTCGAAGGAAGGGAATTTTAGTTATCCCTTACTAGGACGATTCCCTGATAAGGGTAAGATCCAGGGAACAGTTGGAAGTCGGTGTAGCACTATCTCAGGTAGTGTTGCGGCAGCACGATTGGATTCTCAATATTCCAAAATCGCAGCTGGTTCCGACGACTTGTCTTCTGTTTCCTAGGGATGTTCCTGGACACAGTCCAGAAAAAAGGTGTTTCTCCCGGAAGAGAAAACCAGGGAGTTATCCGAGCTAGTCAGGAACCTCCTAAAACCGAACCAAGTCTCAGTGCATCAATGCACAAGGGTTCTGGGTAAAAATGGTGGCTTCCTACGAAGCAATCCCATTCGTTAGATTCCACGCAAGAACTTTCCAGTGGAACCTACTGGACAAATGGTCCGGGTCGCATTTTCAGATGCATCAGCGGATAACCCTGTCACCAAGGACAAGGGTATCCATCATGTGGTAGTTGCAGAGTGCTCATCTTCTAGAGGGCCGCAGATTCGGCATTCAGGACTGGGTCCTGGTGACCACGGATGCCAGCCTGCGAGGCTGGGGAGCAGTCACACAGGGAAGGAATATCCAGGGCTTAGGGTCAAGCCTGGATACATCACTTCACATAAATATCCTGAAGCTAAGGGCCATTTACAATGCTCTAAGCTTAGCAAGACCTCTGCTTCAAGGTCAGCCGGTGTTGATCCAGTCGGACAACATCATGGCAGTCACCCACGTAAACAGACAGGGTGGCACAAGAAGCAGGAGGGCAATGGCAGAAGCTGCAGGGATTCTTCGCTGGGCGGAAAATCATGTGATAGCACTGTCAACAGTATTCATTCCGGGAGTGGACAACTGGGAAGCAGACTTCCTCAGCACGACCTCCACCCGGGAGAGTGGGGACTTCACCCAGAAGTCGTCCACATGATTAAAAAACTCGACAGGTATTGCGCCAGGTCAAGAGACCCTCAGGCAATAGTTGTAGACGCTCTGGTAACACCGTGGGTGTACCAGTCAGTGTATGTGTTCCCTCCTCTGCCTCTCATACCCAAGGTACTGAGATTGATAAGATGGAGAGGAGAAAGCACTATATTCGTGGCTCCGGATTGGCCAAGAAGGACTTGGTAACCGGAACTTCAAGAGATGCTCATGGAGGATCCGTGGCCTCTACCTCTAAGAAGGGACCTGCTCCAGCAAGGACCCTGTCTGTTCCAAGACTTACCGCGGCTGCGTTTGACGGCATGGCGGTTGAACGCCGGATCCTGAAGGAAAAAAGGCTTTCCGGATGAAGTCATCCCTATCCTGATCAAAGCCAGGAAGGATGTAACCGCAAAAACATTATCACCGCAATTGGCGAAAATATGTTGCGTGGTGCGAGGCCAGTAAGGCCCGACGGAGGAAATTCAACTGGGTCGATTCCTACATTTCCTGCAAACAGGAGTGTCTATGGGCCTGAAATTGGGGTCCATTAAGGTTCAAATTTGCGGCCCTGTCAATTTTCTTCCAAAAAGAACTAGCTTCAGTCCCTGAAGTTCAGACGTTTGTAAAAGGGGTACTGCATATACAGCCTCCTTTTGTGCCTCCAGTGGCACTTTGGGATCTCAATGTAGTTTTGGGTTCCAAAAGTCACATTGGTTTGAACCACTTAAATCTGTGGAGTTAAAATATCTCACATGGAAAGTGGTCATGCTGTTGGCCCTGGCCTGGGCCAGGCGCGTGTCAGAATTGGCGGCTTTATCCTGAAAAAGCCCTTATCTGATTTTCCATTCGGACAGGGCGGAATTGAGGACTCCTCCTCAGTTTCTCCCCAAGGTGGTTTCAGCGTCTCACCTGAACCAACCTATTGGTGGTGCCTGCGGCTACTAGGGACTTGGAGGCCTCCAAGTTGCTAGACGTTGTCAGTGCCCTGAAAATATATGTTTCCAGGACGGCTGGAGTCAGGAAATCTGACTCGCTGTTTATCCTGTGTGCACCCAACAAGCTGGGTGCTCCTGCTTCTAAGCAGACTATTGCTCGTTGGATTTGTAGTACAATTCAGCTTGCACATTCTGTGGCAGGCCTGCCACAACCAAAAATCTGTAAATGCCCACTCCACAAGGAAGGTGGGCTCATCTTGGGCGGCTGCCCGAGGGGTCTCGGCTTTACAACTTTGCCGAGCAGCTACTTGGTCAGGAGCAAATACGTTTGTAAAATTCTACAAAATTAATATCCTGGCTGAGGAGGACCTGGAGTTCTCTCATTTGGTGCTGCAGAGTCATCCGCACTCTCCCGCCCGTTTGGGAGCTTTGGTATAATCCCTATGGTCCTTACGGAGTCCCCAGCATCCACTTAGGACGTTAGAGAAAATAAGAATTTACTTACCGATAATTCTATTTCTCATAGTCCGTAGTGGATGCTGGGCGCCCATCCCAAGTGCGGATTGTCTGCAATACTTGTACATAGTTATTGTTACAAAAATCGGGTTATTATTGTTGTGAGCCATCTTTCAGAGGCTCCTCTGTTATCATACTGTTAACTGGGTTCAGATCACAGGTTATACGGTGTGATTGGTGTGGCTGGTATGAGTCTTACCCGGGATTCAAAATCCTTCCTTATTGTGTACGCTCGTCCGGGCACAGTATCCTAACTGAGGCTTGGAGGAGGGTCATAGGGGGAGGAGCCAGTGCACACCAGTTAGTCCTAAAGCTTTCTTTAGATGTGCCCAGTCTCCTGCGGAGCCGCTATTCCCCATGGTCCTTACGGAGTCCCCAGCATCCACTACGGACTATGAGAAATAGAATTATCGGTAAGTAAATTCTTATTTTTTCTTTATGTATCCCTTTATTGTGAAAAAGTTTTTAATGTATATTAATAAAATATGATATATATTTTTTTATGATGGTTTAAATAAAACTGGTGGCCTCCAGTGGAGTACATTTGAGAACTTTGGAATTTTGAAAAATACATCTATCTATATTATTAATAAAATTGTCTGTATGTATATTGAACCATCTTGCTAGCATGTTAATTGGCTAATTAGTAAACAAAATCATCAACGTATCAAATCGTTTGTGTCATTGTGCCCCAGAGTAGGGAATGCGGGTTGCAGAGGTATGCATGGGTGATGGGGCACATAATACCAGTCATTTCGGAAACAATTTATTTTATTTTATTCAAGTGCAGCAACATAGGGTGCAACAAGGTGCATGCCAGAATGGGGGAGGGGCATCATTCACTGTCATGGGGTGCAGTGCGCTGAGGGAACTAATACCATTTGGCCGTCATCTGCAGTGCTTCAGCACCCATCTTGTGGCTTCTGACTGGTTGCTCAGGGTCCAGACAGGCTCCACCAGCCAGAAGCCGCAAGATGGCACCAGTATAGCGACGCTAATTTTTTAATTATGAAGGTATTCATGTGACATAACACAGATGCAGAATTTAATAAAAACTGCACTGTCAGTAAAGGGTGGCCCATTTGGGTGACGTTGGTTGCAATCATTTGCAATAGCATGTGTGCTTCGTTCTCCAGATATTAAGACAATCTCAACATGTTCTGTTTGTGTTAGTGCCATTGAGAAAACTCAGTTAAAACTCGAGATTAATAAATGTATACGTTAAAACGAAGAACATCATTGTTTTCTTATGAAATACTGCTGTTTGATATGTCACATGAGTACCTTCCCAATTGCATCCAAGATGGCAACTTTAAGATGGCAACCATATTGCTGACATACCCTAAAAAGTTTCCCCCCACTCCCATATCATATCTGTAGACACTGGATTAATATTTCCTTACTCATTTACATTTTATAAGGGTGTTTCTACCTTATGGACTCCCCTGTATTATGTGCTACACCTTTTATTAAACAATGTCTCCATGAAAATCTGTTCCCTTCTCACACTTAGCAGTAGGCAACAGGGGGCCTAATGACCGCGTGCAGCCCTTAGGAGTGTCATGCATTTCAGCATCTCATCTCAACTGAGTTATAAAATAGCTTTATGCAGGGGCAGTGGGTGGAAGCTGGTTGGACAAGCCTGCTTGCAGGGAGGGTAGCTTCTGGGAATGGGGTATGTGTGGGGTGGTTGATCATGCAGAGGCAGAAATCTGGGAGGCAACGGAGTCAGCTGCCGCCGGGCTCCTGCTTTGAAGGGGGGCACCTCTCCTCCTGTTACATGTGTTCAGCGACATTAATCAGTTAAGTTAAATGACAGCAGCCGGTATCTCTTCCGTAGCCGACTTCCCCACTAGTCACTACACCTTACAAATCACACCCTCTTTATTATAGATACACTGGAAGCAGACACCTTACTGATGAAGCTATTTGCTCCCGTAAAGGAAGCATGAGAATTCTAACTATATGAAATTATTTCTCAGACAATTACAAGCAACTTCATAATACTGTAGTTAGAATTCTCATACTTCCTATGCAAGAGCAGAGATCTCCATCAGTAAGGCGCATGTTTCCAGAGTAATAGGTTGTGGGTTCTAATCCTGGATATGACACTTGCAAATTAATTGTCAGAGAAATAATCAGCATTGTGAGTGACTCAGCAGATCTATGTGTGTGTGGCTGTTCCCCTACATAGATCTACCTAGTTGCAACGGTTTTGTAGTAGCTTCATATAGTTAGAATCTGCAGGCCTGCTATGCAGGAGCACATATATGTGTGTGTGTATGTTTATATATATATATATATATATATATATATATATATATATATGTATATATATATGTGCACAAATAAGGATGCACTCAGCAGACTTCTCCAGGGTGAAATTGATAGATTTTAATCCAGACACCACATACTCACAAACAGAAGGTCAACATTTTCGGCTCACAGAGGAGCCTTTGTCAAGACCAGATTACCAGGTTGCCATCTCCCTTGTAATCTGGTCTTGACAAAGGCTCTGCTGTGAGCCGAAACGTTGACCTTCTGTTTGTGAGTATGTGCTGTCTGGATTAAAATCTATCAATTTCACCCTGGAGAAGTCTGGTGAGTGCATCCTTATTTGTGCACATGTATCGTGGAACTTTGTTCTGATAGGACCTGTTCCTGGATTTTGCACCCCAGCAACTGTGATTATTAACGACATGTGAGTGCGGCTCTTCTACAATGGATATATATATATATATATATATATATATATATAGTGGAGATCAGTAGTGGCAGCACTCAGGAGACGAATAAGTACTTATTCTTCTCCTGACTGCCGCCACTACTGATCTCCACTGCATATATAGTCCGTAAGGTCTGGAAGGAGGGCACCGGAGCACGTATACCAGCAGCTATTTACTGATGAGTGCCGGATCTGTTGTCTCTCTCTCTCTCTTTCTCTTTCTCTCTCTCTCTCTCTCTCTCTCTCTCTCTCTCTCTCTCTCTCTCTATCTATCTATCTATATATATAGGTAGAAGAAAGACTGCGGCTCTCCGGGTCTTGTAGAAAAGCAAATTGTATTCAAAATTCACAGCATGAGGGTGTTCCATGCTGTGAATTTTGAATATAATTTGCTTTCTACAAGACCCGGAGTGCCGCAGTCTTTCTTCTACCTAGCCATACTGCTTACTGAGGGCACCGGGCACAGTGACACTAGGAAGAGTGCCGGGCTATCCCTGTTTCATATATATATATATATATATATGTGTATGGGGGGGCACCAATATTTTTCTTGCCTCCGGGCAACTGGGACAAACTTACGCCACTGTGATCATGGGAACATATTCAGGAATATAGGTTGGTGCAGTCAGGCATTAGTGACCCAACACATTACGGTGCATACTGTATGCTGTATCTTTAATCTGTGAAATCCTAATTTATCCTCTGTTTTATTTGATGAATGTGAGTTCTCTACTACAAAACATATTGGGACAAAAATAATAGTCTGCAGGTTGTGGTAAGTGCAGAGATTTTGCAGCTTTAGCCACAACATTTAAAGCAGCAATTTTTTTAAGGCAAAAAAAAAAGAAAAGAAATAAAAATGCTCTAAATAATTCTTCTAAATCCCAGAAATCTCTGCACTTTTCACAGAGTAAAACATTTGCCCATTGTCTTTTTAACATAAGACTGATTTTGTTGGACGTATATTTTCAATGCTTATGTCCATGAATGTTTTTAGTCATCATGTTTTGTTATATTGAAGACGACTTCTTATTGATTTTGGTAACAATGCAGAACGGTTGAAGCATGGAATATTTCTGTTTTATGAGCCTGTTAATAATTCAGTGCTACTCTGTAAAATGCTTGGTTTATTGTAAAATGCTATCCAAAATGTGCACAATGTAAACTTTCCACGATTAATATTTCGACCTTCCTGCAAATCATTTTTTCCAGCTGCTGCATAAGAGAGCTTTCCCATAGAAAAATATAACACAAAGGTTGATACATAAAGCTTTCTGACTCATAGTTTAAAAGTAAAGTCAGTGACAAAAGTGGTTCTAAAATAACATCAACAATAAATATTTTTGCAAAATAAACGAGCCACTCTGAAGGTGGGTACACACTGTGCAATATACGCTCCAGGGGGCTAATTCTGACCTGATCGTACGATCAGCCACCCTGACATGTAGGGGGAAACCCAGCACAGGGCTAGTCCGCCCCGTATGTCTGGCCCTCCCCCCACCGCACAGGTACAAAAGCCATACTTGCCGATGTTAAATATCTCCTCTCCGGGAGAAGCCAGAGAGGAGACACTGCAGGAGACTTCGGGGGGCGGGGCCGGGCTATGGCATGATTTTAATTTTCATAATTTTAACCCCTTCCCCACTCCACGGACTCGCGTATACAGGAGTTTATCTCTTCATCCTGGCTGCATCACTAGGGTGCGAGCAGGATGCGGGAGACCTGCCTACTCTTCCGGGGGGGGGGGGGGACTAAAAAACTTAAGGTTCCTGCAGCTCCCGGGTGAGTAGGCTAGTATGACAAAAGCATCGCACGGCGGCGATGCTTTTGTACCTGAAGAGTAGCTCTCTACCAGAGCAGCTCCTGCGCGCTACCCATCGCTCTCTGGGTCGCAGCGGCGGCGATGCTTTTGTACCTAAGGAGTATCTCCCTACCAGTGCACTGGCAGGGAGCTACTGGTCACTTCCTGGGTTGCACCGGCTGCGTGTGATGTCACGCAGCCACTGCGGCCCGCTCCCCGCGTGCTCCGGGTACGCCTGTGTTGCACGGACCGCGCCCCCAAAATGGCGGCCAAACTGTCAATCAGACAGAGCCGATCGCTGGACTGAGATGGCCATCGGCTCTCTGGCATGCGCCGGTGCACTGCGGCGCCGGCACTTGTGCAGTTCAGACCTGATCGCTCGCTGTATGAAAATGCACAGCAGCGATCAGGTCTGAATTA
Source organism: Pseudophryne corroboree (assembly GCF_028390025.1). Classification (NCBI taxonomy): domain Eukaryota; kingdom Metazoa; phylum Chordata; class Amphibia; order Anura; family Myobatrachidae; genus Pseudophryne; species Pseudophryne corroboree. The sequence goes on from NC_086450.1 coordinate 117,111,943, forward strand.
GGCCCCATGAGCGATATCGCACAGTGTGTTCCCTTCCCTCCTGGGCTGCCCGACATAGGGCCTAATTCAGACCTGATTGCAGCAGCATTTTTTTCTCTAATGGGCAAAACCATGTGCAGTGCAGGTGGGGCAGATATAACAGAGATGAGATATGCAGAGAGAGTTAGATTTGGGAGGGGTGAAATACAATGGCGTAAGTTCATCCCAGTCGCCCGGAGGCAAGTTAGATTTTGGTGCCCCCCCCTCCCCTCTGAAAAAAAGGGGAAATAAATTAGTGATGAGCGGATTCGGTTTTACTCGGTTTTACTCGGTTTTACTCGGTTCTCAAAACGGCATCTTATTGGCTCACGGATGTCACGTGTTTTGGATAGCCAATAAGATGCCGTTTTGAGAACCGAGTAAAACCGAGTAAAACCGAACCTCGCTCATCACTAAAATAAATATGGTGCATATCTATCTACTGTATACACAAATTCACTAAAATAGAATATGCATCTATGGGGCCGATTTATGGGATGCCCCTCCATATATGCCATATGGTGGACGGCACTTGTGGTGCCCTCTGGGGCCTTTGTTACAGGTCATTGTGGAGACTGGACAGAACCGGATAAAGACCAACAGGGCCCTAATCAATATACTGCCTCAGTGCCCCATATTAATGTACATATAAATACATATGCATACAGTTCTCACCCCTAACTCAGATCCCTCCCTCACGCAAACCCCTCTAATATACTGTAGCTCTCCCCTGCTCATACAGACTCCCCCCCCACACACACACAGCTATCCCCCCTCATATAGCTATTTACTCCTCACACAAATCCCCTACACACACACACACACACACACACACACACACACACACACACACACACACACAGCTTTCCCCACTCACTCAGTTCCCCTCAAAGACATCTAGCGCACAACCCTCACTCAAAGCCCCCCAACATAGCTGTCCCTAAAGGCCCGTACACACTGGCTAATATATCGGCCGTTCTCTTGAGCGGTCGATATATCGCGAGTCCGTCGGCCAGTGTGTACGGCCGATACGTCTGTGAACTGCGTAGTTCACAGACGTATTGCGTCGGCCCCGCAGCACAGCCGACGGCCAATATATCTATCGATATATCGGCGCGTCGCTGTGTGTGTGCGGCGGTCGGCCGACCGCCCGTACACATGCTGCGGCGGCTGGCGGTGATTGACAGCTGAACTGGGCGGGCGTGAGTTCATGACGTATGACGCTCAACACACTGCCCGATCCGTCCATAGATATATCTGCCGACCAATTGATCGACAGATATATCTTTCCAGTGTGTACCCACCTTAACTCACAAGGGTCCCCCACCACCACCACAAACACAGCTCTCCTCCATCACTCAGTTCCCCTCCCAACAACACACACACACACACACACACACACACACACACACACACACACACACAGCGTACCACCTTTACACAGCTCCCCCCCCCCACACTCAGCTCTCCTTCCTCACACAGGTTCCGCACACAGACACCACCAAACCCCCCCCCCCCCCGCAGCCATACACTGTGTACCACCCTCACACAAATCCCCCCACAGCTCTCCTCCCTCACAGATATTCTTCCCCACCTCCAAGTTGGCTTCCTCACACAAACACACACAGCTCCTCTCCCTTCCTCAATTTCCCTTCCCTCAAATAAACACAGTGTACCACTCTCGCTCATTTCCCCCTCACACAGATCCCAAGACACAGTTCTCCGCAAACAGTCCTCCACTCCACCCCCCCCCCCCCCCATCTCAGCTTCCCTCCCCTCAAACTCACAGATCTGCAGCCCCCTCCGCTCTGGTAATCCCTCAGCGTGTTAACTGGTGTGGGGAAGATCAGTGGATGAGCCAGAAGAACACAGGACCTAGGAATCGGATCAGTGTCTTCATACAAGCGGCGTAGTGTGGACGTAGCAGGAGCCGCGAGTGCCGCTCCGCCTACACCACGCCCACTGCATGGAGACACTGACCGCTCGTCAGGCTTCACAGGCGACCCGCCCCTGCTTCCTCCCCCCCAGACACTAACAGCCGTGCGGGTACTTCGGCTGTGGGGCTCGTCACGCTGCAGGACTCGCTGCGGATGACACCGGAGCAATGGAGGAGGTGCCCCTTCAGGGTTGGCGCCCGGCGGCAGCCGACTCCATTGACTCCGGTACTTCCGCCACTGGTGAAATATGATTTGCAGTGTAATAATAAAGCAGCCAGTTTTTACCCTGCACAGAGACAAAATAACCCACCCTAATCTAACTCTCTCTGCACATGTTATATCTGCCCCCCCTGCAGTGCACATGGTTTTGCCCATTAGAGAAAAATGTTGCTGCTGCAATCAGGTCTTAGGTCTATAGTGCGTACACACTGAGAGATACCGCAAATGATATCACTCAGTGACATCACGCAGTGTTAGGGTCTCCTGCCCTGTGCTGCCACGTCGTCATGGCAACCGGGAGACAAGTGCTAGCGGAGTAACCTGAGCGCAGCTGATACTCCGGTTCGGGTCTTTTGCTGTGCAGTGGTTACAGGCTCTGTGCACGGCAGGGGATCCGGTGCTGGTTTTTGTGCTCACAGTCTGTGAGGTCTGAGTGGGGCGTGGACAGCACCTGCTATATAAGGCCTCTTCTCAGGTTAAGCAGATGCTGCTGAATCTTTGTTGGTTAGTCAGTTCCTGAAAGTTAGCCAGTACTGTGTAGCTTTGTATTTGTTGTTGCTTACTGCAAATAGGCCTGGGGATTTGGTACTACACTCTGCCAATCCAGACCTAGCAGTAAGACTGGAGTCAGTCGTTTAACTTGCTGGGGTTCTTTTGCTACTCTGTGAACTTAGCAAGTTTGCGGCTGTATTCTCAGACTTGCCTGCCTAAATCCTGTCTCACTGTGCAAGGTGTTCAGGTGTCAGTTTAGTGGCAGTAAGCTGAACCTGTGCACTGCAAGTGAGGATTAGGATTGTGGAGACTCTCCTTGTGTCTATCATTCCATCTCTGACCAAGGAGTTTACTGCCACACCCGTTGGTAACCCTTTAGGGTTTTGCTGTTGCCCTTAGCAACCGCATTTCGGGTTCTCTACGTATTAAAACACAACATCTTGCTTTTTCCATCTGAGCATTACTAATACTAGGGAGACACCCAGTTTCTTAGCCTCTGGGCTTCTCTGTTCACTTTGTGTTTATTTTGTTACCCTATCACCTTCTGTGTACGTAATGTCATATTCCCCAGTCTGTCTGTGAGTTCATTTGTTTTGCATCCCTATCCGTTCAGACACCAGTACATTCCTGCAGGCACTGGTGTGCATAACAGTTCAAACACCAGTACATTCCTGCAGGCACTGGTGTGCATAACAGTTCAGACACCAGTACATTCCTGCAGGCACTGGTGTGCATAACATATTCAGCAGCCTAATACTCCTGTTGAAATTTTGTGGGAATATGGAGCATACCCCTCAAAATACGTTGCAACAGGTGGTCGATCAGGTGCAGGTCCTGACTCGACAATTTAATGATTTGTCCATTAAAATGCACACCTCCCAGGCCGCTGGCGGAGCTCCCGCAGCATCAGCACCTTCAGGGGTTAAGGAGCCGAAAGTAAATCTCCCGGATCGTTTTTCTGGAGATCGCTCGCAGTTCTTTTGTTTCAAGGAGAGCTGCAAGCTATACTTCCGGCTTAGGCCTCAGTCTTCTGGGTCGGAGATTCAGCGGGTGGGCATAGTGATTTCCTTGCTACAAGGAGACCCACAGGTCTGGGCATATGGGTTGCAGCCTGACTGTCCGTCGCTTAAAAGTGTTGATGCTTTTTTTACGGCACTGGGCATGTTGTATGATGACCCTGACAAGACGGCCTCAGCCGAGGCTCAGATTTCGATCCTTAAGCAAGGGCGAAGGCCAGTTGAGGTTTACTGTACGGAGTTTCGGAGGTTGGCCCATGATACCCAGTGGAATGACCCATCCCTGAGACACCAGTACCGAAGAGGTCTTTCTAACCAGATAATAGACCAACTGGTACAATATCCCTTGCCTGATAGCTTGGATCAGCTCATGCAGTTATCCATCCGGGTGGATAGACGGCTGAGAGAGCGTTGGCTTGAAAGGGAGACCGAGGTTTCCTTCTTTCCCAAGGGAACCTCAGACTCTGAGGAATTTTCCGAGGAGCCTATGCAGATTGGGGCTAACCCGCCTCTCCTCGCGTGAGAAGACGCGGAGGAGACAGCAGGGGTTGTGTTTGTACTGTGGGAATAAAGGTCATGTGGTAGTATCATGCCCAGAAAAGCTGGAAAACTTCAGGGCCTGAGGGTGATGGGAAATATCCTGTCAGGCCAGAAGTCAGAATTTCCCAAGAAGACTTTTATCATTCCGGTGACCTTGAAGATCCTCGGTCAAACTGTCAAGACTGAGGCCTTTGTGGACAGTGGGGCCGACGGGGTTTTTATGGACCGCCAATTCGCCCTGAAACACTCTGTTCCCTTAGTACCCTTGGCATCGGAAATTGAGATTTGTGGGTTAAACGGGGAACCATTATCCCAAGGTAAAATTACCTCTTGCACTAGCCAGATTTCTTTGTTTATTGGAGCCACACACTCTGAAAAATTGTCCTTTTATGTGACTGTCTGTACTTTTGCCCCATTGGTGTTGGGGTTACCCTGGTTAAGGGCCCACAATCCTCAATTTGACTGGGTCTCTGGGGAGATTCTTAGTTGGGGTACTGATTGTTTCAGGAGTTGCTTGAGCCTTCCAGTCAGGCTCTCGCAGCTAAGTTTGCCAGGATTGCCAGGGTGTTATGCAGATTTTGCGGACGTGTTCTCCAAAAAAGTTGCAGAGGTACTACCTCCCCATCGCCCCTATGACTGTGCCATTGATTTGTTGCCAAATGCTAAGCTTCCCAAGAGCAGGTTGTACTCCCTGTCACGTCCAGGAGAACTTGGCTAAGGGATTTATCAGACCTTCACAGTCTCCAGTTAGGTCGGGGTTCTTCTTCGTGGGTAAAAAGGACGGTTCGTTGCGACCCTGCATCGACTTCAGGGAATTGAACCGTATCACGATTAAAAACTCATACCCACTGCCTCTCATTTCGGTCTTGATTGACCAGCTTCGTACTGCCACCATTTTTTCTAAGATTGACCTACGCGGTGCGTACAATCTAATCCGAATAAAAGAGGGGGATGAATGGAAGACTGCCTTTAATACCCACTCAGGGCATTATGAATATTTGGTGATGCCTTTTGGGCTCTGTAATGCCCCGGCAGTCTTCCAGGATTTCATGAATGATGTACTCAGGGAATATTTGGATAGATTCTTAGTTGTATACTTAGATGACATCCTAATCTTCTCCCATTCCCTGGAGGAACATCGGAAGCATGTACGCTTAGTCCTCCAGAAACTCAGAGACCACCGGCTTGGGGCGAAGCTGGAGAAGTGCGCATTTGAAGTTCAGCAAATCGCATTTCTAGGATATATTATCTCCCCAGAAGGTTTCCAAATGGAGGGTTCCAAGGTACAGGCAGTCCTGGATTGGGTGCAGCCCACTAGTTTGAAGGCGCTTCAGTGTTTCCTGGGCTTTGCAAATTTTTATAGACGATTTATCGCTGGATTTTCGTCTATAGTGGCGCCCTTGGTGGCACTCACTAAGAAAGGGGCGGTTGTTGCTCACTGGTCTTGTGAGGCTAAAGCGGCTTTTGCCAGTCTCAAAAGGGCATTTGTATCGGCCAAGGTGCTGCGACACCCAGATCCAGAGCGTCCTTTTGTGGTGGAGGTGGATGCCTCTGAGATGGGTATTGGGGCAGTGCTCTCTCAGATGGGAGTGTCTGATAATCGCCTTCATCCCTGTGCTTACTTTTCCCGTAAATTTTCGCCTGCCGAGATGAATTATGACGTGGGTAACCGGGAATTGTTGGCTATTAAGGATGCACTCGAGGAGTGGAGACACTGGCTTGAGGGGGCTAAGTTTGTGGTCTCAATTCTCACCGACCATAAGAATCTGGCATATTTAGAGTCAGCGAAGCGTCTCAATGCCAGGCAGGCACGATGGGCTTTGTTTTTTGCTCGCTTTAATTTTTTGATAACATATCGCCCTGGGTCAAAAAACATCAAGGCTGATGCGCTCTCGCTGAGTTTTGCTCCAATCCAGGAGACCACCGAGGAGCCGTTGCCCATTGTGTCCCCATCATGTATTAAAGTGGGCATTACCCAGGACCTCTTATCATTAGTCCTTAGAGCACAGGAGCAGGCTCCTCCAGACCTTCCGGTAGGTCTTTTGTTTGTGCCTCCTAGGTTAAGACAGCGAGTGTTCCTGGAATTCCATGCCAAGAAGTCGGCAGGTCACCCGGGTTTTGCCAGAACTCGAGAGTTGCTATCTAGGGCGGTGTGGTGGCCCTCGGTGGCTAAGGATGTGGATCAGTGGGTTCGGGCATGTGACATCTGTGCCTGAAATAAGACTCCTAGAGGGGTTCCTGTTGGCCCATTACATCCACTCTCTATCCCATCTAAGCCATGGACCCACATTTCAATGGATTTTGTGGTGGACTTGCCCAAATCCTCGGGGATGACAGCCATCTGGGTTGTCGTTGACAGGTTTTCGAAGATGGCGCACTTCGTTCCACTGGTTGGGCTGCCATCGGCCAGACGCCTGTCTGAATTATTTATGCTGCATGTTGTGCGTCTCCACGGGTTGCCACTTGATGTGGTCTCTGACCGCGGATCCCAGTTTGTGGCCAAATTCTGGAGGGCATTTTGTTCCGATCTCCAGATTTCTGTCAGCTTGTCGTCAGGCTACCATCCGCAGTCTAATGGGCAGACTGAAAGGGTGAACCAGTCCTTGGAGCAGTTCCTCAGGTGTTATGTCTCCAAGTGTCAGACTGACTGGGTTGCTCATCTGTCCATGGCGGAGTTTGCCTATAACAACGCGGCTCACTCTGCTACAGGGATCTCTCCCTTCCTTTGTGTGTATGGGCATCATCCTAAGGCCAATTCTTTTGACCCCCTGGACTCCACGCCTGGTGGTTCCTCTGTGGTTTCGGTCCTTAGAGGTATTTGGAGGAAAGTGAAGAAAGCCCTTGTGTCTGTGTCATTAGTGACCAAAAGGGTTTTTGATAAGCGGAAAAGACCCTGCAGCTTCAAATTAGGAGACTTCGTCTGGTTGTCTACCAAGAATTTGAAGTTGAGACAGCCATCTCATAAGTTAGGCCCCCGGTTCATCGGCCCTTATAAGATCACCAGGGTTATCAATCCGGTGGCATTTCAGTTAGATCTGCCCCGTTCTTTGGGTATCAATAAAACATTTCATTGTTCCCTTTTAAAACGGGCGATTAGTAATCCTTCTTCCAGTGGAAGACCTTCCCCTCTTCTGATACGTGGCCAGAGGGAGTTTGTTGTTGAAAGGATTCTTGACTCCAAGATGGTTCGGGGTCGGCTGTCATTTTTGGTGCACTGGAAGGGGTATGGCCCGGAGGAGCGGTCGTGGGTGCGCAGTTGTGATCTTCATGCCCCCAGACTGATACGCTCTTTCTTCTCGCAGTTCCCCGATAAACCCGGTGGTAGGGGTTCTTTGACCCCTCGTCAGAGGGGGGGTACTGTTAGGGTCTCCTGCCCTGTGCTGCCACGTCGTCATGGCAACCGGGAGACAAGTGCTAGCGGAGTAACCTGAGCGCAGCTGATACTCCGGTTCGGGTCTTTTGCTGTGCAGTGGTTACAGGCTCTGTGCACGGCAGGGGATCCGGTGCTGGTTTTTGTGCTCACAGTCTGTGAGGTCTGAGTGGGGCGTGGACAGCACCTGCTATATAAGGCCTCTTCTCAGGGTAAGCAGATGCTGCTGAATCTTTGTTGGTTAGTCAGTTTCTGAAAGTTAGCCAGTACTGTGTAGCTTTGTATTTGTTGTTGCTTACTGCAAATAGGCCTGGGGATTTGGTACTACACTCTGCCAATCCAGACCTAGCAGTAAGACTGGAGTCAGTCGTTTAACTTGCTGGGGTTCTTTTGCTACTCTGTGAACTTAGCAAGTTTGCGGCTGTTTTCTCAGACTTGCCTGCCTAAATCCTGTCTCACTGTGCAAGGTGTTCAGGTGTCAGTTTAGTGGCAGTAAGCTGTACCTGTGCACTGCAAGTGAGGATTAGGATTGTGGAGACTCTCCTTGTGTCTATCATTCCATCTCTGACCAAGGAGTTTACTGCCACACCCGTTGGTAACCCTTTAGGGTTTTGCTGTTGCCCTTAGCAACCGCATTTCGGGTTCTCTACGTATTAAAACACAACATCTTGCTTTTTCAATCTGAGCATTACTAATACTAGGGCGACACCCAGTTTCTTAGCCTCTGGGCTTCTCTGTTCACTTTGTGTTTATTTTGTTACCCTATCACCTTCTGTGTACGTAATGTCATATTCCCCAGTCTGTCTGTGAGTTCATTTGTTTTGCATCCCTATCCGTTCAGACACCAGTACATTCCTGCAGGCACTGGTGTGCATAACAGTTCAAACACCAGTACATTCCTGCAGGCACTGGTGTCCATAACAGTTCAGACACCAGTACATTCCTGCAGGCACTGGTGTGCATAACACGCAGCAGCCTGCTCGTACATACAGTTTTGGCAAACATAGCCAAAATTAACCTACATGTACAGCCGACAGAGAGGGTTGTTAACGATCCCCGGGAACGCGCATCGGCCGCCTTTGCGGCATACACACTGTGCAATATTTTAGACAATATCGCTCAGAAGGGGAAAATGAGTGAAATTGACTAAAATATTGCACAGTGTGTATGCACCTTTACAGTATGTATGGCAGATTGTCATAGAATATAATTCCATTGATACATATGCCACATCTGTAAATAATGATACATGAATAACAGGAGACATCTTTCTTAGTCATAATGTTATACAGTATGTCACACTTTTTTTATGGGCAGCACAGTTGGCGTGCGGGCAGTATATTTGGTAGAGTGGTTAGCATTATTGCCTCATAGTACTAAAATCATTGTATAAGTTCCTGATCAAGGCAGTGTCTGTGCGGAGTTTGTATGTTTTCCTGGGTGTCCCAGTTTCCTCCCAGGTTTACTGGCTTCTGACAAAAAAATTAAAAATAATAATAATAATAATCCTGTTTACGTGTAGTGGAATATAGATCATAAAAATCCATCGGGGCAGAGACTGAAGTGAATGAAATATTCTTTGTAATTTGCTAATATACGTGTGCTACTTAAATAACTGTTAACAAATAATAAATAATTTTGTTCACTTTCAAATGACATTATCAATTTATATATATAGCAGTTCTTTAGTATGACCTCATTAAATTGAAAGTTCAAAATAATATGTTTTGTTATTTAAATGTACATTTTAACCTCAGTTTATTATTATTTTCTTCTTCAGAAATATTAATTAGCTAAAGGGCCCATGGTCCAATATACATATTAACTAAATTGTAAAATGAAAAGTTAATTCATACATATTTTTATTCCATAAAATGATTTATAATTGTACTTTAACATCTTAAATCAAAAGAATACTTTAATGCATTTGTGTCCCTCCCTTCAATTATTGAATGTATCAGTCATGCATGCATAAGCAAGTAAACAATGTCATTTTGAAAGTGGGGCACGAATACTGTATAATATACAGTAGCATAGCTCCCAGCTTTTATGACTGCAGAATCGGGGCCCCTCTGCACGGAGAAGCCACGCCTGCCTGAAAAGGGGGCGTGACCTCAGCAAAAGGGGGCTTAGTGGGAATGTCGAGACCACCTGCCACGCCTCGCATTTTCGCCACTGAGGAGGCATACCCAGCACTCTGTAAGTTGCTGGCATGCCCCCAGTCCCTCTGTCTCCTGTGAATATATACTGTGTGCATGCAGAGTGGAACAGCAGGACAGTCCCAAAAAAATGGGACTGTCCCGCGGAAGTCGGGAAAGTTGGGAAGTATGCAGTAGCACAGCAAATAGTCTGCAGTAACTCCACCAAAATCAAGTCGTTTAACTTCACCCAAACCAAGTTACCTTAGCCATGGCAACATAGAAAGTCAAGACTGTGTGAGACATACACTATAGTAGCATGATCTGATTGGATATCTGCAGTACATATCCATTACAGTACCATCCTGCTAACCAGGGCCTTCTGAAAGTCTCTATTACCCCTTTCACATCACCAAAATAACACGGGTTATTACCGGGTTGTTGCAAGGTCGACCCGGGTCCAGTGTGAAAGCGCCAAAGTGAATAATACCCCTTTCACACCGCACAAATAACCCAGTATCGACCCGGCATATTGCCGGGTCAACACGGGTCGGCGTGCGGTGTGAAAGGGGCATTGCCGAAATCGCGGGTTGCCTGACCCGGCAATTCAACCTGGGTATAAAGCAGTGTTATACCCGGGTTGAATACCGGGTCATTGGCTGCGTAAACAGGCTCCTGGGTCGATGCGTCCCAGGACCTGTTTACTAGATAGGGAGAGGCGCCGCCTCCGCCCCGCCGCCAGCTCCGTCCCCCTGCTGCTATGGTAACCCGCCCTGCTTATTGCCGGGTCGGGAAAGCCTGCAGCAGCTGCCAATGCCGGATCCCACCCGGGAAGAACCCGCTTCCAATTCCCGGGTGGGATCCGGCATTGGCAGTGTGAAAGGGGTATAACCCGGATCGAGCAACCCTGCATTTCAACCCGGGTTATAATAAGGGTTAAACACGGGTCGGACCCGGGTTGCTGTGCAGTGTGAAAGCCTCTGGCCCGGGATATTCAACTCGGGTCTCAGAAAAAGGTGCCGATTGGCTGTTTATGTGTTTGCTCTGAGCAGTTCCCAGCCTCCCTTTTTTTCTCTTACGTCCTAGAGGATGCTGGGGACTCCGTAAGGACCATGGGGATAGATGGGCTCTGCAGGAGACATGGGCACTAAAAAAGAACTTTAGGTATGGGTGTGCACTGGCTCCTCCCTCTATGCCCCTCCTCCAGACCTCAGTTTGATACTGTGCCCAGAGGAGACTGGGTGCATTATTATTATTATTATTACATTTTATTTATAAGGCGCCACATGTGTTTCGCAGCGCCGTACAAAGGACAGTACAGGGGACAAAACATTGCATTACAGTAAATAAATAACAGAAATAGAGTACAGGTAACAGAGCACCACACATTCTCAAGACATAATACAGCTAAGATGTAAGTATCGAGGGAGTGATCATCGTACTACTAGAGGCTGGTGGCCATAGATGGAGATGAGCCTTTACTAGCAAGATAAAGATGGTCGTTGAGTAGGGGAGAGCTGTGAGTGAAATGTGTTGAGACGAGGGCTTAGATAACAAGAGGAAAGAGGGCCCTGCTCTGAAGAGCTAACAATCTAATGGGGAGGGGCGACAGACAGATGACAAGAGGTGCAGGCAAGTGGGAGGTAGCCTGATGGCAGTATGCAAGCAAAGCTGAGATGTTCACGGCATGAGGCAGGGGGGTGGAGGCGCGGCTTCAGCACTGGGTTATGCATCGGGAGGGTATGCTTTGATGAATAGATGGGTTTTTAGTGCCCGTTTGAAGCTTTGCAAGGTTGGGGAGAGTCTAATGGAGCGGGGGAGTGCGTTCCACTGAAGGGGTGCAGCACGGGCAAAATCCTGAACTCGTGCATGGGAAGCAGTGACCAGGGCGGTGGAGAGGCGACGGTCATTAGTCGACCGTAGGGGGCGGGAGGGAGTATGAAGGGAAAGGAGGTTGGAGATGTAGGGAGCAGTGGAATTAGAGATGGCCTTGTATGTGAGGGTGAGGAGTTTGAAGAGGATTCTGTAGGGAAATGGGAGCCAGTGTAAATTTTGTTGAAGGGGAGTGGCAGATGTGGTGCGGCGGGAGAGGAAGATAAGCCTAGCTGCGGAGTTCAGGACAGATTGGAGGGGAGCAAGATGGGAGCAAGCGAGGCCAGTGAGGAGGACATTACAGTAGTCAAGTCGTGAGATGACCAGTGAGTGGATGATGAGTTTAGTTGCACTCTGGGAGAGATATGGCCTGATACGAGCAATGTTGCGTAGCTGGAAACGACAGGATTGTGCCAGAGCTTGGATGTGGGGTGCAAAGGAGAGGGAGGAGTCAAGAGTGACGCCCAGGCAGCGGAGTTGGGGAACGGGGGAGATGGTGGTGTTGTCAACAATGATGGAGATATTGGTCAGGGGTGTTGCTCTGGATGGGGGGAAGATGATGAGTTCCGTTTTGTCCATGTTGAGCTTTAGAGAGCGTTCAGACATCCAGGAGGAGATTGCAGAGAGGCAGCTGGAAACCTGAGAGAGGACAGAGGGGGACAGATCAGGAGATGAGAGGTAGAGTTGTGTGTCATCAGCATAGAGGTGGTATTGAAGGCCAAATGAGTTAATGAGCGCACCCAGGGAAGAGGTATACAGGGAGAACAGAAGGGGTCCAAGGACAGAACCCTGAGGGACACCAACAGGAAGGATGGAAGGGTGTGAGGTGGTGCTGGAGGCAGATACAGAGAAGGAGCGGTTAGTGAGGTAAGAAGAAAACCAGTCAAGGACAGTGCTAGAGAGGCCAGCGTTTTGGAGTGTGCCGAGGAGGAGAGGATGATCTACGGTGTCAAAGGCAGCAGAGAGGTCCAGAAGGATGAGCAGAGAGAAGTGGCCCCTGGATTTGGCCGAAAACAGGTCATTGGTGACTTTCACCAGGGCAGTCTCAGCTGAGTGGAGTGGGCGAAAGCCAGATTGTAGTGGATCGAGGATGGAGTTGTCAGAGAGGTAGCTTGTGAGACGGCTGTAGACTAGTCGTTCAAGTAATTTGGAGGCGAAAGGGAGAAGAGAGATGGGGCGGTAGTTAGTGGGTGATGAGGGGTCGAGGTTGGATTTTTTGAGAATAGGCGAGACCAGAGCATGTTTGAATGGTGAGGGGAAGATGCCGGTAGAGAGGGACAGGTTAAAGAGGTGAGCAAGGTGGGAGCAGGCAGTGGGGGAGAGGGAGCGGTGAAGACGGGAGGGAAGGGGGTCCAGGGGGCAGGTTGTGGGGGGGAGGATAAGATGAGGGAGTGGACTTCCTTTTCTGAAGTGGGATGGAAGGAGGACAGGGTGGGATAGATGGAGGGGAGGGATAAAGGGGGCAGGGGGGTAGCAGAGGGGTGACGGCGGGAGATGTCGTGTCGGATATCCTCAATTTTGTAGATGAAGAAGGAGGCAAAGTCAGTGGCAGTGAGGGAGGATGGGAGGGGAGGAGGAGGGGAACGAAGGAGAGTGTTGAAAGTTTCAAAGAGACGGCGTGGACAGGAGGACTGAGAAGAGATGAGTGCTTGGAAAAAGGATTGCTTGGCGAGGGAAAGAGCAGATCTGTAGGAGGAGAGAATAAACTTGAAATGGAGGAAGTCCGGCAGAGAGTGAGATTTCCTCCAGGAGCGTTCAGCGGAGCGTGAGCATTTTTGTAAGAAACGTGTTAGTTTGGTGTGCTAAGGTTGGGGTTTGGAGCGGCGGAGGGGGACAGAGGAGAGGGGGGCCACAGAGTCGAGAGCAGCGGTTAGGGAAGAGTTATAGAAGGTGGCTGCCTGGTTGGGACAAGTCATAGTGGAAAGAGGGGAGAGGAAAGTCTCGAGGGAGGACATGAAAGTGGGGTTGAGAGACCCGAGATTGCGTCTGGTGGTGGTGGGTCTGGGCGTGGAGAGGAGGAGGGGGGATGAGAGGATGAAAGAAAGCAGATGGTGGTCAGAGAGAGGGAAGGAAGAGTTTGAGAAATCAGAGAGATCACATCGGTGGGTGAAGAGAAGGTCGAGGGAGTGGCCGAGATTGTGAGTAGGGGTTGAGGTCCTTTAAGAAAGTCCAAAGGAGGTGGAAAGGGTGAGAAGATTAGTGGAAGCGGCATTAGTGATGTCAACAAGGATGTTAAAGTCTCCGAGGATGACAGAGGGGAGGTCGGAGGAGAGAAAGTGGGGAAGCCAGGCAGCAAAGTTGTCAAGGAAAGGTGAACAGTGGCCAGGGGGGCGGTAGATCACTGCCACAAGGAGGTGAATGGGGTAGAAGAGGCGGATAGTGTGGACCTCGAAGGTGGAGAAGGTGAGAGAGGGCTCAGGTGGGATGACACGAAAGGTGCAGTTAGGGGAGAGAAGGACGCCCACGCCTCCACCCTGGCGACCATCAGTTCTGACTGTGTTGGTGAAGGAGAGACGTCCGTAGGAGAGGGCAGCAGGGGAGGTGGTGTCAGAGGAGGAGAGCCAGGTTACAGTGATGACGAGAAGGTGAAAAGAGTGGGAGAAGAAGAGGTTGTGGATAGTTGGCAGCTTGTTGCAGATTGATCTAGCATTCCAGAGTGCACAGGAGAAAGGAAGGGAGGGGACAGGGGAGATAGGGATAAGGTTGGCTGGGTTCTGAGTGTTTGTGGGTGATTTTGAATTTGGGGGGTGAGACCTGGCAGTGAGGATTGGTATGTGACAGGATCGAGGAGCCATAATTTGGTACAGTAGTGTTCAGGGGAATAGAATGGTGTAGGTGTAATATAGAATGAACAAGGAGAATGTGGGGTGTAATGTAAGCAAACTACAGGGAACTCTCCTGAGTTTCCTGAAAAGAAAGTATTTTGTTAGGTTTTTTATTTTCAGGGAGCCTGCTGGCAACAGACTCCCTGCATCGAGGGACTGAGGGGAAAGAAACAGACCTACTTTAACGTTAGGCTCTGTTTCTTAGGCTACTGGACACCATTAGCTCCAGAGGGAACGGAACGCAGGTCTCACCCTTGCCGTTCGTCCCGGAGCCGCACCGCCGTCCTCCTCGCAGAGCCGGAAGATAGAAGCCGGGTGAGTATGTGAAGAAAGAAGACTTTAGAGATGGCAGAAGACTTCAGATCTTCATTGAGGTAACGTGCACACGGCAGGCACTGTAAGGGTGCAGGGCGCAGGGGGGAGGCAATAAGAACCTCCATATCTGGCTTAAAATTATATATACAGGCTGGGCACTGTATATAAGAGATCCCCCGCCAGTTTTTGAAAATTTTCAGCGGGACCGCAGCCCGCCATTGAGGGGGCAGAGCTTGTTCCTCAGCACTCACCGGCGCCATTTTCTCCACAGCACACCGCTGAGAGGAAGCTCCCCGGACTCTCCCCTGCTTACACGGTGAAAGAGGGTTTTAAAGAAGGGGGGGCACATAATTTGGCGCAGATAAGGATAAACAGCGCTATCTTGGTAAACATATTGTGTGTTTTTTTCCTGGGTCATTAGCGCTGGGTGTGTGCTGGCATACTCTCTCTCTGTCTCTCCAAAGGGCCTTAAGGGGGAACTGTCTTCAGATAAGAGGATTCCCTGAGTGTGTGGTGTGTCGGTACGCGTGTGTCGGCATGTCTGAGGTAGAAGGCTCTCCTAGGGAGGAGAAGGAGCAAATGACTGTAGTGTCTTCGTCGGCAACACCGACACCTGGCTGGTTGGATATGTGGAATGTTTTAAGTGCTAATGTAAATTTATTGCACAAAAGGTTGGACAAAGCTGAGTCCAGGGAATGTACAGGGTGTCAAGCCCTGCCTGCCCCTATGTCACAGGGACCTTCGGGGTCTCAAAAGCGCCCACTATCCCAAATAGTAGACAATAATACCGACACGGATTCTGACTCCAGTGTCGACTACGATGATGCAAAGTTACAGCCAAAATTGGCTAAAAGTATTCAATATATGATTATTGCAATAAAAGATGTTTTGCATATCACAGAGGACCCCCCTGTCCCTGACACGAGGGTACACATGTATAAGGAAAAGAAACCTGAGGTAACCTTTCCCCCGTCTCATGAGCTGAACGAGTTATTTGAAAAGGCTTGGGAATCTCCAGACAAAAAACAGCAGATTCCCAAAAGGATTCTTATGGCACATCCTTTCCCGAATAAGGACAGGATACGGTGGGAATCCTCCCCAAGGGTGGACAAAGCGTTGACACGCTTATCCAAAAAGGTAGCGCTGCCATCCAAAGATACGGCTACCCTCAGGGATCCTGCTGATCGCAAGCAGGAGGCTACCTTGAAGTCCATTTACACGCATTCTGGTACCTTACTTAGACCGGCGATAGCGTCGGCTTGGGTTTGTAGCGCTGTAATAGCGTGGACAGATACCTTATCGGCGGAAATTGATACCCTGGATAAGGATACCATTTTATTGACCCTGGGTCGTATTAAAGATGCTGTCTTATATATGAGAGATGCTCAAAGAGACATTGGCCTACTGGGTTCTAGAGTCAACGCTATGGTGATTTCTGCTAGACGAGTCCTATGGACCCGGCAATGGACAGGTGATGACGACTCAAAGATGCATATTGAGGTTTTACCTTACAGGGGTGAGGAATTGTTTGGGGAAGGTCTCTCAGACCTGGTTTCCACAGCTACGGCAGGTAAATCAAATTTCTCTGACGTCCTAGTGGATGCTGGGGACTCCGTAAGGACCATGGGGATATAGCGGCTCCGCAGGAGACAGGGCACAATAATAAAAGCTTTAGGATCAGGTGGTGTGCACTGGCTCCTCCCCCTATGACCCTCCTCCAAGCCTCAGTTAGATTTTTGTGCCCGGCCGAGAAGGGTGCAATCTAGGTGGCTCTCCTGAGCTGCTTAGAATAAAAGTTTAAGTTAGGTTTTTTTCTTTCAGTGAGACCTGCTGGCAACAGGCTCACTGCTACGAGGGACTTAGGGGAGAGAAGTAAACTCACCTGCGTGCAGGATGGATTTGCTTCTTAGGCTACTGGACACCATTAGCTCCAGAGGGAGTCGGAACACAGGTCTCACCCTGGGGTTCGTCCCGGAGCCGTGCCGCCGACCCCCCTTGCAGATGCCGAAGTTGAAGAGGTCCAGAAACAGGCGGCAGAAGACTTTCAGTCTTCATAAGGTAGCGCACAGCACTGCAGCTGTGCGCCATTGTTGTCAGCACACTTCACCAACAGTCACCAACTGTCACTGAGGGTGCAGGGCGCTGGGGGGGGCGCCCTGGGCAGCAATGTATAATACCTTTTTATGGCTAAAATACATCACATATAGCCCTTGAGGCTATATGGATGTATTTAACCCCTGCCAGATCTCACAAACTCCGGGAGAAGAGCCCGCCGAAAAGGGGGCGGGGCCTATTCTCCTCAGCACACGGCGCCATTTTCCTGCTCAGCTCTGCTGTGAGGAAGGCTCCCAGGCTCTCCCCTGCACTGCACTACAGAAACAGGGTTAAAACAGAGAGGGGGGGGCACTTATTTGGCGATATGATTACATATATAAAAATGCTATAAGGGAAAACACTTGTATAAGGGGTTGACCCTGTATAATTATAGCGTTTTTGGTGTGTGCTGGCAAACTCTCCCTCTGTCTCCCCAAAGGGCTAGTGGGGTCCTGTCCTCTATCAGAGCATTCCCTGTGTGTGTGCTGTGTGTCGGTACGTGTGTGTCGACATGTAGGAGGACGATGTTGGTGAGGAGGCGGAGCAAATTGCCTGTATTGGTGATGTCACTCTCTAGGGAGTCGACACTGGAATGGATGGCTTATTTAGGAATTACGTGATAATGTCAACACGCTGCAAGGTCGGTTGACGACATGAGACGGCCGGCAAACAAATTAGTACCTGTCCAGGCGTCTCAGACACCGTCAGGGGCTTGTAAAAACGCCCATTTACATCAGTCGGTTGACACAGACACGGACACTGACTCCAGTGTCGACGGTGAATAAACAAACGTATTTTCCTTTAGGGCCACACGTTTCATGTTAAGGGCAATGAAGGAGATGTTACATATTTCTGATACTACAAGTACCACAAATAAGGGTATTATGTAGGGTGTGAATAAACTACTTGTAGTTTTTCCTGAATCAGATAAATTAAATGAAGTGTGTGATGATACGTGGGTTTCCTCCGATAGAAAATTATTGGCGGTATACCCTTTCCCGCCAAAAGTTAGGGCGAGTTGGGAAACACACCTTAGGGTGGATAAGGCGCTCACACGCTTATAAAAACAAGGGGCGTTACCGTCTCCAGATACGGCAGCCCTCAAGGAGCCAGCTGATAGGAAGCTGAAAAATATCCTAAAAGTATATACACACATACTGGTGTTATACTACGACCAGCAATCGCCTCAGCCTGGATGTGCAGCGCTGAGGGGGCTTGGTCGGATTTCCTGACTGAAAATATTGATACCCTTGACAGGGACAAGATTTTATTGACTATAGATGCATTTCTATATATGCGAGATGCGCAGAGGGATATTTGCATTCTGGCATCAAGAGTAAACGTGATGTCCATATCTGCCAGACGAAGACACGACAGTGGTCAGGTGATGCAGTTTCCAGACGGCACATGGAAGTATTGCCGTATAAAGGGGCGGTCCATCGGACCTGGTGGCCATGGCAACAGCTGAAAAATCCACCTTTTGTTACCCCAAGTCACATCTCAGCAGAAAAGGACACAGTCTTTTCAGTCTCAGTCCTTTCGTCCCCATAAGGGCAGGCGGGCAAAAGGGCCAGTCATATCTGCCCAGGGGTAGAGGAAAGGGAAGAAGACTGCAGCAGGCAGCCCATTCCCAGGAACAGAAGCCCTCCACAGCTTCTGCCAAGTCCGCAGCATGACGCTGGGGCAGTACAAGCGGACTCAGGTGCGGTAGGGGGTCATCTCAAGAGTTTCAGCACGCAGGGGGCTCACTCACAAGTGGACTCCTGGATCCTACACGTAGTATCCCAGGTGTACATTGGAAATTCGAGACGTCTCCCCCTCACAAGTTCCTGAAGTCTGCTTTACCAACGTCTCCCTCCGACAGGGAGGCAGTATTGGGAACAATTCACAGGCTGTATTCCCAGCAGGTGATAATCAAAGTACCCCTTCTACAACAAGGGAAGGGGTATTATTCCACACTATATTGTGGTACTGAAGCCAGACGGCTCGGTGAGATCTGAAATATTTGAACACTTACATACAAGCGTTCAAATCAAGATGGAGTCACTCAGAGTAGTGATAGCGAACCAGGAAGAAGGGGACGATATGGTGTCACTGGATATCAGGGACGCTTACCTACATGTCCAAATTTGCCTTCTCACCAAGGGTACCTCAGGTTCGTGGTACAGAACTGTCACTATCAGTTCAGACGCTGCCGTTTGGATTGTCCACGGCACCCCGGGTCTTTACCAAGGTAATGGCCGAAATGATGATTCTTCTTAAAAGAAATATGGACGCTTTCCTGATAAAGGCAAGGTCCAGAGAACAGTTGGAGGTCGGAGTAGCACTATCTTAAGTAGTTCTACGACAGCACGAGTGGATTCTAAATATTCCAAAATCGCAGTTTTTTCCGACGACACGTCTACTGTTCCTAGGGATGATTCTGGACACAGTCCAGAAAAGGATGTTTTCTCCCGGAGAAGAAAGCCAGGGAGTTATCCGAGCTAGTCAGGAACCTCCTAAAACCAGGAAAAGTATCAGTGCATCATTGCACAAGGATCCTGTGAAAAATGGTGGTTTCTTACAAAGCGATCCCATTCGGTAGATTTCACGCAAGAACCTTTCCGTGGGATCTGCTGGAAAAATGGTCCGGATCGCATCTTCAGATGCATCAGCGGATAACCCTGTCTCCAAGGACAAGGGTGTTTCTTCTGCGGTGGCTGCAGAGTGCTCATCTATGAAAGGGCCGCAGATTCGGCATTCAGGACTGGGTCCTGGTGACCACGGATGCCAGCCTGAGTGGCTGGGGAGCAGTCACACAAGGAAAAAATTTCCAGAGAGTGTGATCAAGTCTGGAGACTTCTCTCCACATAAATATACTGGAGCTAAGGGCAATTTACAATGCTCTAAGCTTAGCAAGACCTCTGCTTCAAGGTCAGCCGGTATTGATCCAGTGGGACAACATCACGGCAGTCGCCCACGTAAACAGGGCGGCACAAGAAGCAGGAGGGAAATGGCAGAAACTACAAGGATTCTTCGCTGGGCGAAAAATCATGTGATAACACTCTCAGCAGTGTTCATTCCGGGAGTGGAAAACTGGGAAGCAGACTTCCTCAGCAGGCATGACCTCTACCCGGGAGAGTGGGGCCTTCATCGGGAAGTCTTCCACATGATTGTAAACCGTTGGGAAAAACCAAAGGTGGACATGATGGCGTCCCGCCTGAACAAAAAACTAGACAGATATTTAGCCAGGTCAAGGGACCCTCAGGCAATAGCGGTGGACGCTCTGGTAACACTGTGGGTGTACCAGTCAGAGTATGTGTTCCCTCCTATGCCTCTCATACCAAAAGTACTGAGAATCATAAGAGGGAGATGAGTAAGAACGATACTCGTGGTTCCGGATTGGCCAAGAAGGACTTGGTACCCGAAACTTCAAGAGATGTTCACGGAAGACCCGTGGCCTCTACCTTTAAGAAAGGACCTGCTCCAGCAGGGGCCTTGTCTGTTCCAAGACTTACCGCGGCCGCGTTTGACGGCATGGCGGTTGAACGCCGGATCCTGAAAGGGCATTCCAGATGAAGTCATCCCTACCCTGGTCGAAGACAGGAAGGATGTAACCGCAAAACATTTTCACCGCATTTGGTGAAGATATGTTGCGTGGTGTGAGGCCAAGAAGGCCCCTACAGAGGAATTCCAACTGGGTCGTTTCCTACATTTCCTGAAAACAGGACTGTCTATGGGCCTAAAATTAGGGTCCATTAAGGTTCAAATTTCGGCCCTGTCGAATTTTTTCCAGAAAGAACTGGCTTTAGTGCCTGACGTTCAGATGTTTGTAAAAGGGGTACTGCATATACAGCCTCATTTTGTGCCCCAGTGGCACCTTGGGATCTCAATGTTGTTTTGAGTTTCCTAAAGTCACATTGGTTTGAACCACTCACCACTGTGGACTTAAAATATCTCACATGGAAGGTGACGATGCTATTAGCCCTGGCTTCAGCCAGGCGTGTGTCAGAATTGGCGGCTTTATCATATATAAAGCCCTTACTTAATTTTTCATTCTGACAGGGCAGAATTGAGAACTCGTCCTCAATTTCTCCTTAAGGTGTTTTCTGTTTTTCACATGAACCAACCTATTGTGGTACCTGCGGGTACTAGGGACTTGGAGGACTCCAAGTTACTTGACGTTGTCAGGGCCCTGAAAAATATGTTTCCAGGACGGCTGGAGTCAGAAAATCTGACTCGCTGTTTAGCCTGTATGCACCCAACAAGATGGGTGCTCCTGCTTCTAAGCAGACGATTGCTCGCTGGATTTGTAATACAATTCAGTTTACACATTCTGTGGCAGGCCTGCCACAGCCAAAATCTGTAAAAGCCCATTCCAAAAGGAAGGGGGCTCATCTTGGGCGACTGCCCGAGGGGTCTCGGCTTTACAACTTTGCCGAGCAGTTACTTGGTCAGGGGCAAACACGTTTGCTAAATTCTACAAATTTGATACCCTGGCTGAGGAGGACATGGAGTCTCTCATTCGGTGCTGCAGGGTCATCCGCACTCTCCCGCCCGTTTGGGAGCTTTGGTATAATCCCCATGGTCCTTACGGAGTCCCCAGCATCCACTAGGACGTCAGAGAAAATAAGATTTTACTTACCGATAAATCTATTTCTCGTAGTCCGTAGTGGATGCTGGGCGCCCATCCCAAGTGCGGATTGTCTGCAATACTTGTACATAGTTATTGTTACAAAAATCGGGTTATTCTTGTTGTGAGCCATCTTGTCAGAGGCTCCTTCGTTGTTATCATACTGTTAACTGGGTTCAGATCACAGGTTGTACGGTGTAATTGGTGTGGCTGGTATGAGTCTTACCCGGGATTCAATATCCTTCCTTATTATGCACGCTCGTCCGGGCACAGTATCCTAACTGAGGCTTGGAGGAGGGTCATAGGGGGAGGAGCCAGTGCACACCACCTGATCCTAAAGCTTTTATTATTGTGCCCTGTCTCCTGCGGAGCCGCTATATCCCCATGGTCCTTACGGAGTCCCCAGCATCCACTACGGACTACGAGAAATAGATTTATCGGTAAGTAAAATCTTATTTTTTTGCCTTATATTCCCTCACAGCCTAAGAAAGCGCCACATTATCAGATGCAGTCCTTTCAGTCAAATAGAAACAAGAGAGTACGAGGATCGTCCTTTCTTGCCAGAGGTAAGGGCAGAGGGAAAAAGCTGCCTACCACAGCTAGTTCCCAGGAGCAGAAGTCCTCCCCGGCCTCTACAAAATCCACCGCATGACGCTGGAGCTCCGCTGAGGGAGTTTGCCCCAGTGGGGGCAAGTCTTCGACTTTTCAGCCACATCTGGGTTCACTCACAGGTGGATCCCTGGGCAATAGAAATTGTTTCCCAGGGGTACAAGCTGGAATTCGAAGAGGTGCCTCCTCGCCGGTTTTTCAAATCGGCCCTGCCAGCTTCTCCCCAAGAAAGGGAGATAGTTTTAAATGCGATTCACAAATTGTGTCTTCAACAGGTGGTGGTCAAAGTACCCCTGCTTCAACAAGGGAAGGGGTATTACTCAACCCTGTTTGTAGTCCCGAAACCGGACGGTTCGGTCAGACCCATTTTAAATTTAAAATCCTTGAATCTATACTTGAAAAGGTTCAAGTTCAAGATGGAATCGCTCAGAGCGATCATCGCCAGCCTAGAAGGGGGGGATTTTATGGTATCCCTGGACATAAAGGATGCATACCTTCATGTTCCCATTTATCCACCTCATCAGGCGTACCTGAGATTTGCGGTACAGGAGTGTCATTACCAATTTCAGACGTTGCCGTTTGGGCTTTCCACGGCCCCGAGGATTTTCACCAAGGTAATGGCGGAGATGATGGTGCTCCTGCGCAATCAGGGTGTCACAATTATCCCGTACTTGGACGATCTACTTATAAAAGCGAGATCACGAGAGCAGTTGTTGAACAGCGTGTCACTTTCGCTGAAGGTGTTGCAGCAACACGGCTGGATTCTCAATATCCCAAAGTCACAGTTGGTTCCTACGACTCATTTGACCTTCTTAGGCATGATTCTGGATACGACCAGAAAAGGGTTTATCTTCCGATAGAAAAGGCCCAGGAACTCATGACTCTGGTCAGGGACCTATTGAAGCCAAAACAGGTGTCAGTGCATCACTGCACTCGAGTCCTGGGAAAGATGGTGGCGTCTTACGAGGCCATTCCCTTCGGCAGGTTCCATGCGAGGACTTTCCATTGGGACCTACTGGACAAGTGGTCCGGGTCACATCTACAGATTCATCAGTTGATCACCCTGTCCCCCAGGGCCAGGGTATCTCTCCTGTGGTGGCTGCAGAGTGCTCACCTTCTAGAGGGTCGCAGGTTCGGCATTCAGGATTGGATTCTGGTAACCACGGACGCGAGCCTCCGAAGTTGGGGAGCAGTCACACAGGGAAGAAACTTCCAAGGTCTTTGGTCAAGCCAGGAGACTTGTCTTCACATCAACGTCCTGGAGCTGACGGCCATATACAATGCCCTTCATCAAGCGAAGACTTTGCTTCGCGATCTACCGGTTCTGATTCAGTCAGACAACATCACCACAGTGGCTCATGTAAACCGCCAAGGCGGCACAAGGAGCAGAGTGGCAATGACGGAAGCCACCAGGATTCTTCACTGGGCGGAAAATCATGTAAGCGCACTGTCAGCAGTGTTCATTCCGGGGGTGGACAACTGGGAAGCAGACTTCCTCAGCAGACACGATCTACATCCAGGAGAGTGGGGACTTCATCAGGAAGTCTTCGCACAGATTGCAAGTCAGTGGGGACTGCCCCAAATAGACATGATGGCGTCCCGCCTCAACAAAAAACTACAGAGGTATTGCGCCAGGTCAAGAGACCCTCAGGCGGTGGCAGTGGACGCCCTGGTGACACCGTGGGTGTTCCAGTCGGTCTATGTGTTTCCTCCTCTTCCTCTCATCCCCAAGGTGTTGAGAATCATAAGAAAAAGAGGAGTACAGACAATTCTCATTGTTCCAGATTGGCCGCGAAGGGCCTGGTATCCGGATCTGCAGGAAATGCTCACAGAAGATCCGTGGCCTCTTCCTCTAAGACAGGACCTGTTGCAATAGGGGCCCTGTCTGTTCCAAGACTTACCGCGGCTGTGTTTGACGGCATGGCGGTTGAACGCCGGATCCTAGCGGAAAAGGGCATTCCGGATGAGGTAATTCCTACTCTGATAAAGGCTAGGAAGGACGTGACAGCTAAACATTATCACCGTATATGGCGGAAGTATGTTTCTTGGTGTGAGGCCAGGAATGCTCCTACGGAAGAATTCCATCTGGGCCGTTTCCTTCACTTCCTACAAACTGGAATGAATTTGGGCCTAAAATTAGGCTCCATTAAGGTTCAGATTTCGGCCCTGTCCATTTTCTTTCAGAAGGAATTAGCTTCTCTCCCAGAAGTACAGACTTTTGTGAAGGGAGTGCTGCATATTCAGCCTCCTTTTGTACCTCCGGTGGCGCCTTGGGACCTTAACGTGGTGTTGAGTTTCCTTAAGTCCCTCTGGTTTGAACCACTTAAAATGGTGGAATTAAAATATCTCACTTGGAAAGTGGTTATGTTGGTAGCGTTGGCTTCGGCTAGGCAAGTGTCGGAGTTGGCGGCTTTGTCTCACAAAAGCCCCTATCTGGTTTTCCATGTGGATAGAGCAGAATTACGGACTCGTCCTCAATTCTTGCCCAAGGTGGTTTCATCTTTTCATATGAACCAACCTATTGTGGTGCCTGTGGCTACGCGAGACTTGGAGGATTCCGAGTCCCTTGATGTAGTCAGGGCTTTGAAAATTTACGTGGCTCGGGTCAGAAAAACAGAAGCACTGTTTGTCCTGTATGCAGCCAACAAGGTTGGCGCTCCTGCTTCTAAGCAGACTATTGCTCGCTGGATCTGTAACACAATTCAGCAGGCTCATTCTACAGCTGGATTGCCGTTACCAAAATCGGTTAAGGCCCATTCCACTAGGAAGGTGGGCTCTTCTTGGGCTGCTGCCCGAGGGGTCTCGGCATTACAGCTGTGCCGAGCTGCTACTTGGTCGGGTTCAAACACCTTTGCAAAGTTTTACAAGTTTGATACCCTTGCTGAGGAGGACCTCATATTTGCTCAATCGGTGCTGCAGAGTCATCCGCACTCTCCCGCCCGTTTGGGAGCTTTGGTATAATCCCCATGGTCCTTACGGAGTCCCCAGCATCCTCTAGGACATAAGAGAAAATAAGATTTTATACCTACCGGTAAATCTTTTTCTCCTAGTCCGTAGAGGATGCTGGGCGCCCGTCCCAGTGCGGACTACTTTTGCAAGACTTGTATATAGTTATTGCTTACATAAGGGTTATATTACAGTTTAGTTCAGTCTCTGACTGCTGCTGTGTTGTTTCATGCTGTTAACTGGTTCGCATAACCCAAGTTATACGGTGTGAATGGTGTGGGCTGGTATGAATCTTGCCCTTGGATTAACAAAAATCCTTTCCTCGTACTGTCCGTCTCCTCTGGGCACAGTTTCTCTAACTGAGGTCTGGAGGAGGGGCATAGAGGGAGGAGCCAGTGCACACCCAGATCCAAAGTCTTTCTTAAAGTGCCCATGTCTCCTGCGTAGCCCATCTATTCCCCATGGTCCTTACGGAGTCCCCAGCATCCTCTACGGACTAGGAGAAAAAGATTTACCGGTATGTATAAAATCTTATTATTTACTTTGAAACCTCATCAATGTGAGCCAAAAAAGTCCATTTTAAATCACATCACAGTGTTTAACATGGGTGACCCGGGTTCAGTGTGAAAGGCACCAACCCAGGAATAACTCAGAAATAACCCGGGTTGAAACTGCAATGTAAAAGGGTCTGAGGCTGCTCAGACATCGGTTAGACCCAGGTTTAAAAGCCGGGTCCAACCTGGATTTGCGATGTGAAAGCGGTATAAATAACGGTGCATGGACAACAGAAGTTATGCACAATAGGTCCACATCGTGGTAATGCCACATGTATCAGAAATAGGGCCTCTACTCCACTACTTCATGTGGTTGCAAGATTAGTGTTAAAAGGAAAAAGTCATAATTATTTCTTCTCAAATTGCATTTTAATATTCTAATTTTCAAATGTGTTATAATAACGTTTAAATGTATCTTTATAGTAATTTTGTTAAACAAGAACAGGCTGTTAACAATTTTCTTTAAAGCCATGCTTGTCATTCTGTAGAGAGCATATTAGTAAGTGAAACTTACTAATTACTGATGAAAACTAAAAAGTGCATGATTATACATTAGAAGAGATTTGTATTGCCAGATAAATTGCAGATACCGAATCCTGCTGGTGTTAAAATTACAGACGCAATTACAACTGGTAAAGCAGCCGTCATGTTGAATAGATGTAAAAAGGACATTGAAATTGAGTAATCAAAGTATGAAATGGTTCTGTTGCTTTGTCTGAATATTAAAAGTGGTC
Organism: Pseudophryne corroboree; assembly: GCF_028390025.1. NCBI lineage: Eukaryota > Metazoa > Chordata > Amphibia > Anura > Myobatrachidae > Pseudophryne > Pseudophryne corroboree. The sequence goes on from NC_086450.1 coordinate 117,138,234, forward strand.
AGTTATTTAAAAAGCCATTTACACGGACGTAATCAGCACCCTAAGACGCAGCAGCATTGATGTAAAATATTATATCAAACATTTTCCAGTTGTTTTTTTTATAGAGAACTACAATCAGATCTCTTTGCATAAATATGCTCTAGTCTTCAATTTACAATTTATTGTGCATTGCTCCTTAATTTAACATAATTGTCTTTTTTGTGCTCTTTTTGGCTATTGTAGACACCTGCAGCTGCTGCTCATCAGTAAATATGGTGGTATTTAACATAATGAACATAAAACATTAAAACCAAAGCACGACATAGATAAAACCAGCAAATGTGATATACCCGCCAGAAAAATTGAGCTAAAATTATGATTACAGTTCATTTTATCTGACATTTCAGTAACAGTTTGTTAACTTAATAGTGATTAGTACAAAGTTATACTTAGGATGGTAGAACTGATCTTCCGCCTTTCACAGCCAGTGGTGTCTTTAACAAACCAATCTATAATGAGCATTCTTTGAGTAGAATATGATTAGTATGTCTTTAATTTAGAGACATTTGTTTTAAAACATGCTCCAAAACCTGGTGTTTTGAGGTCAAATGTTAATCCTTTGATCATGTGACTTAGGGGTCCATTCCACATCCCTTAGCACAAATTAAAATAGTTTCACTTACATTGGTAAATCCAAGTATCATGGTTTTTCATTACACAGGTAATGTAGGAGATAACATTGATATCTCCTGCTTGCCTGGCAGCCCCAATACTGTCAAAATACTGGTGTATTCAACAGGAAAGAGGTCTGGATTGCAAAGAGGGATCTGATTGGAACACTTCGTTCATGCCAGAGCTCTTTCCACCCGTACATGCACAAATTTAGGTCACGCATGCACACTAGGACTCCTGGGTCAGACCCAGCAATGTAAAGTTATACTGCTATTAATTAGTGGTGTAGCCGCCAGGGTTAGGGATCGTGGGGACAGATGCTTTTAGGAGTAGCTGTCCCTGGAGAGAAGTAATATGGAATTGCTATGATAAAATGGTATTCAACACCACAAATCATAACAAGTCAGATACCAAATTATCAGGGGGCAAATGGGGTATGTTACATTAGTATTATTATAGTTTTGTTGTATACTGAACAGCTGTCAATGGCAGAAATACAGTTAAAACTTACTGTACAAATGTTAAAGTATGTAATATTTCAGCTACCAAAATATGCTCATTGCATGAATTATACTAACTTTTCTTTATGTTTAATCAAATACATGGAAAGTGATATAACAATATGAATCGTTGTCTCCAGTATTACAATATCCACTTCCGCTGTTACATTGTTAGAGTTGAACTCCAGTCTTTGGAACTCATCTTATTTGATCCACGTGCTTTTACCATGGATAGACACATTGTGGAAGCCTAGGAGGGAGGTCTGGGTCTGCAAATGCTAGTTACAATTGCATCTTAACATGCATTTTTGCCTGCATAAAAAAAAGCAACCAAAATGCCAGTGGATACCTGGCCGTACATTTAAATGTTTATTAAGCAAGATTGAATATTCTCTTATTCTTTCTACCCAGACTTCCACAGATAGCAATATGCAAGCACGAGTGCAAAATCTGACTATACAAGATACTCAGGTAAGCAACCAAATAAATAATTTCATGATCTTAAAATATGAAATTAGATGTACGTGTTTATATTATGCATTTCAGTTCTGAATACAAATACATGTTAATAGTACTTAATGCATAAAATAAAGTTAAAAGGAAAATGAAAAAAATAAATAAATAATTGTGTATATTACAGGTAACTTTAAGTTTGCCTTTTCCAAGCATCATAACATTAAAAGGGAGGCGCAGGGGACACTTCGTTGACTGAACATGTTTTGACAGAAGGCGAATACATGTGGCATGTAAACTGCTGTATGTTGTCAAAGATTTTGTCAGTAATTACCCACTCTTTACCAAGTTTAGACAGAACGTCTCTCATGCCAAGCTGTCAACTTTTGGCAATCAGAACCATGTGACCAAATAGGTTTCGGTCTGCCTTAAGAATAATTTGCTTTACCCCACCAGTTCCAATTATCTTCTTTGTTTTGAGATTAGAGAATGTTTTTAAGCTTTGTTTAGTGATCTTATCATGAAAAGATGTACTAGGGGAGCTTTCTTCAAGGTAGTTTTTCTTGAAGTTCTCATATACATCTTCTCCGACAAGATGAGCCTTTAGAATATCATCCACAACTTCTGCTGGCGCGATGACACCAGTCGATAGACTTACTAATTCAGAACTCTCATGGTGCATCGGATTGATCCAACTATTCTCCATGAGGTCAACCAGTGATTTGACATCTTCTTCGTCTTTATAAATTCTAGGTTGTTGGAGATCAGGATATGATAGTCGGGTGCTATTCTGGCCTGACATGTCTCTCAACTGCCTGAGATACATACTCCTGTACTCGGATGTTATGTAGTACTTACTCACTGCACCTGGATTTAGACTAAATCCTTTTGTGCCACCTGGAGTTTGAGTGTCTTTGTTTGCGGAATCTCGCAAACAGAATCTCGCAGAATCTCGACCATATTCAAATAAGACATCCAAAATGCAGATAAACTTCCATTCTTGCATCTTAGATATTCCAGATAACTCTCAAAGAGTGTCATAATATGGATACAGGCTTCATTGCAAAGCACCTCCGATAATGTGGCATTGCAGATGTTTTGGCATAAGATATTGACACCATTAAGCATTTCATCCAAATAGGCTTTGTCATTTTTATGGGTTTCTTCCAACCACGCGAGAAATCCCTTCCATGCAAGACTCATAATAGCTTCATACACCAGCTTGTGAAGTCGCTCCGCACTTACGACCTTCCATTATGCTCGTCACAGAACCTTCTGCAATAACACCAGACTCAATGCACAAATCACGCAAGCCAGCATCTTCAAAGCGTTTTCCAATGGTTGCTAAAAATGTGCATGCAGTATGAAATACACCCATTCGTATGATGATGTCTTTGAACTGGTCAGGATATTTCCATAATACTTCAGCCGCCTTAGCATAAAGTGCCATATATATATCTTTAAGAAAAGTGCACTCAAGTTTTGCCCCTCTTGGTGGTACCGACATTTGGCCCACGTACTATAAAGTTTAGCACTAATGTGATAGCAATTGCCATGTTTATAATCCACCTGATGAATACACATGTGCTCCAGCAAGGAGAGATGGAAAACATGCACTGTTAGGGTTCACTGAAGACTGAAGTTGGGAAACACTGACATAAAGGCAGGCATGTCATAATGTTCTCTGTATAGTGTGGCTGTAACCTAGTATTCTGAATCCATGGAAAGAGGCAGCAAAAAAATGTAGAATTCATTCTGAGCTGTGTGGCCAACATGTTTTATCAAAGGATTTCATCAAGACTGGGTATTACAATTCATGAAATTGATCTCTCTTGTTTTAACACTGCATAAGTCTGAGAAAAAAAAATCAAACTTTTAGAATCTGCAATTGGCAGCACCTCCTCTTGTCCTCTTTAGAAGGCAGAACCAATATGTTGCACCTGTTTTGTGTAGTATCGCTCTTTGACCCCTCTCCAACATCATTTGCATAATTATCTACCTAATCTTCGGTTCTGATACAGAAAATAGACATTAAAAAGATAGACAGTCATTAGGTCGACAGTTAAAAGGTCGACAGGGTCAAAAAGTTGACAGTTGAAAGGTCGACAGGGTCATATGGGCGACAATCATAAGGTCGACATGTCAAAAGGTCGACAGTCAAAAGGTCGACAGGGCAAAAGGCCGACACACAAAAAATGTTATGGGTGTTTGGTGTTTTTACACATTTTTCACCCGTTTTTTTAAAATGCATCCCCTCGCAGGCACGCTTCACTCGCCACGCTTTGGGCGTGGTGCCTCACTCCGCTGCGCTTCGCTCCCCACAAGGTTACTAATGGTGATAGTTTGTGACATGGATAGTCAATTTTATGAAATGCGGCCCCTCGCGGGCTTGCTACGCTCGCCACGCTTCGGGCTCGGTGGCTTGCTCCGCTTTGCTCACCACAAGGTTACTAAAGGTAATAGTTTGATGTAAAATTTAAAAATATCTGAAAAAAACATGTCGACCTTTTGACCCTGTCTACCTTTTGAATGTCAACATTTTGACCCAGTCGACCATTTGATTGTCGACATTTTGATATCGTCGACCCAATGCATGTCGACGATTAGTGGTCAGCCTATTGACTGTAGACCTTTTTAGTGTAGATATATAGACCGGATACCCTAATCTTCAGTACTGTTTATTTTAAGATCTAATTCATGTTGTTAACTTGTAAAAGACTATTTTCTTCTGAGCTTGTAAATTTGTGTATAATATGGGCAACTCTTTTTCAATACTTGCTCACTTCCAACAGCTACTAAAACAAAAGTATACAATGAATTTATCTGAAATTCTGACAGTCATTGTTTGACAGATGACACTAAACGATGATATACAGGTTTGACGTCAGTGGCGCCAGCTGTCTTCAAACACGGGTACTTATCAATCACCCCTCGTATAGTGTATCTTGAATTAATTCTCACTCCACATGCTCAGAAGGTGAAGAAGTGCATATGTGGATATGGAGAACCGCACACGTTTCGCACCAGTCATGCTTTACAACAGGTGAGATAGCACATACAGACCAGCAAATAAAATAAGCGCTGGTACGCCTATTAGGAAGCATGGGGGTAATTCTGAGTTGATCGCAGCAGGAATTTTGTTAGCAGTTGGGCAAAACCATGTGCACTGCAGGGGCGGAAGATATAACCTGTGCAGAGAAGGTTAGATTTGGGTATGGTGTGTTCAATCTGCAATCTAAATTGCAGTGTAAAAATAAAGCAGCCAGTATTTACCCAGCACAGAAACAAAATAACCCACCTAAATCTAACTCTCTCTGCACATGTTATATCTGCCTCCCCTGCAGTGCACATGGTTTTGCCCAACTGCTAACAAAATTCCTGCTGCGATCAACTCAGAATTACCCCCCATATCTTATGTACCAGCTATAGGGCAGGTATAAGTACACATCAATGATGATTATGACGTGTAATAAATTAGCGCATATGCTGCCGGTGCAGAGGCTTGTGCATCTCAATATGTTTATGGTTCTAAATACAAACAAAATACCATATTTTTCCATGCCCTTTTCTTTTAAATCATTTACAACCACTTTACTCCCAACTCTGCACTGGCTCAAAAATCAGTTTTCTCAAATATATAATAGACTTTAAAGCATCAATTTTGTCAGTACAGATACTGTAGTAAACACAATAAAGTACGATAAATAAAATCACCTACTAGTAATAAATGACTAGTTATATATGATTGCTAAGTAGGCTTATAACTGTGATCTGTTCTTTACTCAGCTCAGTTATTTATTTATTTATTTATTTTTGTTTTAGGCACAAACCAATGAAAGCCATCATGAAAACAGACTTACATCTGCTATTAATCTTGTTCTAAGGTTAAGGTAAGACTTTTTTTTTTGTCCTATAATCTATGGGCTTCATTTAGAGTTAGAAGTAAATCCAGCAAGCAGGTAGAATTTTGCAAACTGGTAAACCATGTTTCACACCACAGGATTTAGGGGCAAATTCAATTAACCCCTCACAGCTAATTACCATGCTGGCCCAATCCAGTTAGTGGGGATACAAACAAGTCTGCAATAAAATTACACAATTGGGGGTTCACGCGTGAGGAAAACCCATTGATTCCGCAGTTTGGGCCTGATTCAGCATGGATCACAAAATCAAAATTTCTCTTACGTCCTTGAGGATAATGGGGATCCATTTAGTACCATGGGGATTAGACGGGTCCACTAGGAGTATTGGGCACTTTAAGAATTTGATAGTGTGCGCTGGCTCCTCCCTCTATGGCCCTCCAACCAGTCTCAGTTTAGAAAATGTGCCCGGAGGAGCCGGTCATGCTTATGGAAGCTCCTGAAGAGTTTTCTGCATTTATTTTATCGGTTTGTTGTTTTCAGGCAGGACTGGATGGCACCAGCCTGCCTGATTCGTGGGAATTAGGGTGGGGAACAGCCCAACCTCTTGAAGGGTTAATGGTCCCATTCCCCGCTGACAGGACACTAGCTCCTGAGGGAACTATTCGCAAGCCCCACCACGGCGAGCGTACATTCCCGCAGCACGCCGCCACCCCTAACAGAGCCAGAAGAGAGAAGAGTGGTGAGTACTAAACCGGCATCCCGGTTAGCGGGTCACCGGCGATTATGGAGACACACGGAGACACACGGCTTCTAACCAGGGCGGACTGCGTCTCCAGACTCAGTACACAGCTGCATCTAAGTACACTGTACGCAGGACCCACACTGGCAAAGCCTTAAAGCGGATCTGACTCCATTTTAAGCACTAAATTACCTCAGCCAGTATAAAAGAAGCGAGAAGACCACGCGGCATTGAGGGGGTGGTGCTTCACTATGAGCAGATCCAGCAGCTCACCAGCGCCATTTTCCCTCTGCAGTGGACACAGACGCTGACTGAGAGGGACGCGCAGCTCCTCCGGTGTGACTCCAGATTACCTCAGCGGTACCAGGAGGTCATAGCAGGGGGGGAGTGATTATTAGGGGGTCATTCCGAGTTGATCGCTCGCTAGCTGTTTTTAGCAGCCGTGCAAACGCTGTGCCTGCCTCCCACTGGGAGTGTATTTTAGCTTAGCAGAAGTGCGAGCGAAAGGATCGCACAGCGGCTACAAAATAATTTTGTGCAGTTTCAGAGTAGCTTCAGACCTACTCAGCGCTTGGTCCTGTTTTGACGTCATGAAGACGCCCTGCGTTCACCCAGCCACGCCTGTGTTTTTCCTGGCACGCCTGTGTTTTTCCAAACACTCCCTGAAAACGGTCAGTTGACACCCAGAAACGCCAACTTCATGTCAATCACTAAGCGGCCAGCAGTGCGACTGAAAAGCTTCGCAAGACCTTGTGTAAAACTACATCGGCCGTTGTGAAAGTACGTCGCGCATGCGCATTGCGCCGCATATGCTTGCGCAGAAGTGCTGGTTTTTTTTTCATCATCGCAGCACAGCGTACATTGGGGGTCATTCCGAGTTGTTTGCTCGTTATTTTTTTCTCGCAACGGAGCGATTAGTCGCGAATGCGCATGCGCAATGTCCGCAGTGCGACTGCGCCAAGTAAATTTGCTATGCAGTTAGGTTTTTTTACTCACGGCATTACAAGGTTTTTTCTTCGTTCTGGTGATCGTAATGTGATTGACAGGAAGTGGGTGTTTCTGGGCGGAAACTGGCTGTTTTATGGGAGTGTGTGAAAAAACGCAACCGTTTCTGGGAAAAACGCGGGAGTGGCTGGAGAAACGGAGGAGTGTCTGGGCGAACGCTGGGTGTGTTTGTGACATCAAACCAGGAACGACAAGCACTGAACTGATCGCACTGGCAGAGTAAGTCTCGAGCTACTCAGAAACTGCACAGAGAAGTATTTTCGCAATATTGCGAATCTTTCGCTCGCAATTTTGCTAAGCTAAGATTCACTCCCAGTAGGCGGCGGCTTAGCGTGTGCAAAGCTGCTAAAAGCAGCTTGCGAGCGAACAACTCGGAATGACCCCCATTGTCTGCTAGCGATCAACTCGGAATGACCCCCTAAGTCCCCAATCAGGGCACTTAGTCTGCGACCTGGCTAAGCTTGGCATTAGCGATAAGGGCGCTGTGTGCTGGCTCCAAAATATCTGTATCTCCCTGGAAGGCTCTTTGTGGGTTAATTGTGTTTTTAACTTTTTCCTGTGTATGTGTGCTGTCACATTTACAATATGTCAGGCAAAGAGTGTGTTTCATGTACGGCAGAGTGTTCCTCTTCCCCAGGGAGCTCATTACTATGTACTCAGTGTAGTGTACCTTCCCAGGGTAGCGAGGCTGAACCAGTGTGGCTGGATTCCATTAAAGGTATGATTTCCAATACTTCTAATAAATTGTCTCGCAATGAGAAAGAGACGCAATACTTAAGACAGTCTGTGGATGAGTGTATGAACAGAGACTCAGACCCCAAACAAGCGTTTCAGTCCCCTGCCATTTGTCCACAAAAACTCTGGTCCATATCCTGCAGTCTGACTCTGACGCTGAGGGGTCAGACATGGAGGAGGGTGAGGTGAGGGGGGGGGGGTGCTGCTCTGTCACAGGGAATAGAGGCTCTTATAGAAGCTATCAGAAACGTTTTGCTAATTCCTGATAAGGAGACAGAGGAGTGTGCGGAATCTTATTTTAATGTAAAGAAAAAGTCGGTTTTCCTGTGTCAAAGGAATTGTTTGAAGAACCGTGGGTTAATTCTGATAGGAAATTTCAAATCCCTAAAAAGTTACTCTCATCTTTTCCTTTTCCTCCTGAGGATAGGAAAAAAGGGGAAAGTTCAACGATAGTGGATGCATCAGTGTCCAGGCTGTCACGAAAGATTGTATTGCCTGTCCCTGGTGCAGCCTCCCTGAAAGACACGGCTGATTGTAAAATTGAGACTACACTCAAATCCTTGTACACAGCTGCTGGGGTGGCCCAGAGACCCACTACAACATGTGCGTGGATTACTAAAGCCATTGCTAAATGGTCAGGTAACCTAATTGAGGAATTAGATTCCTTGTCTAGGGGGAAGATTATTTTACTCCTGCAACATATACAGGACTCTGTGAACTTTATGGTGGAAGCCATAAAAGAGATAGGCTTGCTTAATGCACGCACCACTGCTATGGCAGTGGGGGTAATTCCAAGTTGATCGCAGCAGGAATTTTGTTAGCAGTTGGGCAAAACTATGTGCACTGCAGGGGAGGCAGATATAACATGTGTAGAAAGAGTTAGATTTGGGTGGGTTATTTTGTTTCTGTGCAGGGTAAATACTGGCTGCTTTATTTTTACACTGCAAATTAGATTGCAGATTGAACACACCACACCCAAATCTAACTCTCTCTGCACATGTTAAATCTGCCTCCCCTACAGAGCACATGGTTTTGCCCAACTGCTAACAAAATTCCTGCTGCGATCAACTTAGAATTACCCCCAGTGTCAGTACGCAGGGGCTTATGGCTACGCCAGTGGACTGCTGATGCAGACCCCAGGAAAGACGTGGAAGGCCTACCATTCACAGGAGAGGCCTTATTTGGAGATGAACTAGACAAATGGATCTCCAAAGCTACTGCGGGTAAGTCTACATATCTTCCTTCCGCAGCCCCCCCCATCCAGGAAGGCTTACTCAGCTTCGAATTCACAGTCCTTTCGAACGGCCAAGTTTAAGGGCAAAACCAGAGGTGCTTCTACAGCCACCAGAGGCACTAAAGGTAAATCACGCAAACCAGCAACCGCTGGTTCCTCAAAACTTTCAGCATGATGGTGGACCGCGAGGCCTTGAGGACTGGTAGGTGGGAGGCCGACTAAAATTCTTCAGTCCCATCTGGACAACATCAAGCCAGGATCCCTGGTTCATAGATCTTATTTCCCAGGGTTACAGACTGTAGTTCCAGGAGCTCCCACCTCACAGATTCATCAAATCAGGCTTACCAGTTTCGCAAGAGGCAAGCATTACTTTACAGGACGCAATTCAAAAACTGGTAAAGACTCTGGTCATTGTTCCAGTTCCACCTCATCTGCAAAACAAGGGATATTACTCCAACTTGTTTGTAGTACCGAAATTGGACAGTTCGGTACGTCCGATTCTGAACCTCAATTCGTTGAACCCGTACTTAAGAGTGTTCAAATTCAAGACGGAGTCTCTGAGAGCGGTGATCTCCGGTCTGGAGGAGGGGGAATTCCTAGTGTCTCTGGATATCAAGGATACGTACCTTCACATTCCGATCTGGCCGCCTAATCAGGCTTATCTACGGTTTGCACTGCAGGACTGTCACTACTAGTTCCAGTCCCTGCCGTTTGGTCTCTCCACGGCACCGAGGGTATTCACCAAGGTGATGGCAGAGATGATGTTTCTCCTCAGAAAACAGGGAGTGAACATAATTCCGTATCCGGACGATCTTCTGATAAAGGCACCGTCCAGGGAGAGGTTGCTGGACAGCATTGGTCTTGCAACCAGACTTCTCCAGGATCATGGGTGGATTCTGAACCTTACGAAATCTCACTTAGAGCCAACACGGAGGCTTCCTTTCCTGGGAGAGATACTGGACACGGAGTCGCAGAAAGTGTTCCTTCCATTGGAAAAGGCAATGGTAATCCAGTCAATGTTTGGGATGTCCTGAAGCCAACCCTGATATCGGTGCATCTGTGAATTCGCCTTCTGGGTAAAATGGTGGCCTCTTACGAGGCACTTCAGTATGGAAGGTTTCACGCAAGACCCTTTCCTGCTCGATCTTTTGGACAAATGGTCCGGATCACATCTTCACATGCACCAGAAGATCCGTCTGTCGCCAAAAACCAGGATCTCCCTTCTGTGATGGCTACAGACTTCTTAGCTCGTCGAGGGTCAGGGGTTCGGAATTCAGAATTGGATTCTGCGAGCCATAGACACAAGCCTCAGAGGTTAGGAAGCAGTCACCCAGGGGGTACAGTTTCAAGGAAGTTGGTCAAGTCAGGAAGTTGTCCTTCCAATCAACATTCTGGAACTCAGGGCCATATACAGCACCCTTCTGCAGGCCTCTTCTCTTCTTCAGGATCGGGCCATTCAGGTCCAGTCGGACAATGTGACGGCAGTGGCGTACGTAAACCGACAGGACGGAACAAAAAGCAGAGCAGCAATGTCAGAGATGTCAAGAATTCTCCACTGGGCAGAAAAACACTCTGTGGCATTGTCAGCGGCCTTCATTCTGGGAGTAGACAACTGAGAAGCAGACTTCCTCAGCAGACATGACCTGCACCCGGGGGAGTGGGGCATTTACCCGGAAGTTTTCAGGTGCTTGACAAGTCGATGGGGATATCCACAAATCGACATGATGGCCTCTCATCTCAACAAGAAGCTCAAGCGGTATTGTTCCAGGTTGAGAGACCCACAGGCAGTGGCGGTAGACGCTTTGACGACTTCATGGGTCTATCAGATGGTGTACGTGTTTCCTCCACTTCCTCTGATCCCAAGAATTCTCAAAAGAATAAAAAGGGAAAAGGTTCAAGCAATACTCATTGCCCCGGACTTTCCAAGAGGGCCTGGTACGCGGATCTTCTGGAGATGCTCCTCGAAGATCTGTGGCCTCTACCTCTTCACGAGGTTCTTCTGCAACAGGAAAGAATGGAGAAAAAAGTTGCTGCGCCTGTGTCAATCAATTATAAATAATACAAGACCGGTGTCCTTATTTAACAGTGCAAAAATGTACGTGCGCCTCTATAGGGAGTTGTGTGTTACTCCCACAGCTAATGGATCATAAGAAAAGAATTAAATAGAGGCGCTCATTTCACTTTGACACTGTAAATTCTAAATTCATCACAACCAAGGGGTAAAATTAAATTAATATTTATTCTTAAATTAAATCAATATAAAATTCCACTTTGTTAAGCACAAGGTTATATATAAAACACAATTGGTAATCCCTATTCTCACAAAATTGCCACATATATTGGATAAACCGCTCACATGAATTGCCTGTACTGTTACAGCAAACAATTGAAGAAATGATGTACACTGAACAGCTGCCGGCAGTCCAAATGTATCAGCTGTTGCAACACTGTAGCCAAAACTGTTGTGTACCACTGTTTGGATGAAACACAGTTGCTAGATATGAATGTGGTTGTTAAAGGCAATAATAAGCTTCTATGAATATTGGGCTATATAGTGCATTGCCTCAAAGTTCCAGAAGCCAATGTATGGAAATATTGTATTGAGTTACCTCTCCAGTAGGGCTGCAAAACCCGAGCGTCCTCGGGTGGAATCAAATTGCCCAATGAACAATAGATCGGAGGGTCTGTCCATACACGCTGGAATCCCACAGTTGTATAATTATTCCCCTGGGCGTGCACCGCCCGCTGCAGTGTGTGGGGAAAGGCAGGTGCGCGGCTGATTAAATTAGAGCCGCTGTGGGGATCCAGCACTCTGTAGTACTTCTCCTATGCTCTCTGGACGTATGCTGTCCGTGGATGATGAGAGGGAGAAAGGCTGATGTCCGGCCACTATCCGCATGCAGAGCTGATGCTGCGGCTTCGTCCTATATTAAGATGTATACCGCTTGCTCCTATAGCCGGTAAGATGGAGCTGTAGATAGCGTCCCCATTTGCAACAGGGCCCATTTGTCTATCAAGACTTACTGTGGCTACGTTTAACGGCATGGAAGTTGAACGGCTGATTCTAGCCAGGAGAGGGATCCCTGACAAGGTTATCCCGACTATGATCCAAGCCAGAAAGGGGGTAACGTCTAAACATTACCACCGTATTTGGAAGAAATACATCTCTTGGTGTGAGAGCAGACAATTTTCTGCCTTGGAATTGCATCTGGGGCGTTTCCTACTTGCCTACGTCCAGATTTCGGCCTTGTCCATTTTCTTTCAGAAACAATTGGCTTCTATTCCTGAGGTCCAGACGTTCTTGAAAGGTGTGCTACACATCCAACCTCCCTTTGTGCCTCCCATGGCACCTTGGGATCTCAATTTGGTGCTGCAGTTCCTCCAATCGGACTGGTTTGAACCGTTACAGGAGGTAGACGTAAAGTACCTTACATGGAAGACCGTCACACTGTTGGCCTTGGCTTCAGCAAGACATGTGTCGGAGCTGGGGGCGTTGTCTCACAAAAGCCCCTATCTACTTTTCCATGAAGACAGAGCTGAACTCAGAACTCGTCAGCAATTTCTTCCTAAAGTGGTGTCTGCATTTCACATAAATCAACCTATTGTGGTTCCGGTTGTTACGGACACCTCTGCTACTTCAAAGTCTTTGTATGTTGTGAGGGCTTTGAAAGTATATGTAAACGAACAGCTCGTCACAGGAAGTCGGACTCGCTGTTTGTTCTTTATGATCCCAATAAGATTGGGTGTCCTGCTTCAAAGCAGTCCATTGCGTGCTGGATCAGATTTACTATCCAGCATGCTTATTCCACGGCAGGATTGCCGGTTCCAAAATCTATACAAGCCCACTCAACTAGGTCGGTGGGTTCTTCTTGGGCGGCTGCCCGGGGTGTCTCGACTCTGCCGAGCAGCTACTTGGTCAGGTTCGAACACGTTTGCAAAGTTCTACAGCACTCTCCCACACGGTTTGGGGGCTTTGGTACTTCCACATGGTACTAAATGGATCCCCAGTATCCTCTAGGACGTAAGAGAAAATATGATTTCAATTACCTACCGGTAAATTATTTTCTCGTAGTCCGTAGAGGATACTGGGCGCCCGCCCGGTGCTTCGTTCTTAGGCCCTCATTCCGAGTTGTTCGCTCGCAAGCTGCTTTTAGCAGCTTTACACACGCTAAGCCGCCGCCTACTGGGAGTGAATCTTAGCTTCTTAAAATTGCGAACGAAAGATTCGCAATATAGCGAAAAGACATCTCTGTGCAGTTTCTGAGTAGCTCGAGACTTACTCGGCATCTGCGATCAGTTCAGTGCTTGTCGTTCCTGGTTTGACGTCATAAACACACCCAGCGTTCGCCCAGACACTCCTCCATTTCTCCAGCCACTCCCACGTTTTTCCCAGAAACGGTAGCGTTTTTTCACACACTCCCATAAAACGGCCAGTTTCCGCCCAGAAACACCCACTTCCTGTCAATCACATTACGATCACCAGAACGAAGAAAAAACCTTGTAATGCCGTGAGTAAAATACCTAACTGCATAGCAAATTTACTTGGCGCAGTCGCACTGCGGACATTGCGCATGCGCATTAGCGACTAATCGCTCCGTTGCGAGAAAAAAATAACGAGCGAACAACTCGGAATGACCCCCTTAGTGCACTGTTACCTGTTTAAGTATTGTTGTTTGGTTCAGCTGTTGCTGTTCCTGTTTCAAGTTTGGTTAGCTTGGCTTTCCTCTTGTTTGTGTGTGCTGGTTCGGAATCTCACCACTATCATTATCTATCCTTCTCTCAAAGTATGTCCGTCTCCTCGGGCACAGATTCCTTGACTGTGTCTGGTAGGAGGTGCATAAAGGGAGGAGCCAGCCCTCGCTATCAAATTCTTAAAGTGCCCATGGCTCCTAGTGGACCCGTCTATACCCCATAGTACTAAATGGATTCACAGTATCCTCTACGGACTACGAGAAAAGGATTTACCGGTAGATAATTAAAATCCTATTTTTCTCTAATGGGCAAAACCATGTGCACTGCAGGTGGGGCAAATGTATCATGCAGAGAGAGTTAGATTTGGGTGGGTTATTTTGTTTCTGTGAAGGGCAAATACTGGCTGCTTTATTTTTTAGAATTCAGTTTGAACATACCCCACCCAAATCTAACTCTCTCTGCACATGTTATATCTGCCCCACCTGCACTGCACATGGTTTTACCCATTAGAGAAAGATTTGGTTTTGCGATCTTTGCTGAATCAGGCCCTTTATGCGGAATCAGTGAGTATCCGCGCTGCCATCCCTGCTATTTAATTGAATAACTTTTCCCCACTCTGCGTGGTAATTTCCCAACAGTTAGCCACGCGGTGAAACCCAAAGCTAATTAAATATGATGCTTAGAGTTAGGAGAAGGATGTTACCCAGTATTTGTTTACTAAATAGAAAAGTAGGCAGTATTTTTGCCTCCATACAAAAATCCAAACAAAAACAGCATTGCAATATGGTACATAGGGTCACCCTTTTGCTGACTCTTCAAGCTTTATACATGAAGGCAGATGTCACACGGATGTTTTAGAATGTCCTGAGTTACTTTGTGTGCGAGTCACATTGTATTTCACATTTGCTACGCTAACTGTGCAACATTCATTGGCTATTACAACAGAACCTCCAGTATTAGTTCCCACCTAAGCTATATGGGGGAATGAATTAAACTGTAAGAATCTTTGGGGCAGATGTATTAACCTGGAGAAGGCACAAGGAAGTGATAAACCAGTGATATGGGCAAGGTGATAAACACACCAGCCAAACAGCTCCCATATGTAAATTAATAGTTAGGAGCCGATTGGCTGGTGCATTATCACCTTGAACTTAACACTGCTTTATCACTGGTTATCACTTCCTTATCCCTTCTCCAGGTTAATACATCTACCCCTTTGTACTGTGTGCAGTGTGTGCAGTATAGTCGCTGACCTGCCTGATGATGAACCGACTTTTGATAGTTGAGTACTCTCTGATAGAAACTAAATGACACAGACTCAGACATTAGTGTTCTTGGGCCCGCTCTACCCCATGCTGATTTTTCTCCCAGCCGGATGAACTCTTGTCCTGCTGGATTAAATTATAACCTGGCATGATGGGAGCACACAAAGAAAATTGTCAAGTATGGGGGTTACTCAGTCCATGTGCAGGCACCCCCCCCCCCCCACCATGTTTCCTATCACAAGAATAAAAAACGACATATTTCGGCCACCCCCATGACACGCCTGCATTTCCCACGCAACTCCCCCCCCTTCGCCACAGCGACCCCACCTGTCAATCACCATGCGATTGTATCCATCCGGGATGCAAAAAGACTTGAAACTCAACTAAATGATGCAAGAGGGGCTTCAGTCCAACAGGATTGCGGACTCTCTATGAATGTTGCTTTGATATTTGGGTAACATATTTTCATACTGTAATAGTATATTTGTTGTCATTATGGGGGTAATTCCAAGTTGATCGCAGCAGGATTTTTGATAGCAATTGGGCAAAACCATGTGCACTGCAGGTGTGGCAGATATAACATTTGCAGATAGAGTTAGATTTGGGTGGGTTATTTTATTTCTGTGCAGGGTAAATACTGGCTGCTTTATTTTTACACTGCAATTTAGATTGCATATTGAACACACCCCACCCAAATCTATCTCTCTCTGCACATGTTATATCTGCCTCCCCTGCAGTGCACATAGTTTTGCCCAATTGCTAACAAAAATCCTGCTGCGATCAACTTGGAATTACCCCCTATGTGTGTAATACAAAGAGACATAAAGCAGACGCATGATACAAGTTATTGGGCAGAAGCATTTTTGGCGAAAAATGTATTTTGGAATACAGGACATGTAAAGATAAGAGTGTATCTTCCCTGGTGCCACCTATAATAAAAGCATTTCTGTCATTCCCTGGATTAGCACATTAGGCGTCCATGGTCCGTCCATACATCCACTATAGCAGTGGTTCCCAAACTCGGCGCAGCTAGGCACTTGCAGGTGTGTCACGGGTTGGTGGTCCAGTCCCAAATCTAATTATTTATGGTCAGTGTAATAGGCAAAACTGTGCTTGTGTCTGCCAATTGTAGAATATGTGGTAAACACAAGCAAAACTCTGTCCAACACTCTATAATTGAAGGGTGATAGGTAAGAACAATTTACTTATTTAATAATTTTTGCAGAATTTCTCAATAAGAAACTCTAGGATTTAAGAAAGTTCATGTTTTTCTTTGTCGTTCTCTAGCCTTTGGACTCCTACTGTGCGTGTGGTAATAGCTGTACATTGCAGATAGGCTTTTGGCTAAAAGTTAATAGTAAAAACATGAAAACACTGTATGTTGTCTCCTGATACATTCTGGCCTAAGCATATGTTTACTTAGTTTATATGATAAATATAGCACTTGCTAGATGCTCAGAAAGAGATTTGACCATGGTCCATTATCTCACACTGGAAGGGGCTATTAAAGAAACACATGGGCCGGTGTGAAAGGCCCACCACCGCCCTTCATCTGCAAAGAAATAACAGCAGCTTGGTGTCAGCATATAGTCACTCACTGTAGTAGAAGTCATGCATTGCTGATCACCCATCCCAGAGTCTGCACCGTCCAGGATGAGAGACAGTTGCAGCATGAGAGTTGGGGGTGCAGGGAAAATCCTCATCAATGTGGTATGGTGTGGAAGTGGCGGTCGTCCGCATTACATATTCCCAGGGTGACCCACACTGCAGACCATGTACCCATTTGTCATAGTTACCTCTCCAGAGTCTCATGTCAGTGCAGCACAAATCACCAGGAAAATGGTGCAGCCACCTTTTTCTCAGAGGTTTGCACATGTGTAGTACAGAATTCACCTGGGACATGGCATGAGCGCTCTGGACCTTATTCAGTAAGGATTGCAGTTTCTGCTAAAAAGCAGTTGCTGCGATCAAATAGTTGCCGCCCAGAAATAGAGAAAGAAACGCCCATTGCAGAAATTGTGACTGCATCGCAATATGTGGGGTGATTGCAAAACCATACGTAATTACCAGAACATCGAAGACTTTTCCTACCTGTACCAGGCAAGGTCATCCACAATTCTTGCGACAGGAGAGGCTGGAAGTGGCCATTGCTGATCTCAGAGGCCCTGCTTAAAAACATCTGAGCACGCCTGCGTTTTTTCAGACACACCCAGAAAACTGCAGGTTTCCGCCGAGAAACGCTGGCTTCTTGTCAGTCAAATAGCGTCTGCATTGCGGTCATGATGTGTACGCATTTTCTGTCGCTACTATTACTCGTGCATGCACAATGCGAATGCTGCGGATGCTCAATCGTTCGATAATCGGACAGATTGTGATTCACAAATTTTGCAATCCTTACTGAATAATGTCCTGTGTGCAGTAGACTCTGGGATATTGTAGTTCGTATCTGCACCGCAGAGAATGGAGGTGTCCACATGGAGGCCGCATATGTGCCCCCTCCTCTATTAATCTGCCCATACCTGCTAATACGCCATTGCGCAATGGGGCAGATGTATTAACCTGGAGAAGGCATAAGGAAGTGATAAACCAGTGATAGGTGCAAGGTGATAAAGGCGCCAGCCAATCAGCTCCAATATGTAAATTAACAGTTAGGATCTGATTGGCTGGTGCCTTTATCACCTTGCACCTATCACTGGTTTATCACTTCCTTATGCCTTCTCCAGGTTAATACATCTGCCCCATGTATCATACTGTATAAAAAGATTGTGTCACATTGAAATTGCTGTCATTTCTCTACTGAGCAAGTGATAGCTGACTGACATTGTCAGGTTATTATTTTTTTAATTGATATAAATGGTACATAAATATACTCACAATTGGCTTTTAAGATATCTGTGTGACGTCATTGTTTCAAGAACAAATGGCGCCAACTCTGTCCTGTTTCTCTTGTTTGTAATCTAAAGTAATAGGATGATACATGTATTTTTGAACCTTATTGAATATCTTGGTGCTACTAGGATTAATACTCACCAGTGACTTATTGTCAGGATTAATCGCCGTCATATATGAATGTGGCTGTGGGTTTACCGAATACTTCATTATGAGTTTTTTTCTTTTTGTGGAATCACAGTAAGAGATTTCTAATGAGTTTCTTTCACACTCCAGCAGTCAGTCTCTGACAGAAATAAAGTATGGCTGTTTTACAAGATGCATGTTTAGAACATTTTTCACTTGGAGATTTGATCAGCGACAACTGGGAAATGACAAACGCCTTTTAAAAGAACATTGTGACTGTCTTATATGAGCTGAGCTTTAGAACGATGTCCTCATCAGCGCAAACACAAAGGCGAACTGTGGGGACTTATCGGGATCGTTATGAAGTGTGGAGGGCATTTCATCTCAGTTCAGTGGTTATAGGCAATAGACTCCATTGCATATGATCAGCTGTGACTTTACAGTGATCTTGAGAAGTGCAGTCAAAGTTACTGTAGGTTGCTGCTTAATGTGATGTGATGGCATAATATACAGCTTATAAAACTCCTTTCTATAAAACAGAAATGACATTTTTAGAATGTGCATCTTATTAGGATTTAAAACGTTTATTTAAAATACAAGCTCTATAAATTAATTTAAAAAAATGACTGTGTGTGGTATGGAAGGTAGATAGTAACTAGGTCGACAGTGTCTAGGTCGACCACTATTGGTCGACAGTAACTAGGTCGACAGGGTCTCTAGGTTGACAGGGTCTTTAGGTTGACATGGTCTAGATCGACAGGTCAAAAGGTTGACATGAGTTTTTTGGTGTCGTTTTTTTCGTAGAGTGACCGGAACCCCCAATTAGGGCACCGTGTCCCCTCGAGAACTTCCGGCAAATTATCGTTCCAATCGTGGTCCACGTGGATCGTTAAGTATGAAAAGGTTCAAAAAAAGAAAAAAAAAGTGAAAAACTCATGTCGACATTTTGACCTGTCGACCTAGAATATGTCGACCTAGAAACCCTGTCGCCCAATAGTGGTCGACCTAGATAGTGTCGACCCAGTTACTGTCGACCTAGAGACCGGATCCCTGTCAAACACAGTAATTTTTCCTTGTGAGGTGTGTAAGTGTGTCTTGGGTGGACGGGGGGTGTTTTCAAACATGGAGAGAGATAAAGAGGAGAGCTATAAAGTGCCAACCAATCAGTTTCAACTGTCATTTCACAGCTGTGTTTGAAAAGTGACAGCTAGGAGCTGATTGGTTAGTACTGTATCCTGGGCCGTTTCTTAGGTAGGCGAGGTGTGCAATCGCATGGGGCGCCGCGGCCAATGTTTTCAGCAGTATTCTATGCTATCTAGCCGTCCGCATAGAATACTAATAAAATGTTCTACCCAATATGGCTGCAGCTCTAGAGAAGACAGATGCTAGAGGTCCTACTGGACCTCTAGCATCTGTCAGGGACGAGGACTCCGATACCCGTAAGTGCCGGGGACCCGCCGGGAGATGCTGCAGTGACCGTCGGTGCCAAATGGGAAGCGGCATGCAGTGTGAAACCACTTGACAACGAGCAAAAAGGTATCAATACTGGGGGAGGCCAGGGTATAATAAGTTATGCTGGGCAGTACTGTTTGGGGCATAATAAATTGTCAGGGGCATTACTGTGTATCATACACAGTAATGCCCTTGACTCTTTATTATGCCTCACACAGTACTGCACAGTACAACTTATTATGCCCCACAGTTACACAGTGTACAGATAATTATGGTGCAGGGAACAATATTGTGTGGGGCATATTATGATGCAGAGGGAATTACTGTGTGGGGCATATTAAGGTGCAGGGGGCATTATTGCGTAGGGCATATTATGGTGCAGGGGGCATTATTGTGTGGGGCATTACTGTATGGGGTGTATTATATTATAGGGGGCATTATTGTGTGGGGCATATTATGGTGCAGGACGCATTACTGTGTGGGTCATATTATGGTGCACAAAAGAAAAAGGGACAATCTCACTTTGCGCTCCAATGTCCAAGAAATCCAAACATGTCCTTGCAGACGAGTTAGAAGATATTTAAATCAATATGTAACAGAAAACACAACATAGTGTAATACTGTAAATATGATGAGATTTTTTTCTCTCCCAACTGTGCACACGATATAAATTTTATTTCCAGCTGACCAGACAAGGCACGCTGTACACCAGGGTTGTTTCACACTAATCTTGAGAAAGACGCTGCATAGCGTCGAAACGCGTCGATACAGTGTGGTTCGTGGGTTACAATTCAGCTTATCCATAGAGGTGAACTCATGACAATATGATAACCCGGGTCTATTTTTGTCAGCTGATTTCCAACATTGTTTTCCTTTATGGTACGGCTATCTTGTTTACCCGTTTTAGAATTACTCTAATATTAAAGAGATTTTTTTCCTAATTGGAGTTTATTTCTGGCTTTTTATTCGTGGTGAGGGATATTCATCTTTTCCTACACGAAGTAATGAGTGACCAGAGATCTTAAAGAAACCTTTATATGTTTCAACCTCTCCTAATACAAGTAAGCATACATGTAAGGATCTATTGCTACATTTCCTGAACACCATTTCGGGTGCCTTTAGAAGAATGTGGATTCTTGGATATCTATCGGGACTATTCCAACACTACTACTTTCGTGTGCACAGTTGGGAGAGAGAAAAAATCTCATCATATTTACAGTATTACACTATGTTGTGTTTTCTGTTTTCTGTTACATGTTGATTTGAATATCTTCTAACTCGTCTGCGAGGACATGTTTGGATTTCTTGGACATTGGAGCGCAAAGTGAGATTTTGCCTTTTTCTTTTGTATTCCATTGTGCTATAGGTTGGTGACCTATATAGTACCATCTGTTTGCAGCTCCATATTGCAGCACCATAGGAGGATTTTTTTATTTTACATATTATGGTGCAGGTGGCATTACTGTGTTATGCATAATATGGTGCAGGGGGCATTACTGTTTGCTGTATAATATGGTGCAAGGGGCATTACTGTGGGACATAATTTTTCTTGTAAGACCACTCCCATTTTATAGAGGCCAAACCCACTTTAACGAGGCCACACACCCTATCTTGTTACTTTTTATAATGTCTATAGGAGGGGCGCATTTTTTTTACTGTCGTGCTGGGGGGGGGGTTTACATTTTTTTATTCTTCGCACTGGGAACAAAAATGTCTAGAAACGTCTCTGACTTTATCTCTTTCCACATTCTCTCTCTCTCTCCGTGCTTTGATAAATACTCCCTTAGTAGCAAAGGAAACAATTGCAATACTCTATTTGTACATCATATAATGTAGTAAAATGCCATACACCGAAGAGATAATAGTATCATGATAGAGTTATTAATAAATGCGTGTGTGGCATTTTGCATGCTTAGTGTAATAAAATAGAAATGCGTTAGATGTTACAGTGTGTTGGATTATCACAGGCCCAGTGTTACCAGGTGATAGTGCTCCTGCTCGTACACTTCTCACTGGGATGCGGTCATTAGGTCGACACCACTTAGTGGTGTCGACAGTCTCTGTCATCAGAGAGAGTTAGATTTGGGTGTGGTGAGTTCAATCTGCAATCTAAATAGCAGTGTAAAAATAAAGCAGCCAGTATTTACCCTGCACAGAAACAAAATAACCCACCCAAATCTAACTCTCTCTGCAAATGTTATATCTGCCCCCCCCTGCAGTGCACATGGTTTTGCCCAACTGCTAAAAAATTTCCTGCTGCGATCAACTTGGAATTACCCCCACTATTCTAGTACTCAATACTATACAGCATTATGTATTCCGTGTCCTCACTCAGAGATTGGCTTCCAAGTCTCAACCTAAAAATCTATTAAACAAATTGGGAAATGAGTGACAGACAAGGTGTTATGTGTAGCTGAGAATTGAAAGACCTTTAGCTTTATTGGAATTGCAAGCTGGAGTTCACCTTCATAGATCCTGCTGAATAAAAAAAAATAAAGTTGCACCTTTTCATGTTGGTACCAATGTACACAAAATACACAAGTCACTGTTATTATGAACTATCTTTTTAAAGCTACACTTTCTCCTAGGTAAAATATTTTCTAAGGTGCTCCTCCCCCGAGTCTGCTTGTTCTGTAATACAGAACAGCCAAATCAAAAATATAACCAATTTAAATGGTGGTGGCGGTGTGGAGTGAGAGAAACAATCACTACTTGTGGTTGGTCCTCCGAAACACTCTGTCCCTGGATTTCTGTAGGGGCTGTAACAATGGAGGCCAGTTGAAATCGACTATACAAAGCAGCTACCGGGCTCTGGTTAAGAGGTGGTTCACCATACCAAAATCACTTATTAGGTGGTAGTGCGGATTAAAAGATTTGACCTTAGATTGATGTTTAAAATTATGTGGTATATTATTGACATTGTGCATGCTCACAAGTTATATAAGTGATGAACCAATGATACAGAGCCTAATTGTAGGTCAGATGCCGGATACATGACTGGTGCAGATATGATATAACTGGTGCAATGATAATTACCAATGGAAGAAAGCTTTTTCCTCAAGATTTATGGCAACATACTGTAGTACAGGCCTGGCCAACCTGTGGCTCTCTAGCTGTTGTAAAACTACAAATCCCATCATGCTTTGCCACAGTTTTGCTATTAGGGAATGCTGGTATGTGTAGTTTCATAACATCTGGAGAGGCACAGGTTGGACAGGCCTGCTGTAGTACATGCATACTATATGTATATTGTAGATTGTTTTGTTTGGATTTGTTTTTAACAGAATAGCACCATACCACAACACAGCAAAACTATCATGTCTAGGAAAGATCTGCAGATGGCTGAATTACATCAATTGAGAAAATGCCTGGTGATTAAGAAATTAAATAAACAAATGCGTGTAGCTTGTAGTCGCTTTGCAAATGCATTCATTTTAATTACATTTCTGAAGTATGTAAAGCAATTAGTCTAGGAATGGTGGCTGCTTACCAGTACTTGCAAAATATCATTTGCATTCTGAAATATTTAATAGGATACAAATTACCCTTTATTAAACTCATCTTTTTTTTACCTTTAAAACAAATAGCTTGATAAAATGTAAATCAATCTTGTTTTTATAGAGTCTATAAAACTGTGACACGACTTTTAAAATTATATAATTAGCTGAAAACACCTTAAAAACATTATGGGACTGATGCAGACTGATTCTTGCGCCAATTTGCATACTGTAATCTGCATAAATTTGCTATGCCCATGGCCAGAAATCAGGCCACTCATATATACACCTATGCAGAGTTGGCGATTCTAGCACTTACTCGCGCTCACAAAAAGACGAGGGACTGGACATGGGTCATGAGTACAGTAAGGGCTTCATGTGCAATTGCAAAAACATACAGACCGGCTCATAATCACGTATACCTGTACGAAAAAGCCATATTATGTACATGGACAAGTACAAATACACAATAAAAGTGAACCTTTTATGATTGGCTGGTTGTAAATGTGCTGCTGACATCGATAGATGCTGCTTTCATTGTATCTGTATATAAAGTTTTGATTGTATATTGATCAGGGCGCCTGCAGTCCGCCGACTACCTAGTGCAGCTATGCACATATAAACATACATGTAAAGATGTATGTAATATATGTGCTGGCAATGTATCCGGGATCGGCAGCAGCGCTGTTTATCACAACTGCTGTGCATACTCGGCATTAGGCTTCACTCTCCGAAACCCACTCCCAGACTCCTGTGAAACCAGCCAATGAGAGTCTGGAGGCGGGCTTAAGAGAGTGAATCCTAATACTTGCTGAGTCCCGGGTTCACCACGACAGCTGTGATATACAGCGCTACTGCAGATACCAGATACACTGCCAATGCATATGTTACATACACATCTCCACATGTATATTCATATGTGATTAGCACCCCCCCCCTCCCCACCAGCTGCCGCTGGTATTGTTTTAGCAAATAAATAATTCTCAGAACCAAGATGTAGAGTTATATGTGATGTATCACAGAAGTTTTTTTTAGGTTACAATGATGCCTACTAGTGTATTTTGCAATCCCTATGAAGGATAAAAAGCATTGGTGTATACGTGTGACATAAAGTAAACCTGGTGCATATGCCACTGGTGCAGGCCGACCTGAGATTTAACTGTGATTTGTGCCAATTGTGGCCAATCCCGTGTCAGTCCCTACAAAGATTCTCATTATGCTTGATCATCTTAAAAATAGAATTATCGTGCAAGCAGGGCCATCACTGACAAAGTTCCCTTCAGCAAGTTACAGAACTTTACATATAAAGTGGCGTATTATACGCCACAGCCACCTTACTCCAGTTTTATAGCAACCTAAATTTACCACCACTCAGTGGTGTATCTAGAATGAGTGCAAGGTGTGCAGTCCACAGGGACCTCATGCTCTGGGTCAATGGGAGTCCAGTTCTGCACATACTGCACCCAGAAGTGTTGTGTCGGCAGGTAAGAGCCAAGACTCTAGTACTGTGCCAGAAACTGCTATCTACTGCACATGCCCATCTTCCCATTGGAATAATGGCACAACAGACAAGGTAGGAGGGAGCCCATTGCACATAGGCTTCCCCCAGGCATTAATACAAAAATGCCACCATTCTGCCACTCTTCATGTTTAGATTCTCAGTTTAACCCCTCCCACTTTAAGTTTGACTAAACACTGAAGATTTTGTTTATTTGTTCTGCTGTTAACATTTTAATACTCTGAATAGCTACAGGTTGTTCTGCACCAGCTTCATCTGCCAGAGTCGGAACTACCCTTGGTGCAGCAGGTGCATTGCATCGGGGCCCCTAAAGACAAAGAGGCCCAATGCTGCCCAGACCAGGCACCCTACAGGCCATTTTGAGCAATGTTGGATGAATAGCCCAGTGCAGATAGCGTGGGCCCCACTGCCTGATGGACCTCCCCTTACCTTAGATAAGCAGTGCTGACCTTGTGTGTGTCCTGACTGATGGAGAAGTCCTGTCACCTATCACAGCCACTTTCTGCCTCTAATTAACAGACAGCTGACCATTGTATATTATTCACTGCTATTTGTGAATTAAAAGCAGCTCAAAACCGGTCTAACTGGTGCTGTCAGATTCTGCCTGCCTGAGTGCCAAACTAAGGAAAACACAAAGGGCGGGGGCCCATCAAGAACAGAGCAGATGCTGCTGTGTTCCTGCTTCCACCAAAGTACCTATTCTTCACATCACGCAGGACATTATGCTTGTACCCATGTCACCCACTGTCTCTCCCTGGTACCCACTGCCTCTCCCTGTCACCCATTAATGTATTGCATGTTGTGAACTTGGGTTGGGGTGGTGGAGGGGCCCCAAGTTATATTTTTGCAAGTGGGCCCACCACTCACAAGTTCTGCCACTGTCATCAGCTCATGCATGTATGTGTCCCCTATTTTGAAGGATGAAGGCAGTAGGTGATTTGACCTACCTGACATGCAGCAAATGGATCTAAACTGGCAGAATGCTTGCAAGGCATTACATTTTAAATACAATAATGGGAACAGTTTTGCACATTGTATTGTTCTAAAGCAAAAAAATACAAACTACATGTAACTTGTATACTGTATTTTGCTCCTAGGAAATCAATAACACCTTATTGTATGCTAGAATTAGACAGTGGGAGTCATGTATTCAGTGGTACCTGTTGGCATTTTGGCTTGTTAAATGAACTTCAGTCTAGAGAATAACAAAAAGCAGGTGCAGCCAGCATTAGACATTTCTACTGTATGTGTTTCAGCTGAATATTAATAACCATCAAATTGCGGAATGGTTTATACTGAACGGCATACAGTAGCTTTCAAGTTCTTTCTGTCTTCATGGAATCAGTGCAGTAGTAACTTCACATGTTGATCAGTGCCACCTGGTACACCCAACATTGGGACATTTCCCTCAAATCAAGACTGTCCTTTCTCAGTTGAGATATTTGGGAGCTAGCAGACAGTGACAGACAGAATTACCTGCAGAAATACACAGTGTGGATTGGTTAATTAATACATGTGCAGTGATGACTTAGTTACAGTTGGACGTGATCACAAATACACCTGTTTCTAGGTGTATCCTTTGCATCTAGTATAGGGTAGGTGCAAGTGCTCACTGATGATGGCGGCAAGTAGCAACTCAGATTACGTATAGGTGGTGGGTTTAACGCTAGATGCATACAACTCTGCATACAGAAAAATATATACAGGGGTGTGTTTTGTGAGCTGGGGGGGGCAGTGTGCAGTCTCCACGTGCTCCCTCCTCTCTAGCCAACAGCACAGATGACTAAAACCTGGCACTGTGCCAGAGTCTACTGCACATGCTCAGGTATCCAGGAACATGGTTCAGGCAACATGTTACCAAGTATTTTGTGTTGCACATGTGCAAATTGCTGAAAAAATGTCTGCTGCGCCATTTACCTGTAGATTTGGGCATTGCTGCCTTGGGGCTCTTGAGTGGTCATTATTAAATATGAGTGCAGGGTGTGTGGTACCCATTATAGATGTGCCACTGAATATATGCATTATTTCTGTGCACACAATGCACGATCGCATGCAGCCGATGTCCGTTCATCCCCATAATAGTTTTAATTTCAGCAGGAAATAACAAGATTCTGGTGCTTAATAACGAGGGGTTAAAGTGTGTGTGGGGGGGGGGGGGAGATGAGGTGGAACTGAGTTCCACCACCTGTATTCGTAGGGGGAACTAGTTCCACTTCCTCCATTGCCCTACACAGCAATTCCAACAGATAAGACTGCCCCATAACCTACGTCGATCGATGATGCAGGTGGGGCTAGTGGTACTGATGAGCTGCAGCCACCTCCCCCTTCCTCAGGTCCTAATGACTCCATGGTCATCCTCCATCTACAGCACACCCCTCCTGGCACTCACAAATGCTGTGTTTGTTGGACAGCATTCATCCTCTTCTCAGGTCCCAGTGGCTTCCTTTTCCGGCACAACAGAAGTGATGTCATGCTGTCACCACTGCTGAACTGAAGAAGAGCCAGGAAGAGGAGCAGGCACTGTGCATCTTGAAGACAAAATGAGAGGGGGCTGGAGGGACTAGAGAGGTGGGGTAGCTGCTGGAGGGATACAGGTGGTGAGCGCTGGAGTGGCAGAGGCAGAGTTGTGTATAAGGGGCACTACTGTGGGCATTCTGTGTATAAGTGGCACTACTGTGGTCATTATGTGTAAGGAGCACTACTATTCTGGGCAATATGTGTAAGGGGCACTACTACTGTGGGTATTCTGTATATAAGTGGAACTACTACTTTAGGCAGTTTGTGTATAAGCGGCACTTCTGTGGGCATTATGTGTATAAGTGGCACTACTACTGTTGGAATTGTGAACAAGGGGCACTACTGTTGGCATTGAATATAAGGGGTACTACTGTGTGGCGTAACGTGTATAAATGGAATCATTGTGTAGCACAATGCGAATAAAGAGCACTACCGAGTGATCTAAATATAATACGGGGCATTACTATGTGGTGTAATATGAATAAGGGGCACTACATACAGTGTAATGTGAATAAGATTGTGCTACTGTGTGGTGTAATTTGAATTGGGGGTGCTATTATATGACCATGCTATTTCTTTGTGAGATCAATGTCCCTTTTATAAAGTATGGGAAGTAGGCAGGGGTTAAAGTCGGCTGGATCAGGGCGGAACTGCATTCCAGCAGTTCTAATTACAGGCGGAACCAGTTCCGCCTCTGCCCCACCCACCTTATCTACACACAGGCAGCCTATTAAGTACTGATTAAGCACTCAGAGCAGAGAGCATCCACATTGCAGCCAGACTGCTGCTGCTACTGCCCTGCCTCCGCCGCCCGCCCACAACATCTATTATGCTTTGTGCTGCAGGCTGTCACTCACACACTATCCATGTGACCTCGCTCGGCTCACCCTCTTGCTGGATTAAAGTTCCAGGCTTCACTATGCGCTGCAATGATGTGGTGGTGCATGGCCGGCAGGAATGATTGATTTAGCCTGCCCCGCCTCCTCCATACCCTGTGCCGCTGACGGGAAAGATGACGGTATGATGTAATCGCGTGTCTGCTTCTACAGGGAGCAGAGGAGCTGCCCTAAGTACACAGCCATGCGGACATTGAGGGGTTGGACGGAGAGTCAGAGACTCCCTCAAATACGTATGCAATAAAAAAAAAAAAACATGCAGTTGCAATGCAATCTTTATTTATATAACTCTCAACTCAACTGTCTATGTAAATACATATTTGGAAATTACATTGACATGACTGTTGCTGATTAATGATATATGGCAGAGTGAGTAATACTACATTGCTCTCTTCCACCCAGGGGTTAAAGTGGACCGGAACAGGGTGGAACTGCGTTCAGTCACTTCTTCGGCCATTAGTACGGAGCATCGGGTCCCCGCTGCAGTGCATTTTAAAGTTGGCTGGGACTGCCAATTAAAAGAAGTAGAGGCTTTTTTTCTTTAAACTGGCGTGAGCTAATCACGGTTTGTGGACCTCCTGACCAATGAGAAGCTGGCGGTATGCAGTTGGTGATTGGCGCGCAATCTGCGCCAGATTCAAAGAGCGGCCTCTTTTGATTGGCAGCCGGTCCACAGGAATGGCTAGCGGCTGCTGACAACTTTAAACTGCTCTGCAGCCGGAACCCAATGATCCCTGCTCCTCCTCCATCCCACTTCCAGCACAGACAAAAGTGTGTCTCAGGAGAATGACAGGAGCAGGAGTGAGATGGGGGAATGACAGGAGCAGGAGGTGAGATGGGGTAGTGAGAGGTGCAGGGTGTGAGATAGGGGAGTGAGATGAGCAAGGGGTGAGATAGGGGAGTGAGAGGAGCAGGGGGTGAGATGGGGGAGTGAGAGGAGCAGGGGGTGAGATAGGGGAGTGAGAGGAGCAGGAGGTGAATTGGGGGAGTGAGAGGAGCAGGAGGTGAATTGGGGGCATAAGAGGAATAGAGGGAGAGATGGGGGAGGGAGGCACAGAGAGTGAGATAGGGGAATGAGAGGTGCAGGGGGTAAGATAGAAGCAGGGGCTGAAAGGGTAGCAGGAAGTGAGAGGTGTAGGAGTAAGTAAAGGACAGAAAGATTCAGGTGATCAGACACTAAAGAGAGTATATAGGGAGTAAGAAGGTTACCTAGGATGAATATATGGACACATGAGGAGAGTGACAGACAGAGGAAACATAAGAAAGTGGACACATGGAAGACTTAAGAGAGTTGAGCTAAGGTTGTTTAACATATCCTGCTACATTGTGCACCACATCTAGAATTGGGGGGGGGGGGGGGGGGGCACTGCTGTGGGCATTGTGTGTGTAAGCGGCACTACTACTGTAGGCATTGTGTATGTAAGGAGCACTGCTACAGTAGGCATTGTGTGTGTAAAGTGCACTAATATGTGGGGCAATGTGAATAAGATTGTGTTAATGTGAGGCGTAATTTGAATTGGGGGTACTATTGTGTGGCCACACCCCTTCCTTGTGAGACCACACCCCTTTTGCGGCACGTGCCTTCGACATGCACTGCGGGAAAGATGAGTTCCCCCACCTCTCCAGGACCACTTTAAGCCCTGTTAATAAAAGTTTTGACTACTGGGACGGGGCATGGCTTCAAACAAAATTAGCATGATTGCACTGGAATATCTGATTTTCAATAGTTTCCATTTAGAAATGTCGAGAGGTATGATATAGTAATGTATAATTTAAAAAGTGGTTTATTAGCTGGTATTACAGAATACCTAAAAAAAATAATAATCAGGTTCTAAGTGTCTTAAATAAGAGGAGGCTTTCAGGTGCCTGGACTCCTGTAGATATACTGGTGAAAATAGGAAGAATACT
Organism: Pseudophryne corroboree; assembly: GCF_028390025.1. Classification (NCBI taxonomy): domain Eukaryota; kingdom Metazoa; phylum Chordata; class Amphibia; order Anura; family Myobatrachidae; genus Pseudophryne; species Pseudophryne corroboree. Next base: position 117,168,175 of record NC_086450.1, read on the forward strand.
TGTTGCACGGAAAGGGTATACAGAAGCAATTACCCATAAGTCACGGCGTGACTTATGGGTAAGCAGTGTGAAATATGCATATTAAATGACATAACACCAAAAAGTACATCAAAGTATGAGACACCAAAAAACAAATCCAAGTAGTAAACAACATAAAATAATTATCAAAAACATACAAAGGTTCCAGTGCATAATGGGGTGTTTACCATTGTGGGAAGAGTTCTCCTTTAGCCTCCAATAAACCAACCAGCCATATTTATTTCAAAGTAGAAGTTTTATTTTTATTTCTTTACTTAACTGCCTCTGATTAAATAAAGATAATAAGCAGCAAACATTAATCTGTACGGATTACATTATATAAATATATAGGAAAATGAGGCCCATGTTGAATCTTGTGAACCCCAGGACACTTTTAAATGGTGGCAATTACAAAACTTCATTTCAAAGGCAAAATAGTGAATGCTCCATCATATTCAATTGAATTTAGCCTGTAGTGATTTGTGTGTTTTGTTTGATTCTATAAACAGAATTTCAATTTAGTACTCTATATAAAAGAATATAAATCAACGTGAACCCCACAGAAAGAGTAATTGTTTTCATCCTTTTGTTCCATTTTGTTGCCATAATGCTCAGTGAGGGAGAGACATTTAGTACTCCCTGCCTAGGGAAGATCCAGCAGTCATCCACAGGACTCTCCGATCATTTGCAGCAGCCGTATGGCTACTACTTCTGTCTGCCCTTGAAAGCACAAAGCAGAGAAACAAAGATAATTGCAAGAAACCAGTAGCATACAAAAGTAAAATAAAAAGGCACAGTGTCATTCGCTTATTAACACAGAGCTTTTATGAGGGCATGTGTTCTTACTTCAGTGTGTGTAGTTAATATGTACAAAAGCAGTAATGATGTCTGTTGTTAAATATGCGTCTGTATGGATTCTGTAAGCAATTATTCTTGTTGTTTTTTATACCACGTCTTATTATGGTAGTTCTGTTCACAGTTCTGTAGAAGGGAGCAGAGGAGCCCTGGGCTAGCACCTCCCTCTCATTACGCATTCTCGGGTGTGCTCCCCTCCCCCCAAATCATATGTACGAATGTATGGTTAGTGGCTGTAGCAGTGCTCTCCGTACTGAATGCTGTGCATTTGGTTACATAACTAGCCATAGAACAAACACATACCACAGCCTTACTTTGACTTGGTAGATAGGGCCTTAGGGGAGGATGGTCGTCTACTGCAATAAGGGAGTGTTGATGAAAATACTCATCCCAGCAGCCTCAGTTGGGACAGGAGTCACACAGTGTCAGTCCTTGCTGGGATAGATAAACAGCTGCAAGCCGCCAAAGAGACTAGAAATGGTTCACGCTATCAGCAAGAATATATGAAGCATGAAGTATAGATGCAGCACATTTTTGTGAGATACCAAGTACTCCGCTTAGCAATCACATAAGTGTACCATATAGATACTGCAAGTACTGTATAAGCATAAGAGATGGCATATCAGAAGGTCCCTAAATTCTTCATTTACTGTACTTAAATTTGGGACAAAAATCACAAGGTATGTGAGGTGGCTGTGACCACTCCTCTCCATAGTGGGTGCTACAGGTGCCTCCTCCCCCCGTCCACCAGTGAATAGGAGGTATTTCCCATGTGTTGTCCTGGTTTGTGCGCTGTGGGTGGGGTTTAATCATTAATGGGAGTGGTGATGAATTTATATAAAACATATTTCAGTGTACAGTACACCAGACATCTACCAAATCATTTTCTCAGCAAACACAGTTGTAACATTTAAGGAAATTCAGATACTGCAGTTCCCCCTCCACTACTACATACCAGAATATTTGTTGCCTGTGTTTATCACACTTTAACATCTACTTATGATCTTTTTCTCTTGCTTAGTATGTGAAATTGATTTTTTATTCTTCTAAGTAGAACTTTATTTTAACCTTCAGGGTTTTCAGGTGTATTTTATCAATGTCTAATTGTGTACTGCAATTCTGAGTCAGGCACTGTTCCATATTACCATATAGATGAAGTCATTGAAAGCAAGATTCACATGCAGCAAACACTTAACAATCAATAAAGACCATCTAGTGCAGAATATTATCTGGAAATTAATTATGTCATCATTTTATGTCAAACGTTGTTAATAGCAAACAGGCCTCAAAGGATGTGTGTTTTTATGATCCACTTTACAGTTCTTAATGAAGTCAATGCAACTAGGAACCATTCTGCAGTATTCTCTTAAGGTGCCCATACACTAGGGTTCCAGTAGATAATGGGGTGTTTACCGTTCTGGGGAGAGTTCTCCTTTAGCCTCCTGGATGTAGCTACTCACAGATCTTAAGATATATCTTAATATATATCTTATGTGTATTGTAGTATATCGTTTGCACAGGACTGCCGGGGAGCTGCCTGGGGAGTTCAAGGAGAATGCATAATTTACAGGACCTCTAGTGTATGGTCACCTTTACGTTCCTTATTGTTTTTTTTAGAGTACACCATAAGTGAAATTGTAATACTGTAAGTAGTGTTTCACTTAAAAGGGAATTGAGTAGTGAGGCATAACATATAAATCCTCTGCAAATATTGTATTTGTAAGGGCAAGACTGAGATTTTCGTTTGGTAATGATGATATACTGTACTATAGGTTAAGGATTTTACCTCCCAATTTCCAAAATGGAAGCTAGTGGAGTGTTGGTGGCATAGTATACATGATCATGCCCCTTCTGAACCACCAACCCCTCATTCTAAAGCTCATCTGAATTGCTGTACTCACTTTAGGCACCTGCCTCCGCTCTAAGAAATACCCACTCGTCATAGTGAACATCCGGACTGTGGGATGCAGGCAGTGTTAGCTGGGGCATAAGGGGCCCACCAGGGGAATGCAGTAGTAGGGGACCATGCTTAAGGTGTGTGGTCAGCCAACAGTCTGGAACCTGACCCCTAGAGTAGGAGGTGGGACCCCCAGGCAATGGAGAACACCGGGGATTCCACCTATGCCCCTGTGGGCCAGTCCCACCCTGGACGCAGGTCAGACCTCTGAACTTGGAACAAGTGGAAGGTATGCAACTACTACATTTCTTTGCATTATAATGTTTGGGCATCTCTAGTCACATTGTATGTTTCACAGAATCTCTAAATGAAATAACACAATCTCTACAGGGTAGAAACTGCAGCAAGGCACACCATATTTCTGCACAATGTAATAAACAAGTACAGGTTGAGTATCCCATATCCATATATTCCGAAATACAGAATATTCCGAAATACGGACTTTTTTGAGTGAGAGTGAGATAGTGAAACCTTTGTTTTTTGATGTCTCAATGTACACAAACTTTGTTTAATACACAAAGTTATTAAAAATATTGTATTAAATGACCTTCAGGCTGTGTGTATAAGGTGTATATGAAACATAAATGAATTGTGTGAATGTAGACACACTTTGTTTAATGCACAAAGTTATAAAAAATATTGGCTAAAATGACCTTCAGGCTGTGTGTATAAGGTGTATATGTAACATAAATGCATTCTGTGCTTAGATTTAGGTCCCATCACCATAATATCTCACTATGGTATGCAATTATTCCAAAATACGGAAAAATCCCATATCCAAAATACCTCTGGTCCCAAGCATTTTGGATAAGGGAGACTCAACCTGTATTACGTTAAAGAATTAATGAAGCAATGAGAAGTGTGCCCAAACATTTCTACATAGCAAATCCACATTGGCACATAGCGCATTTACCATGCACAGGTAGTGTTAACGTCTTCTCACTTAGAGGTCCCATGAGACATTCGCTTTGACAAAAGTTTATCTTTACTGTCGTCAATGAATGTAATGTTGTATTGAAATATATTTGAGGCACACACTAGTCTTTAAGCGCTATGTAATGTATCCCAGGCCGGTGGACTTTTGGGGTTTGTTGCAGGCTATCAGAGTATCTCACAGGAATGAGACCCCTTTTGATTAATTTAGCAGGTAACAAATTTGACAGACTTTATGGCCTCATTATGCCACAGAGGAACATGATGGCTACAGTTTCATTGTGAGTTGCTGCCTCTGCCACTTATCAGAAACGTTACAATAAAAGATGCAGTGGAGAAGAATATTGTAACCCACAGTGGCCAATCGGGTATGTATTTTCTGTTTGTAAGCACTAGAAAAAGAAAAGAAAATCATTGGTTGCTTTGGGTTAAACTTTCTTTTTCCTGTCCACCAGTTTTATAAATGTCCCCCTCTAGTCTTATACAAACACAACACTTGATTACAACCAACAAAGCCCTGAGTGCCAGGCATTCTGTTCCAGAACAATAAAATGTATTCTTGGAAACAGTAATCAGTAGTAAATCTCACTACGATATTTAGTATTCAGTGCATGTAGCGATGTGGTAGGCAGATAGGATTCTCGCAGGGACTCTGTTTTATTATCATCTCTCCATGCATTATACTTTCTTCATTAAACCAATTCTCACATCAATAAATTCGCATTTGTTTATGCTTCAAATCGAAAATAAAGTTGTTAAGAGATTAAGATGTTGGCATGAAAAGTTTAATTCAATATTGAAATTATTGCTGTGGAATTTCTTTTTTAGTTGGATAATTAATTACGAAATAGTACATGCACATAATTATGTCTGTACTAATTATAACAGTGCTGAGCTGACTTATAAAGAAATAAAATAATTACTTGAAAATAGATGGTATAGAAAAAATTGTCAAGTAGGTATTTACTATTGTTCAATATTTATTCAAAACCTGCACGTGGAGCAGGTTAAGCTGGAATGTTGGCATGTAGACTAAAATTTTATTTGCTACATTGGTTCTGGGTCCTAAAATTCCCTGTAGATGGGAAAATACTGTTGCAGCAATCAGACAGGGGCAGATTTAGCGGTCAGGTCTCCCCGAGGCACAACAGTAATGCCCACCACAGTCCAGCTGTTTCATGTTGGTAGTCGCAGTGTTCCTGACTGTCCAAAATGTAATGCTCCGACTGGGACAGATGTATGGAATGCTATTTACTTGATTGGAGTTGTTGTCTCTTCCTTTTGCTTGTTTCACATTTCACTAAAGGAGACGCTAACGCAGTGTTTCTCAAACTGTGTGCCTGGGGACCCTCGGGTGCCTTGGATTGGTGGTCCAGGACCAATTCAAATTATTTATGGTCAATGTAATAGGCAAATCCAGTGCTTGTGGCTGTCAATCATAAAATAGATGGACAAACAGAAGCAAATCCTGCCCCTCACCACACAATTGAACCTAAGAATGACATACGTATAAAGTATAAACACAATTTACTTTATTTTTATTTTATTTTAATTTCTCAATAAGAAACTTTGGCCTAGGGTTGCCATGAATTATTTTCTTTTATACTCTAGGGCGCCGTGACTCAAAAAAGGTTTAGAGCAGTGGTTCCATAAACTATTTTTAAATACATGTTTTACGTAGTGTCTCATGCTGGGGTAATTGTTGCTTGTAGTTGGAGGCAGGGCCAATGCTAGGGTGTTCAGCACCAACTGCCGACTGTCCTGAAGATGGCTGTAACTGCCACAGCGCATGCCGTTTCTCTCTCCCTGGGATTCATACCCCTCTTGATGACTGGTCCATGTCCCCGTGCCAGATTCAGCACAGTTAGTCCTTTCCCGGCTGCAAGTTTAATGGTGTTCAGCCAGGGGTGCCAGTGTGTTTTATCTATCAAAGACACTATGAAAAGCAAAATACCAAAGCACATACAGCTGAATAGGTTGTAATGTCTAGTATAGTTTGGAGATTTGAAACCCAGGTGCTGTTATAGTGATGAATTCAATTGTTACAGAATTGTGTTTAATATTATTGGATTGCTTTTTTTAAATACATTTATTTTTGCACTTATTAAGAATATAAACTGGAAATACAAGGCAAATATATCTCCTATATATAAGCCCAGATCTGTGACTGACTCAGTGTATAATGCTGGGTGGAGTCACAACGCTGGGCGGAGTCACAACGCTGGGCGGAGTCAGAGTCGCAGATCTGGGCTAATATATCCATGGGTGCTCCCGGGCCTGAGCAACCAAGGGCAACGAGTAGCACCCACGGAACCATCCACCCAGTAACGCTAGCCGCTTCCGTACATTGGCCCTCATTCCGAGTTGTTCGCTCGTTCTATTTCATCGCATCGCAGCGGTTTTCCGCAAACTGCGCATGCGCAATGTTCGCACTGCGACTGCGCCAAGTAAATTTGCTAAGAAGTTTGGTATTTTACTCACGGCATTACGAGGTTTTTTCTTCGTTCTGGTGATCGTTGTGTGATTGACAGGAAGGGGGTGTTTCTGGGCGGAAACTGACCGTTTTATGGGTGTATGTGAAAAAACGCTGCCGTTTCTGGGAAAAATGCGGGAGTGGCTGGAGAAACGGGGGAGTGTCTGGGCGAACGCTGGGTGTGTTTGTGACGTCAAACCAGGAACGAAACTGACTGAACTGATCGCAGTGGCAGAGTAAGTGTCGAGCTACTCAGAAACTGCTTAGAAATTTCTATTCGCAATTTTGAGAATCTTTCGTTCGCAATTTTGCTAAGCTAAGATACACTCCCAGTAGGCGGCGGCTTAGCGTGTGCAATGCTGCTAAAAGCAGCTTGCGAGCGAACAACTCGGAATGAGGGCCATTGCTGTGTTGAAAGAACTACCAAAAATGGTTGCCACCAAGGAGGAGACAGACTCTAGAGGTCACATTTGACCTCTAGCATCTGTCTCCTCGGCGGCGGCCAGTTTAAGGTTTTTGTTTTTACGCCGCAATGTAAGGAAGCGCTTCTGCAGCGCCCAGCGCATCTCAATCCACTGCGGGGGCTGTGGAGGCTAGCAGTTTAATTAATTATGCCCGCACCCACCCTCCCATACTTTACTTGGGCTGCGCCCAAGAGACTCCTAGCAATGCTCATTAAACCCATGGAGACGGACATTTAACCCCTGACAACACGCATGAAACCCCTGACAACGGACATTAAACCCCTGGCAACGCGCATGAAACCCCTGGCAACGCGCATGAAACCACTGGCAGTGGACATTAAATCCCTGCCAATGGTCATTTAACCCCTGGCAACGTGCATTAAAACCCCTGGCAACGGACATTAAACCCCTGGCAACGTGCATGCAACCACTGGCAATGGACATTAAACCCCTGGCAATGCGCATGCAACCCCTGGCAATGCGCATGAAACCCCTGTCAACGGACATTAAACCCCTGGCAACGCGCTGGAGACCCCTGAACACGTGCATGAAACCCCTGCCAATGTGCTGGAGACCCCTTGCAATGAGCATGAGACCCCTGACAAAAGGCAGGTATTTTAAAAGTATTTAGAAGCCTTACTGTGTGGCATCATTTGTAAGGGGCATTATTGTGTGTGGGGCATAAAATGGTGCCAGGACCCCCTACACTACCCGCAGCACCCGCCCCTACCCCACCCGCAGCACCTCTGGAACCCCTCCCCCATACGCAACAGCCCTGCACCTGCCCCTCCACCACCCACGGCACCCCCGCCCCTCTACCACACATAGCCCATCCGGACACCCTCCCCCATCCATGGCCACCACTCCCCCGCCCCCTCCTTGTCACAAGGGACTACGACCCCTTCACCATCTGACGCCCTTTTGTCCTGCAATATTTAACCACTTACAAAACTAGGAATGCAGGTAATACTCCATATAATACAAATATTGGAAGCCAGAAAGGTGTGCAGGTGTTAAGGGGGTGTAGCCCCTTGAAACGATGTGAAGAGCGCCTGTAGGGCGCTATGAGTCACCTAGTATTGTAATATGAGTTACAGAATAACAGGCATACATAGGACAAAAGTGCTGAGATAAAGAGAGATGATAACATTCATCATCATTGACTGGGCATTAAGAAAACTAATATAGATCAGAACATCTTCTAATTTGTGATAAAAGGAAGTAGATGGAAGAAGAGGAAGGCAGGGAAGGAAAAGTTGCTACTAACTTTTAATATGAGTAGGGGAGGAGCTAAACTATGCGGAACCATCAGATAATGTGCAATGGTGATTCTTCATCAAACAGTTCTCATGTAAAGTCGCTGTGATGCTCTCAATACAAAATACAGACCATATGATATTGACCAGATTCAACGGAGGTTTAATTGTCATGTCCTTAGTGGTTACATCTTGGAGCACCTCTAGAAGTTCTTGTTTTAGCACATAGGTCTGCAAACTCGGTCCTCACACAGTGCATGTTTTGCAGGTCTCCTCACAGAATCACAAGTGAAATAATTAACTCCACCTGCAAACCTTTTAAAATGTGTCCGTGAGTAATTAATACACCTGTGCACCTGCTGGGTTACCTGCAAAACATGCACTGTGTGGGGTAATGAGGGCCGAGTTTGCAGACCTATGTTTTAGCAGGATCGCCTTTGCTCTGTGGGTTTTGCTCCTGAGTCTGTTTTCAGCATTATTGATTAGCGATGTTAGCTTCAAGTACAAACCATACTTGCCTACCTGTCCCTCTCCATGAGGGAGAAAATGCTCAGTTCCTGGACTTTCCTGGTAATGTATGATTGCCATCACCTGTGGTGAGCTAGTTAATGGATAAGAAAGGTGTTTCACCACAGGTGATGGCAATCATACATTACCAGGAAAGTCCAGGAACAGAGATTTTTCTCCCTCATGGAGAGGGTCAGTTAGGCAAGTATTGTACAAACATGCACAACAAATGTCTCTGGTTGAATTCAGAAGATAACCCAAGAACAAAAATTGTTTCTTCTGTAGTTCTCTGTAGAGAAACACTCCAATCCAACGTATTCACTTGCTGAGCAGACTGAGAAACCTGGTCAGGAGAAATAGCTGATTACCTGTCAAAGGTTACACCCAAATACCTGACATCACAGCTGGTAGCTATAGTAATCAGACAGCTCAACTTCATATTACCTGGTTAATGTTATACATTGACCTCAAAAATATATTATGCTGTACAAATGTATAAAATACTTATGGTATATAAAGATAAAGAAATACATTGTAACCCAGTGGTTCCCAAATGTTTTTTGAATCACAGCGCCCTAGAGCATCAACATTTTTTAAAAGTACCCCAAGGCCAAAAGTTCTTTATTGAGAAATTCATAAAAAAAATATGAAAATAAGTAAATTGTGTTTATAGGTCATATACATGGTAAGGGACAGGATTAGCTTCTGTTTCATATCATACAGTATTTTATGATTGCCACTGGTTTTGCCTACTACATTGACCATAAAGAATTTAAATTGATCCTGTATGATCATCCCAGGGCACCCCTGCAAGTGGCCCAAGGCACCCCAGTGCGCCACGGCACCCAGTTTGGGAACCACTGTTTTAAGCACTTAAAAATATCCCCCAAATTTGTTATTTTTCTAATAAAACTCTATAAAACTACAATACTGAGGGAAAAATACAGAGGCAAACAGTAGGACAGACGGGTTGGGTACGGTTGCGATCTCGGCGGTCCTGACCGCCAGAATGCCGGCAGAGGGGCGAGCGCAACGAAGTGTTGTGGACACCCAGGAGCGGGAATGGCTGTGACGGCACTGCAGGCCGTGATCCTGGCGTCGGTATTCTGACTGCCAGAATCCCGACCGCCGGGATCCTGACTACATCACGGAAAGACATATGAAAAATATTATAAAAAAACAGTGTATGTATATATATATATATATATATATATATATATATATATATATCGAGAGAGAGAGTTTGGAAAAAGCAGGTGATCAGCAGACTTCCCCTAAGTAGGCGCCCAGATCACCTAATGGGCAGGGTCAAACATAGGGGTCATAGTATTCATAGTAGTTATTTTCGTTGTTAGATTGGTAGTTCAATTTAACATAATAATGAAACAAGCTATAAGCTAAAACATTTTATTTACTTACATATGCATATGTACTAATTAGGACAGCTTGTTGAGGCAGTCTGTACATATCAGCTTGTCCGACCCCACTTCAGATGGCATACGGTACAGTACAGTGGAAATATTTTGTAGTTACTGGGAAATTCAGACTGATAGTAATAAAACAAGTGTCCAAGTGCCGATCCCCAGCATGTGCACCCCTACGCTCGTGACTCATGTGCCTGATGGGAAAATCACCACTACAACAGGGCTGGTGGGAAAATCTAGTCAGCAGATGTCCGTGACATGCCAGTCTATATGTTTCCATTACTAAATATATCCTGAGGGGATCAGTATGTGCCATTATACCGACGTCGGGATCATGATCATCAGAATGCCCGAGGGAGGGGGGGAAGCAAGCGTAACGAAACCCCGTGTGCGCTTGCTGCACTCACCACGCTCCGGGCTCAGTAGCAAGCTTTGCTCGCCACAGGTTCTATTCTCCCTCTATGGGTGTCGTGGACACCCACACAGAGGGATCACCTATCTCGCCTGGAATTCTGGCGGAGGTATGGTGCCCCTGGCAGGATCCCGGCGGCGGTATTGTGATAGCCGGGATCCCGTCCATCGGTATGCTGACCGCAAGCCATTCTGAGGACAAAACAGCTCCATCTGTCTAGCATCTTTCCAATTTCCATGTAAATGTGTGGTTAAACTCAACCGACACAGAAAGATGCATGAGGTTGGTCCATTATCTACACCCCAAGGGAACTTTAAGTCCTCCTCAGAGCAGAGAATGTCTTCTCCCTGTTCTTTTCAGATTAGTCCTGGCGCCCAAATCCTTTAGTGACATTGAGGAGCCCGGCAATGCACTGTCCCAGATACAGGACTAATCTCTCAATGCTTTTGCCAAACAAACAAATCTCCTTACAATAGAATCTTAAAGCTGCAAGAGTTCTGTGAGATAGCTGTATCTTTCATTGACCTTGAGTAGACGCCTATGCTATATGGCTGAATATTTAGAATGTAATGCTGGTTGTGCATATTAATTAGGGATGTGCACTTGAAATTTTTCGGGTTTTGTGTTTTGGTTTTGGGTTCGGTTCCGCGGCCGTGTTTTGGGTTCGACCGCGTTTTGGCAAAACCTCACCGAATTTTTTTTGTCGGATTCGGGTGTGTTTTGGATTCGGGTGTTTTTTTCAAAAAACCATAAAAAACAGCTTAAATCATAGAATTTGGGGGTCATTTTGATCCCAAAGTATTATTAACCTCAAAAACCATAATTTCCACTCATTTTCAGTCTATTCTGAATACCTCACACCTCACAATATTATTTTTAGTCCTAAAATTTGCACCGAGGTCGCTGGATGACTAAGCTAAGCGACCCTAGTGGCCGACACAAACACCTGGCCCATCTAGGAGTGGCACTGCAGTGTCACGCAGGATGGCCCTTCCAAAAAACACTCCCCAAACAGCACATGACGCAAAGAAAAAAAGAGGCGCAATGAGGTAGCTGTGTGAGTAAGCTAAGCGACCCTAGTGGCCGACACAAACACCTGGCCCATCTAGGAGTGGCACTGCAGTGTCACGCAGGATGGCCCTTCCAAAAAACACTCCCCAAACAGCACATGACGCAAAGAAGAAAAAAAGAGGCGCAATGAGGTAGCTGTGTGAGTAAGATAAGCGACCCTAGTGGCCGACACAAACACCTGGCCCATCTAGGAGTGGCACTGCAGTGTCACGCAGGATGGCCCTTCCAAAAAACACTCCCCAAACAGCACATGACGCAAAGAAGAAAAAAAGAGGCGCAATGAGGTAGCTGTGTGAGTAAGATAAGCGACCCTAGTGGCCGACACAAACACCTGGCCCATCTAGGAGTGGCACTGCAGTGTCACGCAGGATGGCCCTTCCAAAAAACACTCCCCAAACAGCACATGACGCAAAGAAGAAAAAAAGAGGCGCAATGAGGTAGCTGTGTGAGTAAGATAAGCGACCCTAGTGGCCGACACAAACACCTGGCCCATCTAGGAGTGGCACTGCAGTGTCACGCAGGATGGCCCTTCCAAAAAACACTCCCCAAACAGCACATGACGCAAAGAAGAAAAAAAGAGGCGCAATGAGGTAGCTGTGTGAGTAAGCTAAGCGACCCTAGTGGCCGACACAAACACCTGGCCCATCTAGGAGTGGCACTGCAGTGTCACGCAGGATGGCCCTTCCAAAAAACACTCCCCAAACAGCACATGACGCAAAGAAAAATGAAAGAAAAAAGAGGTGCAAGATGGAATTGTCCTTGGGCCCTCCCACCCACCCTTATGTTGTATAAACAGGACATGCACACTTTAACCAACCCATCATTTCAGTGACAGGGTCTGCCACACGACTGTGACTGAAATGACGGGTTGGTTTGGACCCCCACCGAAAAAGAAGCAATTAATCTCTCCTTGCACAAACTGGCTCTACAGAGGCAAGATGTCCACCTCATCATCATCATCCTCCGATATATCACCGTGTACATCCCGCTCCTCACAGATTATCAATTCGTCCCCACTGGAATCCACCATCTCAGCTCCCTGTGTACTTTGTGGAGGCAATTGCTGCTGGTCAATGTCTCCACGGAGGAATTGATTATAATTCATTTTAATGAACATCATCTTCTCCACATTTTCTGGAAGTAACCTCGTACGCAGATTGCTGACAAGGTGAGTGGCGGCACTAAACACTCTTTCGGAGTACACACTTGTGGGAGGGCAACTTAGGTAGAATAAAGCCAGTTTGTGCAAGGGCCTCCAAATTGCCTCTTTTTCCTGCCAGTATAAGCACGGACTGTCTGACGTGCCTACTTGGATGCGGTCACTCATATAATCCTCCACCATTCTTTCAATGGTGAGAGAATCATATGCAGTGACAGTAGACGACATGTCCGTAATCGTTGTCAGGTCCTTCAGTCTGGACCAGATGTCAGCATCAGCAGTCGCTCCAGACTGCCCTGCATCACCGCCAGCGGGTGGGCTCGGAATTCTGAGCCTTTTCCTCGCACCCCCAGTTGCGGGAGAATGTGAAGGAGGAGATGTTGACAGGTCGCGTTCCGCTTGACTTGACAATTTTGTCACCAGCAGGTCTTTGAACCCCAGCAGACTTGTGTCTGCCGGAAAGAGAGATCCAAGGTAGGTTTTAAATCTAGGATCGAGCACGGTGGCCAAAATGTAGTGCTCTGATTTCCACAGATTGACCACCCGTGAATCCTTGTTAAGCGAATTAAGGGCTCCATCCACAAGTCCCACATGCCTAGCGGAATCGCTCCCTTTTAGCTCCTCCTTCAATGCCTCCAGCTTCTTCTGCAAAAGCCTGATGAGGGGAATGACCTGACTCAGGCTGGCAGTGTCTGAACTGACTTCACGTGTGGCAAGTTCAAAAGGTTGCAGAACCTTGCACAACGTTGAAATCATTCTCCACTGCGCTTGAGACAGGTACATTCCACCTCCTATATCGTGCTCAATTGTATAGGCTTGAATGGCCTTTTGCTGCTCCTCCAACCTCTGAAGCATATAGAGGGTTGAATTCCACCTCGTTACCACTTCTTGCTTCAGATGATGGCAGGGCAGGTTCAGGCGTTTTTGGTGGTGCTCCAGTCTTCTGTACGTGGTGCCTGTACGCCGAAAGTGTCCCGCAATTCTTCTGGCCACCGACAGCATCTCTTGCACGCCCCTGTCGTTTTTTAAAAAATTCTGCACCACCAAATTCAAGGTATGTGCAAAACATGGGACGTGCTGGAATTTGCCCATATTTAATGCACACACAATATTGCTGGCGTTGTCCGATGCCACAAATCCACAGGAGAGTCCAATTGGGGTAAGCCATTCCGCGATGATCTTCCTCAGTTGCCGTAAGAGGTTTTCAGCTGTGTGCGTATTCTGGAAACCGGTGATACAAAGCGTAGCCTGCCTAGGAAAGAGTTGGCGTTTGCGAGATGCTGCTACTGGTGCCGCCGCTGCTGTTCTTGCGGCGGGAGTCCATACATCTACCCAGTGGGCTGTCACAGTCATATAGTCCTGACCCTGCCCTGCTCCACTTGTCCACATGTCCGTGGTTAAGTGGACATTGGGTACAACTGCATTTTTTAAGACACTGGTGAGTCTTTTTCTGACGTCCGTGTACATTCTCGGTATCGCCTGCCTAGAGAAGTGGAACCTAGATGGTATTTGGTAACGGGGGCACACTACCTCAAGAAATTGTCTAGTTCCCTGTGAACTAACGGCGGATACCAGACGCACGTCTAACACCAACATAGTTGTCAAGGCCTCAGTTATCCGCTTTGCAACAGGATGACTGCTGTGATATTTCATCTTCCTCGCAAAGGACTGTTGGACAGTCAATTGCTTGGTGGAAGTAGTAAAAGTGGGCTTACGACTTCCCCTCTGGGATGACCATCGACTCCCAGCAGCAACAACAGCAGCGCCAGCAGCAGTAGGCGTTACACGCAAGGATGCATCGGAGGAATCCCAGGCAGGAGAGGACTCGTCAGAATTGCCAGTGACATGGCCTGCAGGACTATTGGCATTCCTGGGGAAGGAGGAAATTGACACTGAGGGAGTTGGTGGGGTGGTTTGCGTGAGCTTGGTTACAAGAGGAAGGGATTTACTGGTCAGTGGACTGCTTCCGCTGTCGCCCAAAGTTTTTGAACTTGTCACTGACTTATTATGAATGCGCTGCAGGTGACGTATAAGGGAGGATGTTCCGAGGTGGTTAACGTCCTTACCCCTACTTATTACAGCTTGACAAAGGCAACACACGGCTTGACAAATGTTGTCCGCATTTCTGGTGAAATACTTCCACACCGAAGAGCTGATTTTTTTGGTATTTTCACCAGGCATGTCAACGGCCCTATTCCTCCCACGGACAACAGGTGTCTCCCCGGGTGCCTGACTTAAACAAACCACCTCACCATCAGAATCCTCCTTGTCAATTTCCTCCCCAGCGCCAGCAACACCCATATCCTCCTCATCCTGGTGTACTTCAACACTGACATCTTCAATCTGACTATCAGGAACTGGACTGCGGGTGCTCCTTCCAGCACTTGCAGGGGGCGTGCAAATGGTGGAAGGCGCATGCTCTTCACGTCCAGTGTTGGGAAGGTCAGGCATCGCAACCGACACAATTGGACTCTCCTTGTGGATTTGGGATTTCGAAGAACGCACAGTTCTTTGCGGTGCTTTTGCCAGCTTGAGTCTTTTCAGTTTTCTAGCGAGAGGCTGAGTGCTTCCATCCTCATGTGAAGCTGAACCACTAGCCATGAACATAGGCCAGGGCCTCAGCCGTTCCTTGAAACTCTGTGTGGTAAATGGCATATTGGCAAGTTTACGCTTCTCCGACGACAATTTTATTTTAGATTTTGGAGTCCTTTTTTTACTGATATTTGGTGTTTTGGATTTTACATGCTCTGTACTATGACATTGGGCATCGGCCTTGGCAGACGACGTTGCTGGCATTTCATCGTCTCGGCCATGACTAGTGGCAGCAGCTTCAGCACGAGGTGGAAGTGGATCTTGATCTTTCCCTAATTTTGGAACCTCAACATTTTTGTTCTCCATATTTTAATAGGCACAACTAAAAGACACAGAGGTAGCTACAGCCGTGGACTACCGTACTGTGTCTGCTGCTAATATAGACTGGATGATAATGAGATGAAATCAATATATATTATATCACACTAGTACTGCAGCCGGACAGGTAGATATATTTATTATGTAATGACTGATGACGGACCTGCTGGACACTGTCAGCTCAGCAGCACCGCAGACTGCTACAGTAAGCTACTATAGTAGTATGTATAAAGAAGAAAGAAAAAAAAAAACCACGGGTAGGTGGTATACAATTAAGGATGGACGAGCGACTGCCAACACAGAGGTAGCTACAGCCGTGGACTACCGTACTGTGTCTGCTGCTAATATAGACTGGATGATAATGAGATGAAATCAATATATATATATATATATATAATATCACTAGTACTGCAGCCGGACAGGTAGATATATTTATTATGTAATGACTGATGACGGACCTGCTGGACACTGTCAGCTCAGCAGCACCGCAGACTGCTACAGTAAGCTCCTATAGTAGTATGTATAAAGAAGAAAGAAAAAAAAAAACCACGGGTAGGTGGTATACAATTATGGATGGATGAGCGACTGCCGACACAGAGGTAGCTACAGCCGTGGACTACCGTACTGTGTCTGCTGCTAATATAGACTGGATGATAATGAGATGAAATCAATATATATATATATATATATAATATCACTAGTACTGCAGCCGGACAGGTATATATATTTATTATGTAATGACTGATGACGGACCTGCTGGACACTGTCAGCTCAGCAGCACCGCAGACTGCTACAGTAAGCTACTATAGTAGTATGTATAAAGAAGAAAGAAAAAAACAAACCCACGGGTAGGTGGTATACAATTATGGATGGACGAGCGACTGCCGACACAGAGGTAGCTACAGCCGTGGACTACCGTACTGTGTCTGCTGCTAATATAGACTGGATGATAATGAGATGAAATCAATATATATATATATATAATATCACTAGTACTGCAGCCGGACAGGTAGATATATTTATTATGTAATGACTGATGACGGACCTGCTGGACACTGTCAGCTCAGCAGCACCGCAGACTGCTACAGTAAGCTACTATAGTAGTATGTATAAAGAAGAAAAAAAAAACCACGGGTAGGTGGTATACAATTATGGATGGACGAGCGACTGCCGACACAGAGGTAGCTACAGCCGTGGACTACCGTACTGTGTCTGCTGCTAATATAGACTGGATGATAATGAGATGAAATCAATATATATATATATATAATATCACTAGTACTGCAGCCGGACAGGTAGATATATTTATTATGTAATGACTGATGACGGACCTGCTGGACACTGTCAGCTCAGCAGCACCGCAGACTGCTACAGTAAGCTACTATAGTAGTATGTATAAAGAAGAAAGAAAAGAAAAAAAACCACGGGTAGGTGGTATACAATTATGGATGGACGAGCGACTGCCGACACAGAGGTAGCTACAGCCGTGGACTACCGTACTGTGTCTGCTGCTAATATAGACTGGATGATAATGAGATGAAATCAATATATATTATATCACACTAGTACTGCAGCCGGACAGGTAGATATATTTATTATGTAATGACTGATGACGGACCTGCTGGACACTGTCAGCTCAGCAGCACCGCAGACTGCTACAGTAAGCTACTATAGTAGTATGTATAAAGAAGAAAGAAAAAAAAAAACCACGGGTAGGTGGTATACAATTATGGATGGACGAGCGACTGCCGACACAGAGGTAGCTACAGCCGTGGACTACCGTACTGTGTCTGCTGCTAATATAGACTGGATGATAATGAGATGAAATCAATATATATTATATCACACTAGTACTGCAGCCGGACAGGTAGATATATTTATTATGTAATGACTGATGACGGACCTGCTGGACACTGTCAGCTCAGCAGCACCGCAGACTGCTACAGTAAGCTACTATAGTAGTATGTATAAAGAAGAAAGAAAAAAAAAAACACGGGTAGGTGGTATACAATTATGGATGGACGAGCGACTGCCGACACAGAGGTAGCTACAGCCGTGGACTACCGTACTGTGTCTGCTGCTAATATAGACTGGATGATAATGAGATGAAATCAATATATATTATATCACACTAGTACTGCAGCCGGACAGGTAGATATATTTATTATGTAATGACTGATGACGGACCTGCTGGACACTGTCAGCTCAGCAGCACCGCAGACTGCTACAGTAAGCTACTATAGTAGTATGTATAAAGAAGAAAGAAAAAAAAACTACGGGTAGGTGGTATACAATTATGGATGGACGAGCGACTGCCGACACAGAGGTAGCTACAGCCGTGGACTACCGTACTGTGTCTGCTGCTAATATAGACTGGATGATAATGAGATGAAATCAATATATATATATATAATATCACTAGTACTGCAGCCGGACAGGTAGATATATTTATTATGTAATGACTGATGACGGACCTGCTGGACACTGTCAGCTCAGCAGCACCGCAGACTGCTACAGTAAGCTACTATAGTAGTATGTATAAAGAAGAAAGAAAAAAAAAACCACGGGTAGGTGGTATACAATTATGGATGGACGAGCGACTGCCGACACAGAGGTAGCTACAGCCGTGGACTACCGTACTGTGTCTGCTGCTAATATAGACTGGATGATAATGAGATGAAATCAATATATATATATATATAATATCACTAGTACTGCAGCCGGACAGGTATATATATTTATTATGTAATGACTGATGACGGACCTGCTGGACACTGTCAGCTCAGCAGCACCGCAGACTGCTACAGTAAGCTACTATAGTAGTATGTATAAAGAAGAAAGAAAAAAAAAACCACGGGTAGGTGGTATACAATTATGGATGGACGAGCGACTGCCGACACAGAGGTAGCTACAGCCGTGGACTACCGTACTGTGTCTGCAGCTAATATAGACTGGATGATAATGAGATGAAATCAATATATATATATATAATATTACTAGTACTGCAGCCGGACAGGTATATATTTTTATTATGTAATGACTGATGACGGACCTGCTGGACACTGTCAGCTCAGCAGCACCGCAGACTGCTACAGTAAGCTACTATAGTAGTATGTATAAAGAAGAAAGAAAAGAAAAAACCACGGGTAGGTGGTATACAATATTATATATATATTATATACAATTATATATATATATATATATATATATTAAACTCACTGGTGGTGATTATTAAACTGGTGGTCAGGTCACTGGTCACACTATCAGCAACTTGCAAGTAGTACTCCTAAGCAGACAATCACAATATATATTATACTGGTGGTCAGTGTGGTCACAATGGCAGTGTGGCACTCTGGCAGCAAAAGTGTGCACTGTACGTTATATGTACTCCTGAGTCCTGCTCTCAGACTCTAACTGCTCCCCACTGTCAGTGTCTCCCCCACAAGTCAGATAATACAGTCACACTATCTATCACTTCAGCAAGTAACTACTAGTACTCCTCCTAATGCTCCCCAAAATTACTACTGTGTCTCTCTCTACTGTCTCACTCTCTTCTCTATAAACGGAGAGGACGCCAGCCACGTCCTCTCCCTATGAATCTCAATGCACGTGTGAAAATGGCGGCAACGCGCGGCTCCTTATATAGAATCCGAGTCTCGCGATAGAATCCGAGCCTCGCGAGAATCCGACAGCGGGATGATGACGTTCGGGCGCGCTCGGGTTAACCGAGCAAGGCGGGAAGATCCGAGTCGCTCGGCCCCGTGTAAAAAAAACTGAAGTTCGGGCGGGTTCGGATTCCGAGGAACCGAACCCGCTCATCCCTAATATTAATACACTTGGGAGTAAAGGGTTGTTGTGTGTTCTAATAAAATATAAATGCAAAAGGAGGGTGGATGGTCAGACGTAATAAACCTATGTGGGTTGTGGAGGTGGGTGGCTAGGTTTTACTTTTTAATATGAATGCTTCTATCCTCATTCAAATCCTATGAATTGTGGAATAGAGCAGCATCGCTCTTGGAAAGGAGAAATGCCTCAAACCCTTTTCAATTATTTGCTATGAAGTTGAACAAGCACGGAATGGTCTTGGTGCTTTATTTTCTGGGACTGTTGCAGACTTTGCTGTACACACAAGGGGGGTCATTCCGAGTTGTTCGCTCGTTGACGATTTTCGCTATATTGCGATTAGTCGCTTACTGCGCATGCGCAAGGTTTGCAGAGCGCATGCGCTTAGTTATTTTACACAAAAGTTAGGTATTTTACTCACGGCATAACGAGGATTTTTCATTGTTCTGGTGATCGTAGTGTGATTGACAGGAAGTGGGCGGAAACTTGCCGTTTTCTGGGCGTGTGCGAAAAAACGCTGGCGTTTCTGGGAAAAACGCGGGAGTGTCTGAAAAAACGGGGGAGTGTCTGGGCGAACGCTGGGTGTGTTTGTGACGTCAAACCAGGAACGAAACTGATTGAACTGATCGCAATGGCTGAGTAAGTCTGGAGCTACTCAGAAACTGCTAAGAAATTTCGATTCGCAATTCTGCTAATCTTTCGTTCGCAATTCTGCTAAGCTAAGATACACTCCCAGAGGGCGGCGGCTTAGCGTGTGCAATGCTGCTAAAAGCAGCTAGCGAGCGAACATCTCGGAATGAGGGCCAATATGTCACAGTTTAGAAAAAAGCACTGGCGTTGGTCCTAAGATCTCTACACTTTTATTTTCACATCCCATTTCTATTGCCTTTATTAGCCTCTCTGCTGCTATATATTCCATTTGTAATTCACAAAAGACACTAGTGGTGCCTTGATCTTGGAGATCAGAATGCTAGAGGCATACAGGACAGAGTCAACATCTGAGCATTACTGTGCATGTAAAATATGCCATTAATTCATTTTTTAATCCTACACATTCACAGCCTCAATTACCAACTTTTTCAAGTAATTGGCTTGCGTTATCATTTTTGTTTGTCCTATTATTCATTATGTTGTGTTGAAGCAGATCCATGAAAACGAGTTTTAAATTGTAAAGAAGGTACGTGGCATGGCAGGTCAAAAAGTATGAATAATTCTACTTCAGGCAGTTTCCTTTCAAATAAGCAGGCAAAAATGTTGACAGGTAGAAACTAAGGCGGTCATTCCGAGTTGATCGCTCTCTAGCTGTTTTTAGCAGCCATGCAAACGCTAAGCCGCCGCCCTCTAGGAGTGTATCTTAGCTTAGCAGAAGTGCGAACAAAAGGATCGCAGAGCGGTTAACAAAAAAATATTGTGCAGTTTCTGAGTAGCTTCAGACCTACTCAGCGCTTGCGATCACTTCAGACCATTCAGTTCCGGATTTGACGTCATAAACACGCCCTGCGTTCGGTCAGCCACGCCTGCGTTTTTCCTAGCATGCCTGCGTTTTTTCGAACACTCCCTGAAACGGTCAGTTGACACCCAGAAACGCCCACTTCATGTCAATCACTCTGCGGTCAGCAGTGCGACTGAAATGCTTCACTAGACTTTGTGTGAAAATACATCGGCCGTTGGTAAAGTACGCAGAAGTGCCATTTTTTTCCATAATCGCAGCCAGCGAACCTTTTCAGCTAGCGATCGGATTAACCCCCAAAATACAGACCTTCTTTAAGATAGCAGATATATTGGATTGTTTGTCTTACTAAAGTACCTTTGTGTTCTGATGTTGTGAGATTTAATACAGTAGCTGATGTTTTGTCTTGCAATTCAGTTTCAGTTGTACTCATTCATTGGTTATGCATATCCATTATGTTTTTAACTCCGATAATATTGACTAAAATTATTTCCAATTCAAATTCAGTATTAAAGTAACTAAAATATGCCGCAATTCTATACATTTTAATACTAGTAGTAGTAGTAGTTATACTACTAGTGCTAGTTTCAATGGAGTATCCAATGGTAGCATCTAAAAAGGCACCAAGCAGAATTGTTGAGTATAAAGATGCATAAACTAGGCTTCCCAGTCCTTGCACGTTCAGGCGCACACTTGTGCACTGGAAAAGGTGTAGCTGCAGTTACAGCAAAAGACACATCAGCATGTGACTCAGAATCGGACCCTAAAAGCAGTCTCAGTGTGATAAATGTAATATAGTGAACAAGCTGTGAAAGAATGTTGCCTATTAATCAGGGGCATTTGTAGAGAGTAGAAGGACCGTGTGCAGTCTCCGGGTGAGCCCCCTCCTCTCTAGCCGGCAGCGCTGTGTAGACTCTGGGCACTAGGGTCCCTAGGGGCTGCGGCGCTGAATCGTTGCCAGTAAGCCGTGTGTAAATAGTTTTTTGTTCCAGACCGTAGTGCCACCTTTTGACGTATACATTACATACAACAGTGCTATTGCACAGATTGTGGTGTGGAAGGCACCGGGCACAGCAATCAGTTGTTACCCGTGGAGTGCCGGAGCTGGGGATTTGTATATAAATAAATATATATATATATATATATATATATACATATACAACACACACTATATATATATATATATATATATATATGCAGCGGTGTGACTCAGCACTCAGTTAGGGTGTAGTTTCCTGCTGCGGTGCCCTCTGAGGATCTGTACTGGATACAAAATAGTGTACTGGAAGCAGCGGCACTCAGCAGACTTGTCAAATATGAAAAAACGCCTTTATTCCGGTCCTACGCCGTTTCGGGGATTACCCCCGTCGTCAGGGACAAGCGATCCACCCGATCGTGGATCACTTGTCCCTGACGACAGGGGGTAATCTCTGAAATGGCGTAGGACCGGAATAAAGGCTTTTTTTCATATTTGACAAGTCTGCTGAGTGCTGCTGCTTCCAGTACACTATATATATATATATATATATATATATATATATACTGTATGTATATATATATATATATATATATATATCTGAAAATAGCAAAAGAAGGAGAATGCGCTCATAGTGCAAATCAATTTAATTAATAAACCACATATATACACAGGATAGGTCAAATGAATAGCAGTGGACTCGTACCCTGATGGCCCACTCTGTGGGCTGTGTATCACATGAAAAGTAAAACCACAAGGCAAAAGCTGCAGCCCGCTGCACCTGGATCTGGGACCACGCACCGCACCAGCTTAAGCGACCGATCCGTCAGGACACCTGTACCGGGTGAAGTCAGGGATGACAGCTCATGTGGAACAGGAATCGCCTGGTAAGCCCCACCTCAATGCATTTCGTAATCACAATGAGGTGGGGCTTACCAGGCGATTCCTGTTCCACATGAGCTGTCATCCCTGACTTCACCCGGTACAGGTGTCCTGACGGATCGGTCGCTGAAGCTGGTGCGGTGCGTGGTCCCAGATCCAGGTGCAGCGGGCTGCAGCTTTTGCCTTGTGGTTTTACTTTTCATGTGATACACATCCCACAGAGTGGGCCATCAGGGTACGAGTCCACTGCTATTCATTTGACCTATCCTGTGTATATATTAGAGATGAGCGCCTGAAATTTTTCGGGTTTTGTGTTTTGGTTTTGGGTTCGGTTCCGCGGCCGTGTTTTGGGTTCGAACGCGTTTTGGCAAAACCTCACCGAATTATTTTTGTCGGATTCGGGTGTGTTTTGGATTCGGGTGTTTTTTTCCAAAAACACTAAAAAACAGCTTAAATCATAGAATTTGGGGGTCATTTTGATCCCAAAGTATTATTAACCTCAAAAACCATAATTTACACTCATTTTCAGTCTATTCTGAATACCTCACACCTCACAATATTATTTTTAGTCCTAAAATTTGCACCGAGGTCGCTGTGTGAGTAAGATAAGCGACCCTAGTGGCCGACACAAACACCGGGCCCATCTAGGAGTGGCACTGCAGTGTCACGCAGGATGTCCCTTCCAAAAAACCCTCCCCAAACAGCACATGACGCAAAGAAAAAAAGAGGCGCAATGAGGTAGCTGTGTGAGTAAGATTAGCGACCCTAGTGGCCGACACAAACACCGGGCCCATCTAGGAGTGGCACTGCAGTGTCACGCAGGATGGCCCTTCCAAAAAACCCTCCCCAAACAGCACATGACGCAAAGAAAAAAAGAGGCGCAATGAGGTAGCTGACTGTGTGAGTAAGATTAGTGACCCTAGTGGCCGACACAAACACCGGGCACATCTAGGAGTGGCACTGCAGTGTCACGCAGGATGTCCCTTCCAAAAAACCCTCCCCAAACAGCACATGACGCAAAGAAAAAAAGAGGCGCAATGAGGTAGCTGTGTGAGTAAGATTAGCGACCCTAGTGGCCGACACAAACACCGGGCCCATCTAGGAGTGGCACTGCAGTGTCACGCAGGATGTCCCTTCCAAAAAACCCTCCCCAATCAGCACATGATGCAAAGAAAAAGAAAAGAAAAAAGAGGTGCAAGATGGAATTATCCTTGGGCCCTCCCACCCACCCTTATGTTGTATAAACAAAACAGGACATGCACACTTTAACCAACCCATCATTTCAGTGACAGGGTCTGCCACACGACTGTGACTGATATGACGGGTTGGTTTGGACCCCCCCCAAAAAAGAAGCAATTAATCTCTCCTTGCACAAACTGGCTCTACAGAGGCAAGATGTCCACCTCATCTTCACCCTCCGATATATCACCGTGTACATCCCCCTCCTCACAGATTATCAATTCGTCCCCACTGGAATCCACCATCTCAGCTCCCTGTGTACTTTGTGGAGGCAATTGCTGCTGGTCAATGTCTCCGCGGAGGAATTGATTATAATTCATTTTAATGAACATCATCTTCTCCACATTTTCTGGATGTAACCTCGTACGCCGATTGCTGACAAGGTGAGCGGCGGCACTAAACACTCTTTCGGAGTACACACTTGTGGGAGGGCAACTTAGGTAGAATAAAGCCAGTTTGTGCAAGGGCCTCCAAATTGCCTCTTTTTCCTGCCAGTATAAGTACGGACTGTGTGACGTGCCTACTTGGATGCGGTCACTCATATAATCCTCCACCATTCTATCAATGTTGAGAGCATCATATGCAGTGACAGTAGACGACATGTCCGTAATCGTTGTCAGGTCCTTCAGTCCGGACCAGATGTCAGCATCAGCAGTCGCTCCAGACTGCCCTGCATCACCGCCAGCGGGTGGGCTCGGAATTCTGAGCCTTTTCCTCGCACCCCCAGTTGCGGGAGAATGTGAAGGAGGAGATGTTGACAGGTCGCGTTCCGCTTGACTTGACAATTTTGTCACCAGCAGGTCTTTCAACCCCAGCAGACCTGTGTCTGCCGGAAAGAGAGATCCAAGGTAGGCTTTAAATCTAGGATCGAGCACGGTGGCCAAAATGTAGTGCTCTGATTTCAACAGATTGACCACCCGTGAATCCTTGTTAAGCGAATTAAGGGCTGCATCCACAAGTCCCACATGCCTAGCGGAATCGCTCCGTGTTAGCTCCTTCTTCAATGCCTCCAGCTTCTTCTGCAAAAGCCTGATGAGGGGAATGACCTGACTCAGGCTGGCAGTGTCTGAACTGACTTCACGTGTGGCAAGTTCAAAGGGCATCAGAACCTTGCACAACGTTGAAATCATTCTCCACTGCACTTGAGACAGGTGCATTCCATCTCCTATATCGTGCTCAATTGTATAGGCTTGAATGGCCTTTTGCTGCTCCTCCAACCTCTGAAGCATATAGAGGGTTGAATTCCACCTCGTTACCACTTCTTGCTTCAGATGATGGCAGGGCAGGTTCAGTAGTTTTTGGTGGTGCTCCAGTCTTCTGTACGTGGTGCCTGTACGCCGAAAGTGTCCCGCAATTTTTCTGGCCACCGACAGCATCTCTTGCACGCCCCTGTCGTTTTTTAAAAAATTCTGCACCACCAAATTCAAGGTATGTGCAAAACATGGGACGTGCTGGAATTTGCCCATATTTAATGCACACACAATATTGCTGGCGTTGTCCGATGCCACAAATCCACAGGAGAGTCCAATTGGGGTAAGCCATTCCGCGATGATCTTCCTCAGTTGCCGTAAGAGGTTTTCAGCTGTGTGCGTATTCTGGAAAGCGGTGATACAAAGCGTAGCCTGCCTAGGAAAGAGTTGGCGTTTGCGAGATGCTGCTACTGGTGCCGCCGCTGCTGTTCTTGCGGCGGGAGTCCATACATCTACCCAGTGGGCTGTCACAGTCATATAGTCCTGACCCTGCCCTGCTCCACTTGTCCACATGTCCGTGGTTAAGTGGACATTGGGTACAACTGCATTTTTTAGGACACTGGTGAGTCTTTTTCTGACGTCCGTGTACATTCTCGGTATCGCCTGCCTAGAGAAGTGGAACCTAGATGGTATTTGGTAACGGGGGCACACTGCCTCAATAAATTGTCTAGTTCCCTGTGAACTAACGGCGGATACCGGACGCACGTCTAACACCAACATAGTTGTCAAGGACTCAGTTATCCGCTTTGCAGTAGGATGACTGCTGTGATATTTCATCTTCCTCGCAAAGGACTGTTGAACAGTCAATTGCTTACTGGAAGTAGTACAAGTGGGCTTACGACTTCCCCTCTGGGATGACCATCGACTCCCAGCGGCAACAACAGCAGCGCCAGCAGCAGTAGGCGTTACACGCAAGGATGCATCGGAGGAATCCCAGGCAGGAGAGGACTCGTCAGACTTGCCAGTGACATGGCCTGCAGGACTATTGGCATTCCTGGGGAAGGAGGAAATTGACACTGAGGGAGTTGGTGGGGTGGTTTGCGTGAGCTTGGTTACAAGAGGAAGGGATTTACTGGTCAGTGGACTGCTTCCGCTGTCACCCAAAGTTTTTGAACTTGTCACTGACTTATTATGAATGCGCTGCAGGTGACGTATAAGGGAGGATGTTCCGAGGTGGTTAACGTCCTTACCCCTACTTATTACAGCTTGACAAAGGGAACACACGGCTTGACACCTGTTGTCCGCATTTCTGGTGAAATACCTCCACACCGAAGAGCTGATTTTTTTGGTATTTTCACCTGGCATGTCAACGGCCATATTCCTCCCACGGACAACAGGTGTCTCCCCGGGTGCCTGACTTAAACAAACCACCTCACCATCAGAATCCTTCTGGTCAATTTCCTCCCCAGCGCCAGCAACACCCATATCCTCCTCATCCTGGTGTACTTCAACACTGACATCTTCAATCTGACTATCAGGAACTGGACTGCGGGTGCTCCTTCCAGCACTTGCAGGGGGCATGCAAATAGTGGAAGGCGCATGCTCTTCACGTCCAGTGTTGGGAAGGTCAGGCATCGCAACCGACACAATTGGACTCTCCTTGTGGATTTGGGATTTCAAAGAACGCACAGTTCTTTGCGGTGCTTTTGCCAGCTTGAGTCTTTTCAGTTTTCTAGCGAGAGGCTGAGTGCTTCCATCCTCATGTGAAGCTGAACCACTAGCCATGAACATAGGCCAGGGCCTCAGCCGTTCCTTGCCACTCCGTGTGGTAAATGGCATATTGGCAAGTTTACGCTTCTCCTCCGACAATTTTATTTTAGGTTTTGGAGTCCTTTTTTTTCTGATATTTGGTGTTTTGGATTTGACATGCTCTGTACTATGACATTGGGCATCGGCCTTGGCAGACGACGTTGCTGGCATTTCATCGTCTCGGCCATGACTAGTGGCAGCAGCTTCAGCACGAGGTGGAAGTGGATCTTGATCTTTCCCTAATTTTGGAACCTCAACTTTTTTGTTCTCCATATTTTATAGGCAGAACTAAAAGGCACCTCAGGTAAACAATGGAGATGGATGGATTGGATACTAGTATACAATTATGGACGGACTGCCACGGTTAGGTGGTATAAAAAAACCACGGTTAGGTGGTATATATTGTAATACAATTATGGATGGACGGACTGCCTGCCGAGTGCCGACACAGAGGTAGCCACAGCCGTGAACTACCGCACTGTACACTGGTTGATAAAGAGATAGTAGTATACTCGTAACAACTAGTATGACTGACTATGACGGTATAAAGAATGAAAAAAAAACCACGGTTAGGTGGTATATATTATAATACAATTATGGATGGACGGACTGCCTGCCGAGTGCCGACACAGAGGTAGCCACAGCCGTGAACTACCGCACTGTACACTGGTTGATAAAGAGATAGTAGTATACTCGTAACAACTAGTATGACACTATGACGGTATAAAGAATGAAAAAAAAACCACGGTTAGGTGGTATATATTATAATACAATTATGGATGGACGGACTGCCTGCCGACTGCCGACACAGAGGTAGCCACAGCCGTGAACTACCGCACTGTACACTGGTTGATAAAGAGATAGTAGTATACTCGTAACAACTAGTATGACACTATGAAGGTATAAAGAATGAAAAAAAAACCACGGTTAGGTGGTATATATTATAATAATACAATTATGGATGGACGGACTGCCTGCCGACTGCCGACACAGAGGTAGCCACAGCCGTGAACTACCGCACTGTACACTGGTTGATAAAGAGATAGTAGTATACTCGTAACAACTAGTATGACTATGACGACTGTATAAAGAAAGAAAAAAAAATACCACGGTTAGGTGGTATATAATTATACAATTATGGATGGACGGACTGCCTGCCGAGTGCCGACTGCCGACACAGAGGTAGCCACAGCCGTGAACTACCGCACTGTACTGTGTCTGCTGCTAATATAGACTGGTTGATAAAGAGATAGTATACAACAATATACTACTATACTGGTGGTCAGGCACTGGTCACCACTAGTCACACTGGCAGTGGCACTCCTGCAGCAAAAGTGTGCACTGTTTAATTTTAAATTAATATAATATTATGTACTCCTGGCTCCTGCTATAACAACCTGCAGTGCTCCCCAGTCTCCCCCACAATTATTATAAGCTTTTATACATTGATGTGCAGCACACTGGGCTGAGCTGAGTGCACACAGACTGAGTCACACTGTGACTGCTGTGTATCGTTTTTTTCAGGCAGAGAACGGATATAGCAGAGAACGGATATATTAAATAAAAGTTAACTTAACAACAACTGCACTGGTCACTGTGGTAAACTCTGTCTGCACAATCTCTCTCTCTCTCTCTCTCTTCTAATCTATTCTAATGGAGAGGACGCCAGCCACGTCCTCTCCCTATCAATCTCAATGCACGTGTGAAAATGGCGGCGACGCGCGGCTCCTTATATAGAATCCGAGTCTCGCGAGAATCCGACAGCGTCATGATGACGTTCGGGCGCGCTCGGGTTAACCGAGCAAGGCGGGAAGATCCGAGTCGCTCGGACCCGTGAAAAAAAAAGTGAAGTTCGTGCGGGTTCGGATTCAAAGAAACCAAACCCGCTCATCTCTAGTATATATGTGGTTTATGAATTAAATTGATTTGCACTATGAGCGCATTCTCCTTCTTTTGCTATTTCCAGATACTTTGCTCTTGAGAGTCAGAGCTATATGAGGAGAATTGCTGCGTTGTGATTATACTCCGGTGCTACAGCCCAGTGTTGTGCTTTTACCTGTGGACTGAGACTAACTAATCACCAGCGCACCTGTACACATCTCTTTTCTGTGGACACATATATATATATATATATATATATATACAACACACACATATACTGTATGTACATATATAAAAAGAAGGCTGCTCCTCCTGCCGGGCACCCCCCTCACATTGCCCACTTGCCCCTGCACAGGGGGATGAGATGAACTTGTCGAAGGCTAGTCTTCTCCACTTCTCCCCTCCAGATGGCTGTCTGCTGTATGGGTCTGGGAGGCGCTGGCAGGCAGGCAGGCATCCAAGCGGGTTTGCCGGAGTACCTGTCAGGTGGTTGGGCAGAGGGAGGAGCGGGCAGTCAGGGCCTTGCAGCAGTGGCGGGACCCTTGCAGTCAGTGCGGGCAGTCAGTGCCTTGCAGCAGTGGCGGCACTATACTCGGCAGCGGAAGGTGATCGCGGCAGGCGGGGGTGGAGGAACAGCTCACAGAGGGAGCCAACAGAGTTTTCGGGGCCCTCTTAAATACGGTGCCTTGGACATGTGACCCCTTAGCCCCCTTCCCCCAGTTTTGGGTATTTGTGAGAACTACAGCTTGTGCTCAAACTCAGGTTAGGTGTAACCAGTGGCGTCACAAGGGGGGTGCGGTCCGTACCTGGGTGACACCAAAATGCCGGTTCGTGTTCAGTGACAGGAGCCAGGTGCTGCTCTGTAACATGTCACTGTGTAAGAGCTTGTACTGCAGCCACAGCACTCCACAGGAGTACCCCACATCTCCCCTGAAACCCCGGAGTGATGAAAACAGGGGTCTGGACGCAAAGCCCCTTCCCTCATGTAAAACCCTGCCCCTTCCAACAAATCACCACCCCTTTTTGCAGTGCCGCACCGAGTGTCACTGTAGGAAGTGATGCCTCTGGCTGTAACTAGGGTTGATGGCGCCCCAGGGAAAAACCAAATCCAAATGAATTAATATTCTAATATTGGAATTCAACTAAACACACTATGTAAATACAGATTAGGGAAGCACAAGTGCAAGGCTAAACATCTGTATGACAGTGCTGAATACCACGCCTAACACTACTGTGGAGTGGAAATATTAACTAAACAGTCCATTATGATAAGGAAGGCAGGTTTGGCTATTAACCCCTTTGCTGCGGGGGATCCTACCAATATCAGACTGTGGAAGACAAGCCCCACTCATTCTCCGCAGCACAGGTGTAGCATGTCCCTTACCCCCCACCCCAATAATTTGCCGGTAAGTTTAAAAAAAAAAAGACAATTGGAAAGATGGTGGGTGAGTACCCTACAGGAATATAATGTAGCCAAGGCATGGTGGAAGATCTCCCCAAACCTGGCATCGAATAAATAAGGGGTACACTTTTAGAAAGCTGATGACCCCCTCTTTCATATATTGGGGCCCCTTAGTACTTATTGCCTGGTGATCACCAGGCAATGTTACCCCATGCTAAAGAAAAACTATGTTTTCCATATACGAGGGGGAGGGATCACCACCATAGTGACAGCTGCAACTGACTGGGCACCCAGATTTCAAAGTGGGGAATCCCTCTTTCAAATTATGTGAGCTAGATAACTAAAGAGAGTAATTCTGGCACTACAAAATTATTAAAATGTTTAACATTTATATTGTAACAAATCAATAAAATGGACCAATAATATGTAGTCCCAGTCCCAATTTTATTATATCGGGTAAGATCCTATTGTCATATTTAATTGTCTATCTAATAGGACTGTGGGGTTGGTTGAGAGCAATACCCCTTATGTGATTCATTCACCCTTTCAGCACTCACAGCCCCAGCCCCCGCCCCCAACACACACACACACACACACACACACACACACACACACACACACACACACACACACACACACTTCTATCACTAATCAGTCCTCTCCATAAATAAGCCATTAAAGAAATATCTTACTTACTATGCTTTATTCAGCAGTAGCGTCTCATGTAGTCAGTAACAGTAGGGGATCTACTACACTGGCTGCATGACTATGAGCACTAGTTGATCTCGCTGACAGGTGAGAGTGCAAGTGTCACATAATCTGGAACCGTAGCATTTATTTAGGATGCGGATGTCAGAGACATCCTTAACTTCTGTGCTTATCGGCAGAGCCCACCAGGGTCGTATCTACCCATTGGCCAGGATGGCACTCGCCAGGGGCACCAGCCGAGCAGGGGGTGCCTCCCGACAGTGCCACACTCGGCCAACGGATGGAATCCCTTAAGCCGCAGTGTCCTGCTGTGCCGAGCTGCCTGGGATGGAGGGCAGAGGATCGCTCAGCAGGCAGGAGCTGGCGCCGGTGTCTGGCACCGCAATGCACTACAGGGAAGAAACTGAAAATAAACTACAACTCTCAGCAACCCTTGCTGTCACGAGCTCCCGGCGCCATGGACTGCTGGGAGCTGTAGTTTATTTTCAGTTTCTTCACGTAGTTTGGTGTGGTGCCAGACACCGGCGCCAGTTCCTGCCTGAAGAGCGATCCTCCGCTCTCCATCCCAGGCAGCTCGGCACAGAAGGTATTGCCAGACACTACGGCTATCTGCTCAGATGTAGTGGGGTGGGGACTAGGGCTATGTGATGTGTGGGGAGGCTATGTATGTGCTGGGAGCGGGGGAGACTACTGCTAGAGTATGTGCTAAGGGCAGACTACAGCTATGTGCTGGGAGGGGGATGGGGACTATGGCTATGTGCTTGGGGAGGTGAGGGGCTATGTGCAGGGAGGGGGACTATGGCTATCTATGCTGGCAGGGAACTATTGTTATGTGATGGGAGGGGGGTGGGTACTTCTGTATGACTGTGTTGGGAGAAGTGGAGACTACGTCTATGTGCTGGGGGGACTATGGCTATTGCTTGGAGAGGTGTGGAGGCTGTTGCTATTTATTGGGAGGGGACTATGGCTATGTGCTGGGAGGGGGATGGGGACTTTGACTGTGCTGGGAGGTGGGAAATAACTATGTGCTGTGTTCTGGTAGGGGCTATGGCTGTGATAAGGGGGGACTACAGCTATGTACATTTGAATAGGAGAGTTAGGTAGTGCCAGTGCTGCAAGTATGGCGGTACTGCGTACCGATAAGAAATTCCCAGCCGGTACGCCACCTTTCAGGCACCATGGAGAGAGGAGAGCGCAGCATGCACTTCTCCTGCCCTTTTCAATCTGTAGACCAGCAGTTTCTCCCCCCTTTGAGACCGGCGGCTGCGGCGGCATGTACTAAAACGCCGGTTTGTGAGCCAATCAGAGCTCGCGGACCGGCAGCCAATCAGGAGCCGCCACTGCCGAACCACGAGCTCTGATTGGCTCGCGGACTGGTGCCAGAATCTGAGCTACAGGATGCCGCCGCTGCAGGAGGAGACCGGACTGGGGGAGGAGAGGCGTGTGCTGCCCTCTCCTCTCCCCGACAGCAGCAGCAGACAGTGCCGGCCCCAGGCAGCAGCAGCATCAATAATGGTGAGTTGGCTGATGGGGGCATATCTGGCACTATGGGGGCATATCTGGCACTATGAGTGCATATCTGGCACCGTGGGGGCATGTGTATCTGGCAATGGGGGGGCATATCTGGCAACATGGGGGCATATCTGGCAACATGGGGGAATGTGTATCTGGTACTGTGGGGGCATATCTAGCACTGTGGGTGCATGTGTATCTGACAATGTGGGGGCATATCTGGCACTGTGGGGGCATATGTGTATCTGGCACTGTGGGGGCATATCTAACACCGTGGGGGCATATCAAGCACCGTGGGGGCATATCTGGCACTGTATGGGCATGTGTGTTTCTGGCACGGTGGGGGCATGTGTGTATCTGGCACTGTGGGGGCATGTGTGTATTTGGCACTGTGGGGGTATATGTGTATCTGGCACTATTGATGGCATATGTGTATCTGGCACTGCACTATTGGAGTCACATGTGTATCACGCCCCCATTTTGATTGGTCACGCCCAATGTGGCATGTGGCCACACCCATTTTTTGGGCGTGCGCGCGATAAAGGCATGCGCATACAGTACCACTAAGATTTTTTTTCTACTTGCACCACTTGGTAGTGCGCTGCACTGCACTTCTTTGCACTACTTTTTGAGTATACTACCTGGCCTTGGGTGGCGTTGCCTTCTCAGCCAGGCCAGGCACTGTGATGTCTCCTCAGTGTTATAAGAATTACTGTGTGGGCATAATGTGTAAAGGGAACTGCTACTGTGTGGGCATGATGTGTATAAGTGTTACTACTATGTAGCGTAATTTGAATTTGGGGAACTATTGTATGGTCATGCCCCTTTCCCACAAGATCATGTCCTTTTTTTGCACATGCACCTTCCCTATTTCAAATATGGAGGGCGCCAGTTCCTTACTTTGCCAGGGGCGCTCGGACCCCTAGATACACCCCTGGAGCCCACTCCAGGTGCCAGCTTCCTAGACAGCAGGTGGCGGATCCTTGGGGGGCACTCGGGCCCGTGCCCCCCCTGTCATTTGTGGCATCCGTCCCCCGTCTCCCCCCCGGCGCCGCACAGGGAGATGACGGGCGCCCGCTGAGATTGTGTTACCAGCGGGCGCCCGTCTCCCTGCACAGCGGCAGCCGGAGGCAGGAGCTCAGTACTGAGCTCCGGCTACCGGCGCTGTCACTGTGCGGCGTGCACAATGGGAGAGACATCAGTCATGACGTCTCTCTCATAGTTCTGACTGAAGAGCGGACGCCCAGAGAGGAGGAGGACTGTAGCAGTCTGGAAGCGGGAACGGGGCTCGGTAAGTATGATGGTTTTTTCTTCCTTAATGCAGTGGGGGCATCTACTGGGGGCAAACTACGGGGGGACATTACTACTGGGGGCATCAACAAGGGGCATTACTACTGGGGGGGGGCATTACTACTGGGGGCATTATTACTGGGGGGCATCTACTGGGGCATTACTACTGGGGGGTCATCTATTGGGAGCATTACTACTGGGGGCAGCTACTGGGGGACATTTTTACTGGGGGCCATCTACTGGGGGCACTATTACTGGGGGGGCATCTACTGGGGGCATTACTACTGGGGGGTCATCTATTGGGGGCAAACTCCTAGGGGGCATTACTACTGGGGGCAAACTACTGGAGGACATTATTACTGGGGGGCATCTACTGGGGGTAAACTACTGGGGGACATTATTACTGGGGGGCATCTACTGGGGGCAAACTAATGGGGGACATTATTACTGGGGGTCAACAACAAAGGGGCTAACTACTGGGGGCATACTACAGGAGGGCATTACTACTGGCGGTTTAACTACAGGGGCATTACTACTGGCGGCTTAACTACAGGGGCATTACTACTTGGGGGCTAAACTACAGGGGGCCAAACTACTGGGGGCATAACTACAGGGGCCAAACTACTGGGGGAAAACTACAGGGGCCAAACTACTGGGGGCATTACTACTGGGGGCTAAACTACAAGGGGGGCATAACTACAGGGGCTAAACTACAATGGGGCAAACTACAGGGGGGCATTACTACTGGTGGCTAAACTACAAGCAGGCAAACTACTGGGGGCATTACCACTGGGAGGCTAAACTAAAGGGGGCGGGGGTAAACTACTGGGGTCATAATTGCAGGGGCATTACCACTGGGGGCATAACTACTAGGGCGCTAAATAACTGGGGGCATTACTACAGGCAACATTACTACTGGGGGCAATACGAGCATTGCATAAGGGACACCACTACTATGGGGTCTATATAAGGGGCACTACCAGTACAGTGGACATTGCATAATGAGCGCTACAACTGTGGGCATTGTATAAGAAGCGCCACCTCACATGCACTGAAGCTGCACGCAAATGTACTTGCCCCTTCCATGGTGCCCCCCCCCCTATCATTTTCTTCTGGATCTGCCCCTGTAGACAGCTGCCTAATGGAAGCACCAGTCCTGCCCCCATCCTCCACAGAGGAGTCAGAACAGAGATAATTGTGGGCCCACTGAATAAATGAAGTGCTGAGTGAATTATGTTCCAGCACTAGTGGGAGTCCTGTGAATACCACTCTTTGTGCATGCATATGGTTAGAGACTACAGTCCTGAGTCGAGTGCCCGGTAACTGTTAGTTTATCCAACTATGGTGGCATAACTATACCCTTGTGATGGCGCCACTGAAGGAGGAAGGGGGGTTGTGCTGTGAATTAGCGTGCTGACAAGGCTGGTGCTTTGCTCACCAGCCTTGTCATTTGGCATGTGACTGTGGTTGCTATGGTAAACTAAAACTATCAGGCTGAAGAAAAACAAAGTAATATAAAACACAGTAATACTGTATGTATTTTAGTAAAATTGAGGGATTTATGCTAAAACACACACACACACACACACACACACACACACACACACACACACACACACACACACACACACTCACACACACACACACACACACACACACACACACACACCTCACAAATACATGGAATTTCATCCTCTGGCAACTATTTTTATCCAATGAGCTGTATAATTATCAGAATGAGCATATTATCACTACTGTGACAATTAACAGAAATCTTCACTGAGCCAAAAGCACAGTATGGTGCATAGCAATTGGAGTCTAATAAAATGAAGCATATTCCTCCCTCACAAATAAACAAACTAATACTGTATATTATTGTCACTCAACTGACTTGAAAGAATACATGTTCTTCCATTTCTTTTCTCAGAGATGAAGCTACAAAGTGTTTATCACCTACGATCCCTATAGTAATACCATGTACATAAATCTAATGTAAATTGTCGGCAATGGTGATTCTAGCCTTCAATGAAATTGTGCCTCTCATATAACAGGAGGTAGTGGGCATCCCGATGCTTGGAGTGCCGGCGGTCAAAAGACTGGCGCTGGAATCCCAACACCCGTCAGAATCCCGAAAGTCAACCAAAGTTTAGGCTGCAAGAAAGGAGGATTAGGGTTAGGCTGTGGAAAGAGAGGGTTAGTGTTAGGTGGGCGAGAGGGTTGGCATACTTACCCACCAGGTGTTGGGAGTCTAAGCATTGGAATGCCACTGTTGGTCATGTGACTGCCGACATCGTATTCACCGCTATCCTGTCCACAACCCCATATGACCCACTGTCCTTTTTAATTAGTATATTGTACACCATACTGCAGTGCCAGGTTTAGGATCTAGTAGTGGTTGTAATATGCCCAGAAGTAATAGTATCCAGTAATGCATGCATTATACTGTCCATCAGTATGCCCAGTAGTAGTAAGTAACTGTAGTAGTATACATAGCAGTGCTAATGCCCAGTATTTCATCCATCTGTTTTGACAGAAGTTTTTCATGTTGATTAACACTTTGGGGCTTATTCTGAGTCGCACACAAAAGCGCATGTAGCAGCGCCTGTTGATGCCCATCTGCGAGTTTATGCAACTGCCGCTACAAACTCCTATTCCATTTGGCCTGAATGTGCAAGGTCTGAGACGCCCACTAGCATCCGTGCACACTGTTATACCGATCGGAAAGTCTTAATACGCCACCATTGGTCTCACCATCTAAACTTACACCAGCCCTATGGCACTGCAGTGTCTCTGTCTGACCATGGCCCCCAATGCCTGCGTTGGTGCGTCTGTGAACACAGCCTCTAACAATGTCTGTTACACAGGGCCGGTTCTAAGAGTTGTGGCGCCCCGGGCAAAATATGGGGGCGTGGCTTCAATTGGGGGCGTGGTCACGACGCTGCAAGAAAATAAATAAATAAATAAAAAGAATACTTACCATCCCCGTTCCTGATCCAGACCCCCTCCACCGGCGGCACCGCTCTTCTCCCCTCTCTCTTCTCTTCGATCTATGGGAGAGACGTTATTACGTCTCTCCCATAGAACAGCATAGACACTAGAGGTCAATTATGACCCCTAGTGTCTGTGCCACTATGCTGTGCGGTGCGCTATGACGTCATCGCGCATCGCACAGCAAAGGTCCTCTACACGAAGGGAAACTAGACCGTAGCGTCTAGTTTCCCTTCATGGAGAGGACCTTTGCTGTGCGGTGCGCAATGACGTCATCGCGCACCGCACAACTAAGGTCCTCTCAATGAAGGGAAACTAGACGCTACGCGTCTGGTTCCCTTCAAAGCGGGGGGGCACAGCAGGGTACTGCGGGGGGCACAGTGGCGGATCTTGCCCTGGTGCGGCGCCCTCCGGATGGCGCCGGCGCCCTCCGGAAGGCGGCGCCCCGGGCAAAAGTACCGCTTGCCCGTGGCAAGTACCGCCACTGCTGTTACACTCACATAACACTCCCACTGAATGGACCATTTTTGAGTTTATTTCTAGTTACCTCTCAGTAACGGCTCAGGAACGCCCAACACTTTTCCATAACATTCCTAATACTGTCTTTCCCAATCGCAACAGCATCTGTGTGCATACACTCAGTGTAACGCATGTGCCGTAGGAGCGTTCATAAATCACTCAACTACGTGAATATTGGTATTGCATGCGACTCATTTGCATCTCAGTATCAGGCCTTCTGGCTCACCCCTGCACCACCTCCCTGTTCCAGGCGAAAATAAGGTGCTGCTCCAGTGGTAAGATGGAAGGAAAGCAGGCACAAGATTAAGGGTGGCCATCAACCATCAATGGTTAGTTACCATCGATGGTCTGATGGTAAGTGGTTTCACCATTGATGAGAGCCAATGGATGATAAATGATCCCCAATGTTGACTGTCGATCCCCACTATGCGCATATATGGGGCGTCATCTGTGCATGCGCACGGCCTAATTACCGATGGCGCACCACTGATGGTTAATTGTCGCAAAGCCGTCATTGATCATCACTAGCATAAGTTACCCAGGAATGCCCGGGGTCTGAGGAGTAGTGCTATGCCCCAATGTGTACCTCACCCCTACACCACAGTACGAAAAGAGGGCCCTGGTATTCACAATAGGGCAGGACCGTGTACTGATGTGCTTTGCCACATCTCCTAATATCAGACCTCAGTCACAAGTCATGTGAGGTTGCATACTTCTAAGGTTCATTTCCCAATATGAAAAAATGTGAAAACATCATGCACTTACAACCATTTTTACTTGTAATTAAATACATAGGGGCTAATTCAGAGGTGCACATAAACTCAATGGTCTGCATAGATATAAGATGGTCGTAGATCTGCGCAAGCACAGAATCTGTACTGCGCATGTGGAAATCTGATCGGAGGATACGGCTGCAGTGCCCCCTTAGCCGCAGCATGGGCCATTTGGGGGAGGAGCAGGGGCGGGCATGGCCAGTGTTTTAGAAATGGGGGCATGTTGTGGCCAGTGGCTGCATCCATGCACTCAGCTTAAATGGCTATGGCAACGTGAAAACGCCAGCCACCCTGGGTAGCCTCAGGGTTACTCAGAAGCTTGATGTTCACGGAGATTACCTGGACAGCTGGAGGCGTCTATTTACAATGGACGCTTCCTGCGGCATTAGCATATTTTCGGACAGCAGCTGCGTCCAAAGGTGCAACTGCTGTATGAACTGCATCCATCTCTGAATTTCTACCATAGTTTTACAAGCCAAAGTGATTAATCAGTGGCTGTGCAAACGTTTGTCCCATCTGATGGAGGCAGAGGGCTGGGCGGATTGAGGACATTCACTATTAATTGCATCAGGCAGTGTTTTGTACCCAGATATTGCAAATATAATGTCTTGTTTGAGATTATATTTAAGGGATGAAAAATATCTAAGTTACTAATATTTATATTTAGAAGTGTAACTTTAGTCGTGTTTTGCACCTTTCACTTGCACTTTTATGAACACTCTAACAAAACAAAGAAATAAAGAGTGACAATGTCCCCCCATCTTGTAATTCATTAAACCATACTGTATTTTAGGCAAAACCAAACAGTATTTTAGCAGATTAATTTGAACGTTACAATTATAGTGGTAGGAGGGGGGACTTTTACGTAAATTCTGTTTTTCTTTATTTAACCATGTGCATTTTCAAGTAGGTCCACAAACCTTGGACAGTTTGATTTACGAATACAGACCCAAGGCCTGGAAAGTGGGTGTATGTCTTGAAATGTGCACAACCCCCATCTGTCCTAAATAAGGTGGGCCTGTACCGCTGTCTTAAATGTCAGGACTTTTGTCCTGACAGCGGGATCAATGGGGCAGATGTATTAACCGGGAGAAGGGATAAAGAAGTGATAAAGAAGTGATAAGTGCAGTGCCGTTTCTTGTGGCGGGCGTGCCGTGCAACCGCACGGGGCGCCCTCCGCGGCACTTCTTGAGCTTTTTGAATCCCCCCTCCTCCCGAGTGCACAGCTCGGGAAGCGGAGTTTAGTGGAATGATGCAGGTGCGTCGTGACGTCACGATGCAATTACGTCCTTCCGCTAAACTCCGCCCCCCAAGCTGGGTACTCGGGAGGAGGGAGAAGGGGGAGCCAAGCCGCCCGGCGCCGCAAAGACAAGGGAGAGGCGGCTGAAGAGCGGGAAGAACCGCTTCAAATGAAAGTCAGCCTCTCCCTCTCTCTCCCCCCCCCTCCCCCCCGCCACCTGCCGTATTGTGTAAAATGGGGACACTTGCCTGCCATCATGTGTAAAATGGGGACACTTGCCTGCCGTATTGTGTAAAATGGGGACACTTGCCTGCCATATTGTGTAAAATGGGGACACTTGCCTGCGTAATGTGTAAAATGGGGACACTTGCCTGCCGTACTGTGTAAAATGGGGACACTTGCCTGCCGTACTGTGTAAAATGGGGACTCTTGCCTGCCGTACTGTGTAAAATGGGGACTCTTGCCTGCCGTACTGTGTAAAATGTGGACACTTGCCTGCCGTATTGTGTAAAATGGGGACTCTTGCCTGCCACAATGTTGAAAATGGGGACACTTGCCTGCCGCAATGTGGAAAATGGGGACTCTTGCCTGGCGTATTGTGGAAAATGGGGACTCTTGCCTGCCGCAATGTAGAAAATGGGGACACTTGCCTGCCGCAATGTGGAAAATGGGGACTCTTGCCTGCCGTAATGTGGAAAATGGGGACTCTTGCCTGCCGTAATGCGGAAAATGGGGACTCTTGCCTGCCGTAATGTGGAAAATGGGGACACTTGCCTGCCGTATTGTGTAAAATGGGGACACTTGCCTGCCGTATTGTGTAAAATGGGGACACTTGCCTGCGTAATGTGTAAAATGGGGACACTTGCCTGCCGTACTGTGTAAAATGGGGACACTTGCCTGCCGTACTGTGTAAAATGGGGACTCTTCCCTGACGTAATGTGTAAAATGGGGACTCTTGCCTGCCGTACTGTGTAAAATGGGGACTCTTGCCTGCCGTATTGTGTAAAATGGGGACTCTTGCCTGCCGCAATGTGGAAAATGGGGACACTTGCCTGCCGGAATGTGAAAAATGGGGACTCTTGCCTGGCCTACTGTGTAAAATGGGGACACTTGCCTGCTGTATTGTGTAAAATGGGGACTCTTGCCTGCCGCAATGTGGAAAATGGGGACACTTGCCTGCCGCAATGTGGAAAATGGGGACTCTTGCCTGCCATAATGTGGAAAATGGGGACTCTTGCCTGCCGTAATGTGGAAAATGGGGACTCTTGTCTGCCGTAATGTGGAAAATGGGGACTCTTGCCTGCCGTAATGTGGAAAATGGGGACATGTACCTGCCGTATTGTGGAAAATGGGGACACTTGCCTGCCGTATTGTGGAAAATGGGGACTCTTGCCTGCCGTAATGTGGAAAATGGGGACTCTTGCCTGACGTAATGTGGAAAATGGGGACACTTGACTGACGTAATGTGGAAAATGGGGACTCTTGCCTGCCGTAATGTGGAAAATGGGGACTCTTGCCTGCCGTAATGTGGAAAATGGGGATTTAATGTATCAAGGGCATTGCGGTGTATGGCATAATATATATATATATATATATATATATATATATTCCTGTGCTTTCCGTGATCTGTCGGTGCAAGGTTAAAAACTGGGGTGTAAGGTAGTCTTTTCAGATGAGGTCACGCCCATTTTACAGAGACCATGCCCATTTTTGGGGGGCCACGCCCCCTTTGCCGGATGCGCGCGCATTCCCTTTACTTTTTATATCTATGCGGGGGCACGTTTATTTGTTATTTCAATGGGGGGGGGGGTCAAATTTTTAAATCTCGCACTGGGAGCCAAATTGGCTAGAAACAGCCCTGGATAAGTGCAAGGTGATAACACACCAGCCAATCATTATGGATTTGAAAAATGACAGGAGCTGACTGGCTGGTGCGTTATCACCTTGCACTTATCACTTCTTTATCCCTTCTGCAGATTAATACATCTGCCCCATTGAGACAGATGTCTCACTAACAGAACAGTGATGAAACAAGAACGGGTGTGAAGTGTTATGCTAGTGTTTCAGGCACACTAGGCAGCTCCCCAAATACCACACTAGCCATTTTTTTACTTCTTACTGCTGCCATTTGCAGGTAATTATCATTACAGTCATGACGTGTAGTGCCTCTGATAAGTTGCTGTCCGGGCGATGACTTGATTTTTACTGTCACTGTCATCCTTGGAGCTTTCTTTTCTCCGGTTGCAGTTAAAATGTCGGCTGTCGGGATCCCCGTGTGAGGGAAACCGATGCCGAAATCTCGACAGTCGATGATGCCGACAGACGGAATCCCAGCACACAGGAGCTATTCCCACTCGTGGGTGTCCATGACACCTGTAGAGTGATAATAGAACCTGTGGCGAGCGCAGCAAGCCACTGAGCCCACAGCGTGGAGAGTGTAGCAAGCTCACAAGGGGACTGTTAGTGCTCGCCGCGCTGCCGGCATTCTGGTGGGCGGGATGCCGCTGTCGGGATATTGATAGCCGCCATCCCGTTCGCCGGTAAAACGTATGTAACCCCTTCTCTCTGTTTTACAATTTTACAAACAGTTATGAAGCTAATGGTACGGTAGTTAATAGAACACGACCAGTATAATAAATACCTCCCAAGCTTATGCTGCTGTATTTCAATTTAAGAATGGGGAGAGTATGATAAATAGGCCCCTAAATAACCCATGATACATTTATATTTTAATATTTTTATATCAAATACATTTCTATATTAGCTCATTGCTATAGGCTAAGAAAATCTTGGGTAAGTTGAGCAAGTGGGATGCAGTCAATATGCCGGCTGTCAGGATGCTGGCGTTCAGGAGACCACTGCTAGAATCCCGACAGCCGGCATTTCACGACGGCCGGAATACCGGAGCCCTCCCGTAATTCCCACATGGTTGGTTGGTCCACGGCACCAACCGAGCGGGAATAGACCCTGGGGCGTGCGAACGGGTCCAATGCGTGGCGAGCGCAGCGAGCCTGCAAGGGGACTCGCTGCAAGTATTTCAGCAGATGGGATGCCGCTGTCGGGATACTGACAGCCGACATCCCATCTGGCGAGATTACATACCGGATCCGAGCAAGTAATGCCATTGAAGAATCTGATTACGTTAAAATGAAGGCTGTCTGCATAGTAAATAAAATGTGGGCAATATCTGCAAAATTCAAGAATTTACATCACTAAAGAGCTAAAAAGAAAAAACATCAATGACTTTGAAAACGTTTATCAGTTAAACATAGTATTTTTACATTGGCTCCATCTAGTCAGATCTAGAATGTGAGAGTTGACGTAATCTTGGCAAAGCAGGTTACAGAAGGGTCTGATACTAGATTGCATCCATTGAACAAAAAAACTGCTTAATGGCGACTTGATGTTGGTTATGATGTTAAACTCTTTTTCATTGTCCTTTAAGTACGGTAACTTGTGAAGTTTTTGATGGAGACAGAAGCCTGTTTCATATAGTTAATATATTTCTTTTACAGTCAGGCTGTGTTGACGCTTTATCAAGGTTTCAAGTTAGTGGCAAAATTAAGGGCAATTTTGATCATTTATGTTTTAGAGAGAAATTGACTTTCTGACACTAAATCACAGAGACAAACCGTAAATCAGTGGCTGCAGGGACAGAAATCTCATCAGAGCGGCCTTGGGAGAAAAGAGCGCATTACGGTGCCATTGAACACAAGAATTATTTCAAAACCCCTTTACTTCAGTGTGGTTTAATATATTTATGCTGTATCCAGTATTATTCCCTCTTAATTCACTAACTAGTAAAAATACCTGCTGTATAGAGGTAAACTATAGGGAAACTGCAGTACTTACAAGGTAAACTAAGGGGTTGGGTTCTCAATTCCATCGGTCGATATGCCAGCGGTCAGAATAGAGACTGCATCATCCCAACAGTGAGAATCCCGATATTGGGAAGGTAAGTAAACTTTCCTTCCCCCCATGCCTCCTAGCCCTCCCTTTCGGCAGCCTAAACCTCCCCCCCCTCACAGCCTACCCCTAACCCTCCATGGTGGTGCCTGAACCTAACCACCCCTTCCTACAACTTACACCTAACCCTCCCTCTCCCGCAGCCTAACCCTCCCCAGGGTCACCTAACCCTATCCCCCCCTTCCTGCAGCCTAAACCTAACCACCCCCCTCCCCACAGCATAACCCTCCCCCCGCAGTCTAAACCTATGGCCCCACCCCGCAGCTTACCTATCCAATGGCCTGTTAGATGATCGTTCGGGATCCCGTGTTGTGTACGTTGTCGGGATGCTGTCATTGCGAGATGTGTTGGGATTCCAGCATTGGTATTTTGACTGCCGGGAACCCGACCGGATCCCAACTAAGGCTGGGTACACACTATACCAATATCTGCACATTTTGTCATATTGGAATGACAAATCATGCATATCATCTCATGTGTATGCCCGATTGTGCACTCCCGAAGGTCGCATATGACATCTTTTAGTTGGCCGTACAGCACGGCCAACCAGAAAATATTGTGTGCGACCCATGCAGTGTTATGAAGGACGTAACAAGAGATCATTCCGTCATTCATTAAATCACTAAGTGTGTACTGGCAATATCTGATAACCTTGAACGGAGATTGCCAGCCGTGTAGATGTGTA
The DNA here is from genome assembly GCF_028390025.1 of Pseudophryne corroboree. Classification (NCBI taxonomy): domain Eukaryota; kingdom Metazoa; phylum Chordata; class Amphibia; order Anura; family Myobatrachidae; genus Pseudophryne; species Pseudophryne corroboree. The sequence goes on from NC_086450.1 coordinate 117,211,967, forward strand.
CCCGGTCGTAGGCAAGTAATGGTTAGTCTGCTTACCTTAGCAAGGTTGTACCCAATGAAGTAGGGCTTTGAATGAGATGTAATAGTATTAGTTGAGATGTGTAGGTAGTACATAGTAGTAGAAAAGGCAGGGGTGGATTGGTACGCCGGGATGCCAGACCAGATTCCGTTTGGCTGCCCCAGTCGTCCCTTCAGTGACCGCCCGTCATCCCCATGCTGGCTGGCGCTCCGATCCGACCTAAGCAGGGCAGCGATGACAGGAGCCTCCCAACTGCACCCCCCACCGCGGGAAACTGCGGCCCACGGGTGGGACAGCAGGACACTCCCAAAAAAAGGGACTGTCCCGCGAAAAATTGGGACAGTTGGGAGGTATGCTGTAGAGGTCACTGGTATGCTCTCACTGTATTGAAAAGAGGATACTAGAATAGTCACTGTGGTTTTTGTATTTTTTAATAGCTATTTGACACAAGATGTTTTTTTATCTCTTCATACCACACCAACAGTAGATAAACCACCTCTGTGAGATTTTTGTTGCACCCATTTTTCCATCGCAGTTTGCTGATAGAAAAGCAAGGGCCACATGCTAGTGTAATGCTCATTGCATTTCTTCCTTAGTCTCGGGCTGCTTACGTACAGATGTGTCCTCTCTCATCATTGCTGCAGTCACATTAAAGAGCCCTTCTAGTTGCATTTAGTCAACAGCGCATTTTCTAATGCCAGGTGTCTTTTTGTGTATTTTTCCTTTGAAAATGCGTCTTATTCGCATCACTAATAAGCTGACTCTGCTGATTAAAATGATATGCAGCATGCCTATATTCTGTGTGCAACTACAGCTGTATCTGCATACGAAAATGCTACGTTAGTGTTTTCCTGGAAAACACTAAAATAGCATTTCGTATGCAGATACAGCCACAGTTGTACACAACATATAGGCATGCTGCATATCATTTTAATCAACAGAGCCTGCTTGTGCATCTTATTCGCAGGCAAAAGAAAGACGCCCGACTCATGCCAGGCATCTCGCAGTGCATGGCATATTGAGGATTAGCAAATTAAGAATTCAGCACTCTTAGCACTTAGCAAATACAGGTTGAGTCTCCCATATCCGGAATGGTCAGGACCAGAAGCATTCTGGATATAGGATTTTTCCAATATTTAGAATACCTGAGCACCCAAGGGTCTTACAGTGTCTGCAGGGGAGCGGAGAGGTCCAACAATGGCGGGATGCAAGGAGGGTGGGGGACTGGCAGTCTCTTAAAAGGTCCAGCAGTGTCTGCAGTGGGGGGAGGGGGAGTGCTTGGGGGGGGGGGGGGGGGGGGCGGTGCTGTGGAGCATCAGTGGCCGGTGAGCAGGCTCGGACTGGCCCACAGGGGTACAGGGGAAACCACCGGTAGGCCCCACTGCCTGGGGAGCCCTCCTCCTCTAGGGATCAGGTTCTAGACTGTGTACTTGAATCATATATTATACATATGTTACCTTGCACAGGATTATGACGTATTCTCTATAGTACATTGCTGGCATTAATGTGGCACATTATCATGCATGCACTAGCATTAATTACTATTAATTAATTACTATTTAAATTATCAAGGAGTCCAGACCAGGTACTCTATAATGGTTAGCCAAACCTCTGTGGTGGCTGGCCACACCTCTAATCATGGGCCTCTATCACTGCATACCCCCGGTGGGCCCTTCATGCTCCAGTCCGACACTGCCAGTGAGGGAATGGCTGCAAAGCCACTCCCACTTCAGATGTCATTGGCCAGTGACACAGTGATGTCACAACATAAGGTAATGTTGTGATGTCACAGCAGAGCCAAAATATTCCAGTTTTTTTAATATTTCGAATAATAGAATTCCGGATAAGGGAGACCCGACCTGTAATAAGTAAATGGGAAGTAGATATACAGTATGATAGGTGTAAGTACATACAGACATTGGCAAGAGTATTTATCTTGTTTGAACTAGTGTCTATGATAACTGCAGCTAGTTTATTGTCTGGCACTAGCTTATTTTCTACACTTTTAATGGGAATCGTTTTGTGCTTTCCACTTTGACAAAGGAGTCCATTTTTAAGTGCATTTCACCCAATGTAAAATTTCAAAGATTCATCTGGCAGTGATTTTGCTGTTACTGTCCTTGCTGAATCCTGATATAGAAATCAGTGACCTTCAGATTTGTAAGTAAATAAAAAAAACAAGTAACATGTGTGTCTGGATCACACCATGTTGCCATGCAAGAGGAACAAGTACATTAAATTTTTTTATGTGCAGGGTTGGCTGCTTTTGCATGTAGCCCGCAAATGGTAGACGGCTACTTTATATTTTTTAGAGATGTGCACCGGAAATTTTTCGGGTTGTGTTTTGGTTTTGGATTCGGTTCCGCGGCCGCGTTTTGGATTCGGGGGCGTGTTTTGACGAAACCTCCCTTAAAATTTTTTGTCGGATTCGGGTGTGTTTTGGATTCGGGTGTTTTTTTCCAAAAAACCCTCAAAAACAGCATAAATCATAGAATTTGGGGGTAATTTTGATCCTATAGTATTATTAACCTCAATAACCATAATTTCCACTCATTTCCAGTCTATTCTGAACACCTCACGCCTCACAATATTATTTTTAGTCCTAAAATTTGCACCAAGGTCGCTGGATGACTTAGCTAAGCGACCCAAGTGGGCGGCACAAACACCTGGCCCATCTAGGAGTGGCACTGCAGTGTCAGACAGGATGGCACTTAAAAAAATTGGCCCCAAACATCACATGATGCAAAGATAAATAAAAAAAAGAGGTGCAAGATGGAATTGTCCTTGGGCCCTCCCACCCACCCTTATGTTGTATAAACAGGACATGCACACTTTAACAAACCCATCATTTTAGCGACAGGGTCTGCCACACGACTGTGGCTGAAATGACTGGTTGGTTTGGGCCCCCACCAAAAAAAGAAACAATCAATCTCTCCTTGCTGAAAACTGGCTCTACAGAGGCAAGATGTCGACCTCATCATCATCCTCCGATTCCTCACCCCTTTCACTGTGTACATCCCCCTCCTCACAGGGTATTAATTCGTCCCCACTGGAATCCACCATCACAGGTCCCTGTGTACTTTCTGAAGGCAGTTGCTGGTAAATGTCTCCACGGAGGAATTGATTATAATTCATTTTGATGAACATCATCTTCTCCACATTTTGTGGAAGTAACCTTGTACGCAGATCGTCAGGTGAATTCCCCTCCTTTGCCTATATCGTAGGCAGATGTATAGGCTTGAATGGCCTTTTGCTGCTCCTCCATCCTCTGAAGCATATAGAGGGTTGAATTCCACCTCGTTACCACCTCTTGCTTCAGCTGATGGCGGGGCAGGTTCAGGAGTGTTTGCTGGTGCTCCAGTCTTCAGCACGCGGTGGCTGAATGCCAAAAGTGGCCCGCAAATCTTCGGGCCACCGACAGCATCTCTTGCACGCCCCTGTCGTTTTTAAAAAAATTCTGCACCACCAAATTCATTGTATGTGCTAAACATGGGATGTGCTGGAATTTGCCCACATGTAATGCACGCACAATATTGCTGGCGTTGTCCAATGTCACAAATCCCCAGGAGAGTCCAATTGGGGTAAGCCAATCTGCGATGTTCCTCAGTTTCCGTAAGAGGTTGTCAGCTGTGTGCCTCTTATGGAAAGCGATGATACAAAGCGTAGCCTGCCTAGGAACGAGTTGGCGTTTGCGAGATGCTGCTACTGGTGCCGCCGCTGCTATTCTTGCTGCGGGAGGCAATACATCTACCTAGTGGGCTGTCACAGTCATATAGTCCTTAGTCTGCCCTGCTCCACTTGTCCACATGTCCGTAATTAAGTAGACATTGGGTACAACTGCATTTTTTAGGACACTGGTGACTCTTTTTCTGACGTCTGTGTACATTCTCGGTATCGCCTGCCTAGAGAAGTGGAACCTAGATGGCATTTGGTACCGGGAACACACTACCTCAAGACATTCTCTAAGTCCCTGTGAACTAACGGTGGATACCGGACGCACGTCTAACACCAACACAGCTGCCAAGGCCTGAGTTATCTGCTTTGCAACAGGATGACTGCTGTGATATTTCATCTTCCTCGCAAAGGAATGTTGGACAGTCAATTGCTTACTGGAAGTAGTACAAGTGGTCTTCCGACTTCCCCTCTGGGATGATGATCGACTCCCAGCAGCAACAACAGCAGCGCCAGCAGCAGTAGGCGTTACACTCAAGGATCCATCGGAGGAATCCCAGTCAGGAGAGGACTCGTCAGACTTGCCAGTGACATGGCCTGCAGGACTATTGGCGTTCCTGTCTAAGGAGGAAATTGACACTGAGGGAGTTGGTGGTGTGGTTTGCACTGGGAGCTTGGATACAAGAGGAAGAAGGGATTTAGTTGTCAGTGGACTGCTTCCGCTGTCACCCAAAGTTTTTGGACTTGTCAATGACTTCTGATGAATGCGCTCCAGTTGACGTATAAGGGAGGATGTTCCTAGGTGGTTAACGTCCTTACCCCAACTTATTACAGCTTGACAGTTGTCCGTATTTCTGTTGAAATAATTCCACACTGAAGAGGTGATTTTTTTTGTATTTTGACCAGGCATGTCAATGGCCTTATTCATCCCACGGACAACAGGTGTCTCCCCAGGTGCCTGACTTAAACAAACCACCTCTCCATCAGATTCCTCCTTGTCAATTTCCTCCTCAGCTCCAGCAACACCCATATCCTCATCCTGGTGTACTTCAACAGTGACATCTTCATTTGAATATCAGGAACTGGACTGTGGGTGCTCCTTCCAGCACTTGCAGGGGGCGTGCAAATAGTGGAAGGAGCCACCTCTTCCCGTCCAGTGTTGGGAAGGTCAGCAATCGCAACCGACACAATTGAACTTTCCTTAGGGATTTGTGATTTAAAAGAACGCACAGTTCTTTGCTGTGCTTTTGCCAGCTTAACTCTTTTCATTTTTCTAGCGGGGGGATGAGTGCTTCCATCCTCATGTGAAGCTGAACCACTAGCCATGAACATAGGCCAGGGCCTCAGCCGTTCCTTGCCACTCCGTGTTGTAAATGGCATATTGGCAAGTTTACGCTTCTCCTCAGACGCTTTTAATTTTGATTTTTGGGTCATTTTACTGAACTTTTGATTTTTGGATTTTACATGCTCTCTACTATGACATTGGGCATCGGCCTTGGCAGACGACGTTGATGGCATTGAATCGTCTCTGCCATGACTAGTGGCAGCAGCTTCAGCACTAGGTGGAAGTGGATCTTGATCTTTCCCTATTTTACCCTCCACATTTTTGTTCTCCATTTTTTAATGTGTGGAATTATATGCCAGTAATATTATTATATCAATAGCAATGGCCTACTGTACTGTACTACTATATACTGCTCACAACAATGCAGCATTGGATACTAGAAGTGACACAGAGCTGCAAGATACAGCAATGGCCTACTGTACTGTACTACTATATATACTGGTGGTCACCAAAATGCTGCACTGTACTACTATATACTGCTCACAACAATGCAGCACAGATATGGATACTTGAAGTGACACGGAGCTGCAAGATACAGCAATGGCCTACTGTACTGTACTACTATCTATACTGGTGGTCACCAAAATGCTGCACTGTACTACTATATACTGCTCACAACAATGCAGCACAGATATGGATACTTGAAGTGACACGGAGCTGCAAGATACAGCAATGGCCTACTGTACTGTACTACTATATACTAGTGGTCACCAAAATGCTGCACTGTACTACTATATACTGCTCACAACAATGCAGCACAGATATGGATACTTGAAGTGACACGGAGCTGCAAGATACAGCAATGGCCTACTGTACTGTACTGTATTACTATATATACTGGTGGTCACCAAAATGCTGCACTGTACTACTATATACTGCTCACAACAATGCAGCACAGATATGGATACTTGAAGTGACACGGAGCTGCAAGATACAGCAATGGCCTACTGTACTGTACTACTATATATACTGGTGGTCACCAAAATGCTGCACTGTACTACTATATACTGCTCACAACGATGCAGCACAGATATGGATACTATAAGTGACATGGAGCTGCAAGATACAACAATGGCCTACTGTACTGTACTACTATATATGCTGGTGGTCACCAAAATGCTGCACTGTACTACTATATACTGCTCACAACAATGAAGCACAGATATGGATACTTGAAGTGACACAGAGCTGCAAGATACAGCAATGGGCTAGTGTACTGTACTACTATATATACTGGTGGTCACCAAAATGCTGCACTGTACTACTATATACTGCTCACAACAATGCAGCACAGATATGGATACTTGAAATGACACAGCTGCAAGATGCAGCAATGGCCTACTGTACTGTACTACTATATACTGGTGGTCACCAAAATGCTGCACTGTACTACTATATAGTATATACTGGTCACAAAACAATGCAGCAGATATTGAGCTCTGATCAGGATACTAGAACTGAGTCTGACACGGAGCTGCAAGATACAGCAATGGCCTACTGTACTGTACTACTACAATATACTGGTGGTCACCACAATGCAGCACACTGAGCACATATATTGAGCTTTTCAGGCAGAGAACGTAGCCACGTCCTCTCCGCTCAATCGATAATGCACGAGTGAAAATGGCGGCGACACGCGGTTCTTTATATGAAATACGAATCTCGCGAGAATCCGACAGCGGGATGATGACGTTCGGCCTTGTTCGGGTTAACCGAGCAAGGCGGGAAGATCCGAGGCTGCCTCGGACCCGTGTAAAACACGTGAAGTTCGGGGGGGTTCGGATCTCTACAAACCGAAACCGCTCATCTCTAATATTTTTACACTGCAATATAGATTTCAGTTTGAACACACCCCAAACAAATCTAAATCTCTCTGCACATGTGCCCACGTAAAGGTTAATGGCCCCTCAACATTCCTGGTCCAGGCAAAACCTCTTATATGTCACAGAAATATTGCAGGTATAGGGGACTCCCAGGACAGCATGGGACCATATTATTACACAATATACATTAAACCATATACTGTATATACAAGCATATTTCAGAATGTTTAGTCATAATAAAATGTGCCGAAATGATGTATACTCATCATACTGTAAGTCAGTCACAGTGTACAGCAGGCAGCCCGACAGCCAGCTGTTTCTAGAAAAAGTAAAACCTTTAAATCTCTTATTTCCAGTATACTTGCATATGCTTATGCATCTCATTAGAAAGTATCTCATTTAAATACAGATGTGTCCTCATAAATCTTGCCACAATACGTACCAGATATCATCGTGTTATATGCCTCAACAATATCCCTTTAAATGGATGTGACCATGAAATATTCAGCAGAGATTTTCAGCAGATATCCAGACTCTTAAGGAATTAGATCATTCCTCCATTTTGCTCCAATACCATTCCAAAACACAGTATATAAATTTAACCAATGGAATAATTTATTTACAGTTATACACAACGATTTAAAACTGTGATACAGGCAGCATACAAGAAGTCCCAAATATTGGAATAACTTGGAATCTTCCTTAGTATGTAAAAAATACTGTAGTGTCAATAGTAAATCTCCCTTGAGAGATTCTGGCTCTCAAAATAGGTGCAATAAAAAGCATCCAATATAGAATGAGGTACTGTAAATGAGGTAAGTACCAATAGGTAATGCAGCGCAGGCAGGAACACAGGAGTATCAGATTTCATGAGCTACCAATGGAGCTTCCCGATCAGAGGAGAGAGAGGAGGGGAAAGAGAGCTGTAAGTGACCCACGGATCCCAGCTTCTCCCCCTCCCTGCCTGGGTGTTTGGATCTTATGTAACCTGTTTTCTAATCAGAGCATTCGGGTCTAGAGAGAGACACACACAGAGAGTCCTCCTGAGTCCTGTCCCAGTGTGTAAGTAGTACAGAGGCTGCTGCTATTATATTTCTCTAGCATCCATAAGGGATATTGGGGACAGATTAGTACAATGGGTATAGATGGGTCCAAAGGAGCCAGTGCACTTTAAATTTCTTCAACTGGGTGTGCTGGCTCCTCCCCTCTATGCCTCCTCCAACAGGTCAGTTTAGAAAAAAGTGCCCTGAGTAGAGGATGCACACTCTGCAAGCTCCAGCGTTTTTTTTCTTCAATTTCTTTTAAACTTTTATTTCTTTCGGCATGCTGTTTGGGCAACAGCATACCTGCACCGGGGGAGTTAGGGGGGGACGGTCACCGGCCTCTTGAGTTGCAGAGCCACTTCCCCACTGCAGGACCACTGTCCTGAGGGGCTGTTTGTTCAGCGGGGCATGGCGCCTTGGCTGTCACAGCTGCAGCATACCGCACACCCCTAATGCTGCCTGAAGGTGATCATCGGTGGGGAGTAGGGGGGTCCCCCGGTTCACTGTGTGGCAGAAGCACGGGTGAGGCATACGGGTCCCTCCTGGGGGGATGCCCGTTGTGGCCCCTGCGTGAAACTGGCTAAATACCTTGTACCAAGCATTTATGTGAGGCTACAAACACTTAGGAGACATGGCCAATATAAAGATTACACAGCTCCGGCACCATAGAGGGGGGCGGAGCTACTTCAGAGTGGGCTCAGTGGCTTTTTGGCGCCTTCCTCTGCATAAGCAGCAGCAGCAGCCTCACACAGCTCCTCCATAACAGTCACATGCTGGATTACTGGTACCAGGTGTAGAGGGGGAGAGCCGCTATATTGTGCACAAATATCATTCCTCTGAGGGATTTTTTATTAGACAGTATCACTGTTTATATGTATATGTGAACCACTGACAGCCTCACTGTGGCTGTGCAGCATTGGGTGCACTGGTGTCCTCTCTCCTGTGTCTCCTCTCACATGCAATAGGGCAGGCTTGTATTGTATTTTAGGCTGTGTTGTATGTGTATTATACCTGTTTTTCTTCTTCACAATGGTAAAACAGAAGTTATGCAGTGTGTGTAATGCTAGATTTTCCGCTAGCCCATCTGGCTCAATATCATGTGAGCAGTGTAGTCAATCATCACAAAATGCTGATAACAATGTGGCTCCTCCTCCTGGCTGGGGGCTTTCAAATCTATGATGTCTGATATGTCATCTCAGCTCACTGCAAATGCCAATAAAACTCAGGAACTGCAACAAGCAGTGGCAAATCTAGCTGCTAACCCCCCCCCCCCCCCCCCTGTCCACTACAGGTGCACAAAAATGTGCTTTACCTGCACTTCTATCAGATACTGATGATGATATACAGGGTGATGGGGATGATGTGGACCCCATAAGCGGGGACTCCACCCCTACGTAGGGTATTGAACCCCTCATATTGGCTATTCAGGATGTGTTAAATCTCCCCTTGGAGGATGCTAATAATCAGCAGTCATTTTTCCTCCCACAAGACAAACTGAGTGACAGTCACATTTCCTGACTCCAAGGAGTTGGATGATTTATTTAAAATTGCCTGGAAAAATCCAGATAAAAAATATCAGGTGTCCAAATGGTTTTTACATACAGTACATTCCCCTTTGCCCCTGAAGGCAGGAAATTCTGGGAAGACTCTCCTGCAGTAGACGTCTCAGTCTCTCGCCTTTCTAAAAAGGCGGTACTTCCTGCTCCGGGCTCCTTTACGGTAAAGGACCCGGCAGATAGGAAAATTGAGACCACTCTGAAAACTATATACACTGCTGCAAGTGTAGCTCAAAGACTGGTCATTGCAGGTTGCTGGATGACACATGCCATTCATTCGTGGGCTACTCAAATTCAGGAAGGTCTTTCGGGTGATATGTCCTTAGTTACTACTTTAACTTTCCTGAAACACATTCAGGATATGGCTAGGGTCCTCTGTGACTCCCTTAAAGAGATTGGCAATATTAATGCTAGGACCACGGCTGTGACTGTCGGCGCGCAGAGCCCATATGGTTGCGTCAGTGGATTGCTGATGCCGACTCCAAACGTAATGTGGAATCTCTTCCCCTCACAGGAGACTTGCTCTTTGGAGGTGAATTGGACGCATGGATCTCCAAAGCTACTGCTGGCAAATCCATGTTTCTCCCTTCGGGGACTCCGCCTGCTAGACGTCCCTACCCGGGCCCATCTTCTCAGTCCTTTCGGTCTTCCAGATTTTGATCTAGGGCCAGGGGGAACCTCCAACGCAGCTAGAGGCACCAGAGTTAAGCCCAAGAAAACAGCCGTCACCGGCTCCGAAGAACAGAGCACCAGTTCAGCTTCCACAAAGACTTCAGCATGACGGTGCCTACCCACCCCAAGGGGATCTCGTGGTGGGAGCTCGGTTACGTCACTACAGTCACATCTGGGACAGTTCCTGCCAAGATGATTGGGTAAGGGACCTTACCTCTCAGGGTTACAAGCTGGAGTTTGATGGTGCTCTTGCCGACTGATTTTTCAAATCATGTTTACCAGCTTTGGAAAATATGCATGGTACGCTACTACTGGCCATAAACAAGTTGGTCCAGTCCCAGGTCATTGTTCCAGCACCCCTGCAACAACAAGGACAAGGTTACTACTCCAGTCTGTTCGTGCTACCAAAACCAGACGGGTCTGTGAGACCCATTCTGAATCTGAAGTCCTTGAATCCTTACCTAATGGTTTTCAAATTCAAGATGGAATCTTTGAGAGCAGTGATTGCGGGCCTGGAACAACAGGAATTCCTAGTGTCCCTGGATATCAAGGACGTTTACCTCCATATCCCCATTTGGCCTCCTCATCAGACCTATCTGTGGTTCGCCCTACTGAACGATCACTACCAGTTTCAGGCATTACCTTTCGGCCTGTCTACAGCTCCGAGGGTGTTGACGAAGGTGATGGCGGAAATTATGTTTCAGCTCAGGGTCCAGGGGGTTAACGTAATTCCATACCTGGACGACCTCCTGATAAGAGTTTCAGGGAGTTTCTATTGATCCACATAGATCGCACTATCCAACTTCTGACTCACCACGGATGGATCCTCAATCTGCAGAAGTCCCAACTGGAACCGTCTCAACGGATCCTGTTTTTGGGGATGCTACTGGATACGGTAGCACAGAAAGTGTTCCTCCCAGAGGACAAAGTAAGAACACTTCAAAAAATGGTTTGCATGGTTCTCTGACCTGCTCAAGTATACATTCATCTTTGCATAAAATTGTTGGGTAAGATGGTGGCCTCGTACGAGGCGATACAGTTTGGAAGGTTTCATGCCAGACCTTTCCAATTGGACGTCCTGAACAAGTGGTCCGGTTCCCATCTACAGATGCACCGGATGAGTCGGCTGTCACCCCAGGCCAGGATTTCACGCCTGTGGTGGCTACAGTCTTCCAACCTGGTGGAAGGTCATCGCTTTGGGATTCAGGATTGGATCCTCCTCATGACGGACACGAGTTTGAGAGGATGGAGAGCTGTCACACAGGGGGCGCAGTTCCAGGGCAGATGGTCTGCCCAGGAGGCCCTACTTCCGATCAACATCCTGGAACTTCGGGCCATCTACAATGCTCCGATTCAGGCCTCCCCTATACTCCGGGATCGGGCGATCCATGTTCAGTGTGACAACGCCACGGCTGTGGCGTACATCAATCGATAAGGGGGGACAAAAAGCAGAGCCTGCATGCGAGAAGTGTCAAGAATACTCTTCTGGGCAGAAAGACATGTAAGAGCACTGTCCGCAATCTTCATTCCGGGAGTGGACAACTGGGAAGCGGACTTCCTGATTCGCCACAATCTCCATCCAGGGGAGTGGGGACCAGGGCCGTAACTACGTGTGTGCCAAGTGGGCTTGGCACACAGCGCAGTTGCCCTGAGGGCGCACGGCCAGCGGCATGTAATGAGTCAAATTGACTCATTACATGCCGCCTGTTCTGTGCTGTGCGCCGCCGCGCTGTGGAGGGAGAAGAGAGCAGCGCCGGGCAGATGTGGTTCCTCCATCCCAGCATCCACAGCAGCGCCAGGCAGCCAATACGGAAGAAGAGGGGACTGCTGCAGCAGCGCTTACTACCAATTACATAGCGCTGCTGCGGCTCCAGTCCCACTCCCTCCTCCTCCTTCTCACCTGCCTGCACCGAGGAAGCTGCACGAGGAGCCTGTCAGCGGGGAGATGGTAAGTATCTCTCTCTCTCTCTTTCTCTCTCTCTCTCTTTCTCTCTCTCGGACACCATCTGCCATAATGTGTAAAAAGGGGGCCTGGCTGCCGCAATGTGAAAAAAGAGGGCCTGGCTGCCGCAATGTGTAAAAAGGGGGACTGGCTGCCGCAATGTGTAAAAAGGGGAACTGGCTGCCGCAATGTGTAAAAAGGGGGCCTGGCTGCCGCAATGTGTAAAAAGGGGGACTGGCTGCCGCAATGTGTAAAAAGGGGGACGCTGGCTGCTGCAATGTGTATAAAGGGGGACACCGTCTGCCGTAATGTGTGAAAAGGGGGACGTGTCTGCCGTAATGTGTAAAAAGGGGGACTGTCTGCTGTAATGTGTAAAAAGGGGGACGCTGTCTGCTGTAAAGTATAAAAGGGTCTCTACCTGGTGTAGTGGCGCTACTGTGCAGCGTAATTTGAATAATGGAGACTACTGTGCACCGTAGTATGAATTGCTATTATTTTGTGGCCACGCCCCTTCCCCATAAAACCACGCCCTATATATTTTCCGCGCGTCTGCGGCGCGCACTGCCCCTATCTTACATGGAGGGGCGCCAATGTCGTTTCTTGCACACAGCGCTAAAATGCCTAGTTACGGCACTGGTGGGGACTACACCCTCAGGTGTTTCAACAGGTGATCGACAGGTGGGACTGCCCACAGATCGACATGATGGACTCTCGCCTCAACAAGAAGCTTCACTGCTATTGCTCACGAACCAGGGACCCTCAGGCGAGCGCAGTGGATGCACTGACGTTGCCTTGGCCTTACCAGCTGGTCTACCTATTTCCTCCGATTCCGTTGATCCCAAAGGTGCTCAAGCGGATCAGGCATCAAGGAGTGCAAGCAATCTTGATTGCCCCGGATTGGCCCCAAAGAGCATGGTACACGGCTCTTCTGGACATGTCCGTAGAGGACACTTGTCCTCTACCGCTAAGAAGACATCTTCAGCAAGGACCGTTCGTCTAACCGGACTTACGGCGGCTTCATTTGATGGCATGGAAGTTGAGCGGAACATCAAGGTCATTGCCACTATGGTGCAAGCCAGAAAACCTGTGATGTCAAAACACTATCATCATATCTGGAGGAGATATGTCTTTTGGTGCGAGGAACGCACATATCTGTATGCAAAATTCCACTTGGGAAGATTCCTTCGTTTCCTGGAGACTGGAGTGGATAAAGGCTTACATCTTGGATCCATTAAGGTCCAGACTTCAGCTCTTTCCGTCTTCTTCCAGAAGAAGTTTGCTATCCTGCCAAAAGTTCAGACCTTCTTGCAAAGGGTGCTTCACATACAACCTCCGTTTGTCCTGCCTACGGCACCTTGGGATTTGGATGTGGTGTTACGCTTTCTACAGTCCTTCTGGTTTAAACCTCTGATGACGGTAGAAGACAAGTACCTCACGTGGAAGACGGTGATGTTACTGGCTCTGGCTTTTGCTAGATGTGTCTCAGAATTGGGGGCCTTATCGTGTAAGAGTCCCTACTTGGTCTTTTACGAGAATAGAAAGAAGTGTTATTCCCGGGTTGAATACCGGGTCAGTGGCTCTGTAAACGGATTCCCGGGTCGATCCAATCCGGGACCCGTTTACAAGATAGGGAGAGGCGGCGCTGGAGAAGAGCTTATCTCCCAGTACCACCTTCACCTCCGCCCCCGCTGCCGGATCCGCCCCCCACCGCTATGGCAACCGACCCGGCAATTTGCCGGGTCGGGAAGCCACCAGAAGAGCTAAGAGAGTCTCCAATGCCGGATCCCACCCGCGAAGGACCCGTTTCCTAGTCCCAGGTGGGATCTGGCATTGGAGATGTGAAAGGGGTATATGGAAACTTTATAAAATAGTTGTCTCTCAATTAAGTGGAGCTATAAACAGTACCTCAGGCCTCATTAAACTATTAGTTTAAATGTAATATACAAAATCCATACCTCCCAACATGACCCATTCCAGGAGGGACAAAATGCTGTCTACCTGGACTTCCCTTTTAATTTATGATTGTAATCACCACGGTTGAAATACCTTTCTTATCAATTAAATAGTTCAATACAAGTGACGCCTATCATATATTAAGTGGGAAGTCCAGGTAGAGAGCATTCCTACTGGGAGGTATGCACAATCTAATATACAGTACACCCTCCTTCTCCTGGGCCCCCCTGTCTTAAGTGCTCCGGGTCCCCCCAAGCCTTAATTCGGCTTTTGGTTCATCCACATTAATGCTCTACAAGGTAACTGACCCACCAATAGAGTAATAATATATAATTGTATGGAGATGTAGAACTTTTTTGTGCCAAAGAGTCTCAACTATGCTGGGTATTTTTTCTAAATCCAGTATCAGAAAAATGTATACAGTAGTTATATAGACTTATTGAGCAGAGCAGTAGGAAAAAAAGTCATATACTGTAGATGATACATTGTATATCAATATCAAAAAATAATTGCGGGATATCCCCTGAAAACACCCATTTCTGGGGAGTACCTGTAAATATTAGGAATTCCTAGGATGCATCTACATGGGATCACAGCAGATATTGTAGATATCTTCTGTGATCCCTCATTTTCGATCGCATCAGCAGCCCCCATACATCTCTATGGGGTTTGCTCAATGGTAAATTTACCAAGCTGCTTGCTAAGGCCTTACCAGCACTCTGTGCTACATGCGCCTGTCCCTTGCCCTGCATGTGATTTTTGCTACGTGTCAGTGGTACATAATTTCTTATTGATGTGATGAGCATCGATAAGAATTTATAATTATCGGGTATAAAACACGATAAATAATAAATGAGCTTCATAAACTCTTGTAGTTATGTACATATCTTACATGCCGACAGTGTGTATGTGATACGGAGAATTTAGATAAAGGTGAAATGCAGTAAAAGAAACAATGGAACTGTTTTTGGGGTAATTGTTTTTATAGTAAACCCTGTGAACAACTGAAAATACTACCTTTGTTTAGACACTGCTTACTTGCACTGTTTCGGAGGCGCAGAATGGATGCACACGGCACAGCTTATAGTCTGAGGATTCTGAGCTCCGTAGGCTGCCTGACTGTCACACTGTAACTGACACATACCACCCCAGGTCTGCAGAGAAAGGGTGGTGGAGTAGCCGTGCCCTGGGTGCAAGCACGGCAGGGCAATCTTCTACTGCTGGTGTGTGGGGCAAATCCAACACTGTCACTGCTCAGGGCTCCCATATGCTGCAGGAGCTGTGGAGGACCAAATTCCTCACCCCTCTGCTCACTACTGACATGCAGCGACATATAATATTCTCATCCTCCCATGCATCCATCCCAGTATCTTAAAAAATATTATAAACTTCAAAAATGCAATAGTGGCAGGCCCCAAGTGGCCGCCTTCACTGCCTTGTCCATAATCTGGCCCTGACTGGTTGTAGTTTCCGGTCTTGGACAATGAGAAATGTCAGTGTAGGTTCCCTCCCATTGCTACAATAAGCTTTCTGGAGCTTGGCCCCGATAGCTGAGACCATCTTAAGATGGCGTTAGCAATTGTAGCCTATGGGCAACAGTTCTTAGCATTTTTCCTCAGTAAGAATGCCAGATCCGAACCCAAAATTAAAGATCAAATACTGTAAGTGTTCATCTTACTTTTAACACTTTGCAGGGAAGGGCTCTTATCGGAGTTCTTGTTCCTGCAGGTGTTCTTTGATATAGTGCCCTGATAATTCATTATTTGCCGCAACACATGGCAATAAGACATTATAATGATCCTGGCCAAATTGTGAATAAAGATAAATATAAGGCCCTTAATCTTCAAATTTGTGTTCTATGTATTCTATAAAAATGTTAGCCAATCCAAAGTAAAGGGAGGGCAGTATGGATGGTGTAATGGTTAGCATTACTGCCTCACAGCACTGAGGTCAGGGGTTCAATTCTCACCATGGCCCTAACTGTGCGGAGTTTGTATATTCTCCCCAAACTTGCGTGGGTTTCCTCTGGATACTCCTGTTTCCTCCTACAATCCAAAAATATACTGGTAGGTTAATTGGCTCAACAAAATTAACCCTAGCATGAATGTGTGTGCGTGTACATGTGATAATGAATATAGGGGCAGATATATTAACCTGGAGAAGGCATAAGGAAATGATAAACCAGTGATATGTGCAAGGTGATAAAGGCACCAGCCAATCAGATCCTAACTGTTAATTTACATATTGGAGCTGATTGGATGGTGCGTTTATCACCTTGCATTTATCACTGGTTTATCACTTCCTTATGCCTTCTCCAGGTTAATACATCTGCCCCATTGATTGTAAGCTCCACTGGGGCAGAGAGTGATGTGAATGGAGAAATTCTCTGTAAAGCGCTCCGGAATATGTGTGCGCTATATAAATAACTGGTAATAATAAATAATAATAATTTAATGGTTATTGAATATCATCTTGGAGCTTTGAGTTTCTGCATCTTGGAGTTTTGAGTTTCTACATTTTATGAAAGTCTCTTATTTCGAGTCACACGAGAAAGTCAACGCTGTTTTTATTGTGCACTGCATATTGTAAATAGGCAGAGTACAAAGAAATAAATAAACTGTAACATTTGGCTGATCCTAACATAATATTTAATTCTGTGTCCCACTGGCAACTCATTTCATCCTTGCAGAGCCACAGATCTATATGGTAGTTATGTTGGGAGGGAGTATGTTTGTGCATGGTTTCTTGCACTTTTTATGCTTCTGTTTTGTCAGATCTGCTTTATTCCCTGGGGCTGCATTTTCCATGCTTCAGTCCATTGGCTTCAGATTAATGTCGCACATACTCCTGCGAAGACCAATGAACATTTTATTTTTTCTTTCGCACAAAGAAAAATCAAAGCACAGTGAGAGGAAAGAGTAGTGTAAAGAGAGTATAATTTCTTTAGAAGGAAAATAAATCCTTAGAAAGTAAATTATAGTAATGGACAAGCATAGTAACTTTTTTCCTTTGTGATTCTTAATCTTTTCCTCAGGACTATCTTTTTCTATTTTATTAATCTAAGGTCGCGTATATTGTACATTAGGCAAATTATTGGACAATATATCGTTCCAAAGTGGATCGGAACAATAAATTGTGCATATTGCTGAGTGTGTACCTGCAATTGCGCGCTCTTGCCCATCGTTAGTGGGGTTGTCCCATTTGATGAGGTGCACGTCAGATGGGCTCACCCCGAGCTGACTACAGCATGAATGTGAATGCGGCGGATAACAATATATCGTACGGTCGTACACCACATCGTGCAATGTGTACAGCTGAGCCATATATCATTCCATCGGTTCTCGGATTGGCTGGGGCACACATCGTCCTGATGTGTACCCAACCTACTGTAAAGGGCCGTACACACGGGGAAGATGTGTGCTGAGCGATCTCGCATGAATGCTCAGCACACATATCTCCCCCCGCGCTCAGCACAGCGTGATGTGTGCTGAGCGAGGAGGGGGGGCACGGGGGGCCGCTCATTTCACCCAGCGGTGAAATGAGCAATGTGCTAGATTGAGCCTGCATGCAGGCCAATCTAGCAGCGGCGATAGTGACACATGGGGCCGCGCATTGCTATCGCTGTGAGACATACACACGGAGAGATCCGTGCTTAAGTTTAAGCACAGATCTGTCCGTGTGTACCCCCCTTACGTGTTGCAATAAGGCATTAATGCAGCTATAACACTATAAAAGCTGATTCAGTTAGCAACTTGATAATGTTCGGCTGCGCACATATCCACCTATTACAATAGCTCAACATCAGTAATTTTCCAGCGCAAATCTGTAAAGTGTACGGAAAAAGTATTGATGATGCTGGTCACTATGTGCTGTTCTGGGAAGGCGCATCATGGCAGAGCCCCTAATTGTATTACATCCTTTCAGTTAAACATTATTAGGTTTGTAGCAGAGGGTGACTAGCACCACCACATCATGTCTTGGTTGTCTGAGCTCAATTTAGTCACAAAATTATGTTAGAATTAACTGTTAGATAGTGCCACATTTCTGTAAGACTTGTGTCAATAAATAAACTGACCAGCACATAGGTCACTTTTTTTTTGCAACAAGCCTTTTGTTTTCCCTGGTTGAGAAAAATTGTAATACGCATTGGACTTACGGCTAAGCCCAGGGTGGTACTGATGGTGATGTGACCGGTGCTGCCACCCAGGGGCACAAGATCAAGGAGAAGGCACAGTCCCTGCACCAGCTGCATCTGTTTCCAGTTTGTGCATCAGGTACATTCTTAAGTGCTCAGTTTCTTGCTCTTGGCCTCATCTTTTGTGACATAGGTGGACCTGAAGACCCTTGTCTCTAAATGGCAAGAGTAGCTCCAAGGGCCGTGGAGTAAAGCCTTGGCTAAGGTGCAGGGGCGTAACTATAGGGTGACTAGACTGGCAAATGTCCAGGGGCTGACAAGGTTAAGGGTTGTGTTGTAGTGGCATCTTCAAGCTCCGGCATCTGGATAGGCCAAAAACCACAGCCTAGATTGTCTGGCCTCCCAGATCTTCTACCTCAACCATGCTAAGGCTGCTGCCTACTGGGCCCGCCTGATACCTCGCTGTCTGACGCTTACCTGAGAAGTCTCATCTGTCATTGAGCTGTGGAGGTTGGTGTCCCCAAAGGTACCCCCGGGCCGCCCGTTGGTGTGTCTGTCCTCTGAGAGTGCCTGTGACCAGCATGCTGTACAGCTCCCTCCTTGTCTACCAGTTCCATGCTTGGCCCCTGCTGCTAATTGAAAGATACACTGAGAGCAAAACTTCTCATTATTAATATTGTTTATTTAGCCCCTCAAGTAACGCAGGGCTGTCCAGAGAATATTTGACATTCACATGATAGACATGCCAATTAATTTACACAGTAACCACTGATGTGACGTTTTATTACAGGTTGAGTATCCCATATCCAAAATGCTTGGGACCAGCAGTATTTTGGATATCCATATTTTGGAATAATAGCATACCATAATGAGATATCATGGTGATGGGATCCAAGTCTACGCACAGAATACATTTATATTTCATATACACCTTATACACACAGCCTGAAGGTAATTTTAGCCAATATTTTTAATTATTGTGTATTAAACAAAGTTTGAGTACATTGAGCCATCAGAAAACAAAGGTTTCACTATCTCAGTCTCACTCAAAAAATTCTGTATTTCGGAATATTCAGAATTTCGGAATATTTGGATATGGGATACTCAACCTGTAATTGCATTTACTAATTCCAAATAGTCACTATACGTAATATTACCGTGATGAGAAAAAATTATTTTCCCTCTCATAGACATGAACCTAATTTGTGCAGTAACTATTGATGGATCGCATGTAAATCTGCTACGATGTCTGGTGATGATATTTTCAAATAGGAAATGACAGTAAACATGAAAAATAGAATAAATATGAAGAATCCCAAGTCTGCCAATGTTGAATGCAGTGGAGCGATGTTTTCCTGATGCACATACGTCTAAATTGCACTGTGCATGCGTCCTGATTGTTAGGGCAAAGAGTAGCAGTACTGATTCAGACGCATGGTGTCGGAAATGTATTAGAAATGTATTGCGCATTCCTTGGCGGTGACAGCTGTAGCTAATCAGGAGATGCTGCCCCTTGTGGGCGTGTTATGGGAGTGTCGCCGGCGTGTCACTGAAAGTAGTTGCATACAAAGATGCTTCATGACTCATATTAGAGGCCATACTCGGATAGATAATCTGCACCTAGCATTTGACTGGTGAAAGTTTCAATGGTGCAACCGACAGTGATAACTTCTATTCATATGTTATGCGGAATAGTTATAAGCTAAACTGAAAAATAAAGCTTACTGGCATCACGACTGAGGAAGAGTTGAGCGTAAGTCCTCTGTCATTTCTCTCACATTGGGGTAAATTTACTAAGATGGGAGTTCTAGTTAAGATGGGATGTTGCTCATAGCAACCAATCAGATTCCAGGTATTATCTTATAGAAGGTGCTAGATAAATGAGAAGTAGAATCTTATTGGTTGGTATGGGCAACATCCCATATTAGTAAATTTATCCCATTGTGTGCATGGAACTGAATGAGTATATTTGCCCATATGTTGAACACATCTCTGAGACTGGACCGCCCCTATCTACATTTCATCATCATCAGTGCACATGTGCAACAGCCTTATACTGCATGCAAAAGGTACATCTGAAAACAGGTATAATTACAGACAATGCTGCATAGTTTGCAGTTCCCTCAACCCGTTTGCGTACTACTCTTTGTTGCCCGTAGTTGCGCACACCTGCGTCTAGAGTATACGCAGAGCGAAAACTAACAAGATACCAAAAGCTCGCATATTGACTTGTGTTTGTCTGTGTCAAGCTCATAATATACATTTTCCCTTTAGAAGAAACTAATTTACTAATATTTCCTTTACTGAACATGCTCATCCTCTTTATGCTTTTTAAAGTCTGTCAACATAATAATTACTCAGTGTTCTATACTCAGCAGAAATTGAGTCTATAAAGTATGATAAAAGGCTGTAAAATAGCCTGTCAATATACAGCAATAAGACATAATATAACATTCTCTCTGTTAGCCAACAGTAGTCAAACGTGAACCCTCCCCAGAGAGCAGACTTCAATGGTCTGCATTTTATTACCAATCCTTCCACAAGGAGGTTGTGCAAGGAAATAAGTGTAAATTATAAATAATAGCCGGGAATAACATGGAAATGGTGTCAGTGTCTCTGTCTCATACACCACCATAAAGTCTAAAATAACACTGGCAAAAGATCACCTAAGTGTTCAGTTTGTGTATTATTTCATAGGCTGAAAGGATATCTGTAATGGCACATAAACCACTTTTATGGGTTTCCAGAATCATGTGACAGGTAGGAAAGGGACACAGTCTTCCACAGGGAGCTATAAATTATCTCCTGTGAAATCCTAAACTGGCTTTCTGTATGTACAGTAAGTGATGATTTATGAGGTCAGCAAAAAGTTAGACAGCATCCTTAATGCAGTTATTATAAGAGTGGTGATATTATCATGAATGATTATCCAATGTGCCATCCTAATTATGTCGTTTCTACTGGTAAAACAGGCCTATAAACTACAAGAGGCGTACATTGTAAAAATTGCATGCACTGGTTTTAAATGCATTTCCTGATTACTCATATACCTTAAGTGCAGTTCCAATAATTAGTATTTACTGGGTTGGCACTGAAATTATATGCATGTTCTTACGCTTAAAGACATCTTTGGCTGAAATATATGTTGATCTATTATAAAATGGCAGATAATTGGACAATCTATCTATCTATCTATCTATCTATCTATCTATCTATCTATCTATCTATCTATCTATCTATCTATCTATTCAAGTATGCAGTTATCTATATATAAATGTGAAAGCCCTCACTCACTCACTCACTCACTCACTCACTCACTCACTGACTCATCACTATTTCTCTTACTTCCAAATATGTTAGGAAACTAAAATTTAACGTAGGTATTCTTTAGGAAAACTATGTAATTAGAATTTTAATAAACATCCCCTAAGGGGATGAAAATGGTGTTGACACAATGACGTCATTTTCGATGCGTGGCTTGTGTTGCATGAACAATAATGCATAAATGGACTATTGGATCAAAATTTGGATTGCACCTCCAGTGTGTAGAATTTAATAAACTACAAAAATGGTCCTGTCACTTTTACCGTATCTGCTACGGGTGCTCCTCGGGCAGTGGTGCCGAGAGAGGGGGGGGGGGGGGGAATACAGATTACCTGGGCCCAGGCATGCCAGGGGGCCCATGCCAGAGCACACCAATCAGCAGCTGGGCTTGTTAGCTCATCAGGAGCTAGCCTGCTGGTCTGCAACACTGTGAGTTGAGAGCTGTGACTGAGAGTGACAGACAGACTGTGGTGCTGCAGGCAGCTGCCAACAATTTATAAATTCTATATACAGGTTGAGTATCCCTTATCCAAAATGCTTGGGACCAGAAATATTTTGGATATCGGATTTTTCCGTATTTTGGAATAATTGCATACCATAATGAGATTTCATGGCGATGGGACCTAAGTCTAAGCACAGAATGCATTTATGTTTCATATACACCTTATACACACAGCCTGATGGTCATTTTAGCCAATATTTTTAATAACTTTGTGCATTAAACAAAGTGTATGTACATTTACACAAATAATTTATGTTTCATATACACCTTATACACACAGCCTGAAGGTCATTTAATACAATATTTTTAATAACTTTGTGTATTAAACAAAGTTTGTGTACATTGAGCCATCAGAAAACAAGGTTTCACTATCAAAATGCCATATTTCTGAATATTCCATATTTTAGAATATTTGGATATGGGATACTCAACCCGCACTATAGAAATATTCTATAATAAATGCATCCATACATTACCATTAGTGTTATATATATATATATATATATATATATATATATATAGTAATCACAGAGACTAGATCTGGGAAGCTGCACTGACACTCTCAGATAGATTGCAGGTGTCCGGTCAATGGGGGTCATTCCGAGTTGTTCGCTCGCTGCAGGTTTTAGCAGAATTGCGATCAGGCTAAAAACCGACAATTCTGCGCATGCGTATGGGCCGCAGGGCGCACGCGCTAAGTACTTTCACACAAAACTATGCAATTTTTCACAGGTTGTGCGACGCTTTTCAGTCGCTCTGCTGATCGGTGAGTGATTGACAGGAAGTGGGTGTTTCTGGGTGGTAACTGAGCGTTTTCCGGGAGTGTGCTAAAAAACGCAGGCGTGCCAGACGAAAACGCAGGAGTGGATGGGGAAACGGGGAAGTGGCTGGCCGAACGCAGGGCGTGTTTGTGACGTCAAACCAGGAACCAAATAGTCTGCAGTGATCGCAATCTAGGAGTAGGTCTGGAGCTACTCAAAAAACTGCAGGGAAATATTTAATAGCAGAACTGCTAACCTTTCGTTAGCAATTCTGCTAAGCTAAGATACACTCCCAGAGGACGGCGGCATAGCGTTTGCAATGCTGCTAAAAGCAGCAAGCGAGCGATCAACTCGGAATGAGGGCCAATAAATTAATGTAGCATCTCATATCCATCCCGCAACATCACAGTCAACAGTATAGATTAAAATCTTGGAACAAACTCTGTGGGGGCTAAACACTCCTATCACCCCTAGGGGTGGGACAGCAACACAGAGTATTTCAGGAGACAGCAAAACTATGGAAGGCCTGGAGCAATTTATACCAAACTTGGTACACATGTCACTTACAATCTGGGAACAAACAGTGTGGAAGTTAGACAACCCTAGCACCCCTAGGGATGGGACAGCGGCACAGAGTATTTCAGGAGACAACATAAATTGCGAATGGGTAGACCAATTTACAACAAACTGGGTACACATATGACTTACACTAGGGGAAAAAACAATGTGGGGGTCAATCACCGCTAGCACCCCTAGGGGTGGGACAGCAGCACAGAGTATGTCAGCAGACAGCATAACTGTGGAAGACCTGGAGCAATTTACACCAAACTTGGTACACATTTGACTTACAATCCCGAAAAAAAACTACCACCCCTAGGGGTGGGACAGCAGCACAGAGTATTTAAGGTGACAGCATAACTCCCGAATGGCTAGACCAATTTACAACAAACTGGGTACACATATGACATACACTCGGGAAACAAACAAGCTGGGTGCTCGCTGGTAACAAAATCTCAGCGGGCAGACATTATGGGTTAGGTGGGCCGGAGAGGCGGAACTGGTTCGGTGTCCATATGGAACTGACGGAACGTAGTTCCGCCCCATTCTGGTTCACTTTAACCCTTGGATATATTTAGATAAATATACATACTGTGGCCACACCCACTCCGGGGGGAGCAGGAAGTTGTTGTACTGTGGCCCAGAAATTCTCTTGGCAGCCCTGTCCTCGGGCAGAGCCGTCTTAACAGCAGTATAGGCCCCTGGGCACAGCAATGCACTGGGCCCCCTATCCATCCTCCAGAGGTAGGGATTTGGGGTGCTATCAGCGGCGGTAGGGGGTGTTCTATCTTCCGCTCACATGTAGGACCTGGAGCAGTAATTTCTGCTAATTACTCCTTTACTGCACAGATGGGGCTAAACTGTAGAAGGGTGCATTGGGCTGAATGAAGGAGCCCTGGTACATGACTTCCAAGGTGAAAGGGGGTGTTTAATACGTAGGGGAGGGTGTATAGTGGAGTGGGCTTAATATTCATCATTTTCCGGTGGGAGGGCAGCTTGCTTGACTGCAGATATCTCAAGTTCCTGAAAACAGATTTCTTAGCTTTAATTGAATAAAAAACGAGAGAGTCCCACCTTTTTGGCGGTACTGGGGACTTAGGTATCAGAGTTCAGGAGCCAGAGCAATTCACCAACGAAAATATAAAACTGCATATTAGGCTTGTGAAGCTGGAGCAGGGACAAGCTGCTGGAAGGCTGATATCTCTGGTTCTGGGCATAACAGAGACAAGCTGCCAGTGTCCACCAAAAGGGGAGAGTCTCAGCTTTTGTTATATACCATCAGAAAAACTCTAAGTCAGACAGAACTTGAGATATCTGGCTGGGAAGAGCAATTAACAGGCTTGGATAGGGACCACTGCTTTCAAGTCGAATATCTCCGGTTCCCCAGGGCCGATTTTCAAAAATCTGGTACCCCTGGAAAGAGGGGACCCTCAGCTATCAACATAGGGCCCTTATACTCCTGGGGCCCTTGGGCAAGAGCCCATTGAGCCCATATAAAAAGACGGCCCTGTCCTCGGGCAATGCCAAGAACCATAGACTAATATTTACTTACATTAAGACATCAAATTTACATCTCTACTGATTTACCAAATATTTAACAGTCATTTATTTTTACAACCGTGAAAATCAGAAACTCTCATGCGAAGAACAGGTAGAACAGCTAGACTATATATATATATATATATATATATATATATATATATAAAAACCAGGAATATGGGCACACGAGATCAATGGTGTCTGTTGTAAAGGAACATAAAAGATTTTTTTATAAAAAATGCATATTTTATTTTACAAAATATAAGAAATAATAGTACGCTTTTGTTTAAAAAAGAAAAAATGCTCAAGCATAAAAATTCATAAAAAATGGAGAAAGTTGAGACTTAAAAAAATATATAAAAGTACAAGGTACACATCAATTTGTAGTATATGTGTATAAAGTGCTTATCTTAGGTACAGGAGGTCAGTCTGGGAAAGGACATTCCATGACCTTTCCCAGACTGACCTCCTGTACCTAAGAGAAGCACTTTATACACAAATAAAATATGCATTTTTTATAAAAAAATCTTTTATGTTCCTTTACAACAGACACCATTGGTCACGTGTGCCCATATTCATGGTTTTTATAACACTTTTTACAGCAGCTTACCACTGCTGTTTTTATTTAGGGGACTGCTGACACCCTTTGTACCAAGGGAGTGTAATTTTGGACGTATATTCTATATATTTGCTTTGACGGATAAATTACCACAAGTGGCACTGTTTTTTCTTCTCTATTATATATATATATATATATATATATATATATATATATCCATGCAAAGGATCCGGCACTCCAACCATAAATTGTTGTAGATGCTCTGGTGCCTTCTTTGAGGGGTCTGCGCCCCAGCACATGCAGCAATAAACAGGAAGCGGCACTCAGAGACGTGGTAACTCGTGCAAAAATAAAGCAACCAAGCTTTAATGTATCATCACATCATCAACGTTTCGGGGTTGTCCCCCTTCATCAGGATAACAACAAGTGAGCACAAAACAAACTTTATACCTTACCCCCACCAATGGAAAATTTTCAGTATTCCCGCTAGCATCCACGGAGTCCTCCGCCACTCCCCCCTGCATACACGGCTGTTGCCGGAAGAGGAAGTGACGCGGACCACCGAACAGACTGCTGGGTGCGTTACCATGGAGACGCGGCACCGCTCGTATACAAGGACGCCGCCAGCGTTGTCACGGAAACCCGTGAACCGTAAGATGGTTAGACTAAAGCATATATCAATGCATATAACAGCAAAACCATGCTGGCCGCATCCCGTTTACCAGCAGTGTCAAATCATCCATCTTGCAACCATATATACACACAGAAAAATCATGACAAAAACTGTAACAGTATTACAGACAAATAAAACTAATCTGCATCCCATAGAATCCGCTGCTACATAGTTGTTAATTCTGGGTCAAATTTCAAGAATAACATTCTCATGTAATAAGTTATATATAGCTTGTGACACATAACACATGCCTCAACGAATACATACAGGTGTAATTATAAACTCTATATAAACTACCTACACATATATACAAGGGTATGAATTTAAACTTCAATCAAATTTACTTACAATTAAATGTTACCCCTGTAGATATTTTATATCATGTCATCCTGCGTCAGACATGTGTACCACACCAGCCTGATATGGATATATTCAGAGAAAACAGTTAAGACCCATGGTCTCATTCAGGCCTTTGGGAGCCAAGGTGTCAAGGCGGTAGATCCACCGGGCCTCCAACTGTAGTAATCTTTTATGTCTATCACCACGTCGCAGTGATAGGGGTACATGATCGATAATTTTATAACGTATGGTGGCCACACCATGTCCCAATCGGGCAAAATGGCGTGCCACCGGTTGTTCACTGTTCCCTGAAAAAAGTGCGGCTCTAATGGCCGCCCTATGTTGTGCCATCCTCTCTTTAAATTGGCACACCGTTTTGCCTACATATTGGAGCCCACATGGGCAAAACAGCACATAAATCACAAATTTAGAGGAACAACTAAGGGGCCATCCAATTTTAAATCTCTTACCAGACTGGGCATGTACAATGGTGTCTCCAGTCTGGAGGTATCCACATGTTGTACATCCCAGACATCGATAGCATCCGTTTTTTCTAGTTAGAAAATTTGTTATCTTGTTTTGTCCAAACCCAGTAATGTCGGTCCGGACAATAATGTCCTTGATGTTCTTGCTTCTAGAATGGCCTGCGAGCAGACGAGTGCCATGCAGGCTGTTCAAACCTGGATCAGATGCCACCAGCGGCCACCATGATTTGACATATTTCTTTTTAGCTGCACTTTGTGTGTTAAATTCCGTGATCCACGGAATGGAGTTCTGTAGGGACTCCTTCTTCCGCTTTGTGCTGGTCTCTGACAAAAGGGTTTGACGTGTGTGGCCTATTGCCCTGTTTTTGGCTTTTTCTAACTCAAGGATAGGATAGCCCTTGTCTAAAAAATTTTTTGTCATAATCTCCAACTGCCTCACGGTATCCTCTGGGTCACTAGTGGTCCTACATACCCTCAAGTACTGAGAATATGGAAGACCCCTAACAGTGGACCTTGGGTGGAAGCTGTTATACCTAAGCAGGCTATTTCTATCCGTGGGCTTCGTATACAATGTTGTTTGTATCCGTTGTTGGACAATCAAAATTTTTATGTCTAGATAATGAATCTCTGTGGAGCTGGTGTTATATGTGAGTTTAATTGGACTAGAAGACTTATTGTGATTATCAATATGTGTGAGTAAACATTGCAAATCCCCGTCCCAAAACACCAGGAGATCGTCAATATACCTATAGTACACAAACATACCCTCCGCTATACTAGCATTCTCAAAAAATAATTCACGTTCCACCTCCCACATAAATGAGTTGGCTAGTGACGGTGCCACTGCCGACCCCATGGCACAACCGGTTTTCTGGCGGTAAAACCGGCCATCAAATAAAAAATAATTGTGCGTGAGGGTAAACATGAGAAGGGTCAAAAAGAATTCTATATCAGGTCCCTTATACAGTGGATTATTGACCAATAAATGTCTCACCGCCTCCACACCTGCCCGGTGAGGGATGCAGGTATAGAGGCTGGAGACATCAAGTGTCACCATAGTGACAGTCGCAGGAACAATCTGTAACTCCTCCAGATGTCTGAGCAACATCGTGGAATCTTTAAGATAGGAAAAAGTGCTCTGAATGCATGGTTGTATGAACAAGTCTAGGTATATGGATACTGGCTCACACAAAGACCCCCTGGCAGACACAATGGGCCTGCCAGGAGGTCTTAGTGGATCCTTGTGGATTTTCGGTATAGTGTAAAATATTGGTACTTTTGGAAACCCAGTTTTTAATTTACCACATATACCACTTGAAATAACCCCATCAGTGACCGCCGTATCCAAAATACAATCCAATTCGCTCTTGTATTGATCTGTTGGGTCATGATCAAGTAAACAATAGGTATCAACATCATTAAGCAACCGTAAACATTCAGTGCGATATTCATCTATACCCAACACAACAATTGAACCCCCCTTGTCAGCACCGCGTATTATTATGTCTTGCCTTTCTCCCAATGATTTAAGAGCTAAACGTTCATGTTTAGATAAATTGGGATGAATTTGACTAGGGCTAGGACATTGCATAGACTCCACCATGTGGCAGAACGTTTTGATAGAGGGGTTGGTTGTGATGGGTTCAAACTGCGATCTCGGTCCAAGTTTGTGTAACTCCCGAGGTAATACTTCAGATGGAGAAATGTCCACTTTTTTATCATGGTATTCCCTGAGCTTGAGAGTGCGTTGTAATTTAAAGTTCTCAATCTTGTCATAGAACATATCTGGCTGGTTTGTGGGCAGGAAAGACAGCCCCTTACTCAAGACCCCAATTTCAGAAGGTGTTAAAATGCATGAGGAAAGATTAAAGATTAAGTCTTTTTCCCTTTTGGCGGCTTCTGTGCGTGCTTGCCGCCTTTGTTGCCCGCCCCTCCTTGTGCGTGACCTTTTCGGGTGGTGTATCTTGCCCGGGTGTTCACGCCTAAAGGGGAATGTGATTTTCTTGATGTTGAGGCAGTGGAGGAACGTTCGTCTGTCTCACTAGCCGAACTGGCGGTGTTCCTGGAGAAATGCCTACGTTTATAATATGGTGGTCTTGCTGGGCCCCTCTGTTCATTATTAGAACCCAGCCAGGAATATACCCGGTGCAACTCATAATCCTGTTGGACTTTTAACAATTTCTGTTTTTTAAATTTTATTAGTTCATTTTGATAAGACTGTATTTGGGTCTCCAATTTCTCCACCCAATTAACGGTTTTATCTTTCTCTAATTTCTTCTTATTAGCAGTCTCAAACACCAGTAATTTTTCTTTGGTAGCAACGCATTCCCTTGTGGATTCCTCAATTACCAATAAAATCAGGTCCATAGAACATTTATTTAAAATGGAAATCCATTTTTTGCAAAAAGGAATGCTGTTGCGACCAATGGTGGGCATGTTATGAATTCTAAAACCGCGGGGAATTAATTTAGAGCGAAAATAGTCAGATAAAGTGCGTCCGTGAAAAGTAAAGTCCAAATCTCGCTTTCTAAGCTTATACCATTCCTGGAACAATTCCTCATGGGAATCAATAGTAGCCACATTGAAAGCAGTCTCTTTATGTAAGATGTTCTCTGCCTCCATGTCTGAGTAACTGAAGGTATCTGAGTTGTCGCATTGCAGCACATAAGACATCATATCCCCTTGCTCCATTATGAAACCACCAGGCTAAAACTCCACAAGCACAAAAATGACTAGGATAAAGCAATATCCCTAATGTATAGCAGCAGTTCCCATAAAGTGCAAATTCCACAAGCACAAAAATGACCAGGATAAAGCAATATCCTTAATTTATAGCAGCAGTTTCCATAAAATGCAAACAGTGTCCAGATTCAAAAAAGTGCTAGTGCAAAAATAAAGTGCTTAGTGAATAAAGTGCACAAAAAATACTAAAATTCCTTTCTGAAGGTAATTAATGTAAAGGACGGGTGCCTTGATGTCACCGTGCTACCTGATCCAGGGCTCACACAGTCAATGAACATCCATGCAAAGGATCCGGCACTCCAACCATAAATTGTTGTAGATGCTCTGGTGCCTTCTTTGAGGGGTCTGCGCCCCAGCACATGCAGCAATAAACAGGAAGCGGCACTCAGAGACGTGGTAACTCGTGCAAAAATAAAGCAACCAAGCTTTAATGTATCATCACATCATCAACGTTTCGGGGTTGTCCCCCTTCATCAGGATAACAACAAGTGAGCACAAAACAAACTTTATACCTTACCCCCACCAATGGAAAATTTTCAGTATTCCCGCCAGCATCCACGGAGTCCTCCGCCACTCCCCCCTGCATACACGGCTGTTGCCGGAAGAGGAAGTGACGCGGACCACCGAACAGACTGCTGGGTGCGTTACCATGGAGACGCGGCACCGCTCGTATACAAGGACGCCGCCAGCGTTGTCACGGAAACCCGTGAACCGTAAGATGGTTAGACTAAAGCATATATCAATGCATATAACAGCAAAACCATGCTGGCCGCATCCCGTTTACCAGCAGTGTCAAATCATCCATCTTGCAACCATATATACACACAAAAAAATCATGACAAAAACTGTAACAGTATTACAGACAAATAAAACTAATCTGCATCCCATAGAATCCGCTGCTACATAGTTGTTAATTCTGGGTCAAATTTCAAGAATAACATTCTCATGTAATAAGTTATATATAGCTTGTGACACATAACACATGCCTCAACGAATACATACAGGTGTAATTATAAACTCTATATAAACTACCTACACATATATACAAGGGTATGAATTTAAACTTCAATCAAATTTACTTACAATTAAATGTTACCCCTGTAGATATTTTATATCATGTCATCCTGCGTCAGACATGTGTACCACACCAGCCTGATATGGATATATTCAGAGAAAACAGTTGAGACCCATGGTCTCATTCAGGCCTTTGGGAGCCAAGGTGTCAAGGCGGTAGATCCACCGGGCCTCCAACTGTAGTAATCTTTTATGTCTATCACCACGTCGCAGTGATAGGGGTACATGATCGATAATTTTATAACGTATGGTGGCCACACCATGTCCCAATCGGGCAAAATGGCGTGCCACCGGTTGTTCACTGTTCCCTGAAAAAAGTGCGGCTCTAATGGCCGCCCTATGTTGTGCCATCCTCTCTTTAAATTGGCACACCGTTTTGCCTACATATTGGAGCCCACATGGGCAAAACAGCACATAAATCACAAATTTAGAGGAACAACTAAGGGGCCATCCAATTTTAAATCTCTTACCAGACTGGGCATGTACAATGGTGTCTCCAGTCTGGAGGTATCCACATGTTGTACATCCCAGACATCGATAGCATCCGTTTTTTCTAGTTAGAAAATTTGTTATCTTGTTTTGTCCAAACCCAGTAATGTCGGTCCGGACAATAATGTCCTTGATGTTCTTGCTTCTAGAATGGCCTGCGAGCAGACGAGTGCCATGCAGGCTGTTCAAACCTGGATCAGATGCCACCAGCGGCCACCATGATTTGACATATTTCTTTTTAGCTGCACTTTGTGTGTTAAATTCCGTGATCCACGGAATGGAGTTCTGTAGGGACTCCTTCTTCCGCTTTGTGCTGGTCTCTGACAAAAGGGTTTGACGTGTGTGGCCTATTGCCCTGTTTTTGGCTTTTTCTAACTCAAGGATAGGATAGCCCTTGTCTAAAAAATTTTTTGTCATAATCTCCAACTGCCTCACGGTATCCTCTGGGTCACTAGTGGTCCTACATACCCTCAAGTACTGAGAATATGGAAGACCCCTAACAGTGGACCTTGGGTGGTCCAACAACGGATACAAACAACATTGTATACGAAGCCCACGGATAGAAATAGCCTGCTTAGGTATAACAGCTTCCACCCAAGGTCCACTGTTAGGGGTCTTCCATATTCTCAGTACTTGAGGGTATGTAGGACCACTAGTGACCCAGAGGATACCGTGAGGCAGTTGGAGATTATGACAAAAATTTTTTTAGACAAGGGCTATCCTATCCTTGAGTTAGAAAAAGCCAAAAACAGGGCAATAGGCCACACACGTCAAACCCTTTTGTCAGAGACCAGCACAAAGCGGAAGAAGGAGTCCCTACAGAACTCCATTCCGTGGATCACGGAATTTAACACACAAAGTGCAGCTAAAAAGAAATATGTCAAATCATGGTGGCCGCTGGTGGCATCTGATCCAGGTTTGAACAGCCTGCATGGCACTCGTCTGCTCGCAGGCCATTCTAGAAGCAAGAACATCAAGGACATTATTGTCCGGACCGACATTACTGGGTTTGGATAAAACAAGATAACAAATTTTCTAACTAGAAAAAACGGATGCTATCGATGTCTGGGATGTACAACATGTGGATACCTCCAGACTGAAGACACCATTGTACATGCCCAGTCTGGTAAGAGATTTAAAATTGGATGGCCCCTTAGTTGTTCCTCTAAATTTGTGATTTATGTGCTGTTTTGCCCATGTGGGCTCCAATATGTAGGCAAAACGGTGTGCCAATTTAAAGAGAGGATGGCACAACATAGGGCGGCCATTAGAGCCGCACTTTTTTCAGGGAACAGTGAACAACCGGTGGCACGCCATTTTGCCCGATTGGGACATGGTGTGGCCACCATACGTTATAAAATTATCGATCATGTACCCCTATCACTGCGACGTGGTGATAGACATAAAAGATTACTACAGTTGGAGGCCCGGTGGATCTACCGCCTTGACACCTTGGCTCCCAAAGGCCTGAATGAGACCATGGGTCTTAACTGTTTTCTCTGAATATATCCATATCAGGCTGGTGTGGTACACATGTCTGACGCAGGATGACATGATATAAAATATCTACAGGGGTAACATTTAATTGTAAGTAAATTTGAGTGAAGTTTAAATTCATACCCTTGTATATATGTGTAGGTAGTTTATATAGAGTTTATAATTACACCTGTATGTATTCGTTGAGGCATGTGTTATGTGTCACAAGCTATATATAACTTATTACATGAGAATGTTATTCTTGAAATTTGACCCAGAATTAACAACTATGTAGCAGCGGATTCTATGGGATGCAGATTAGTTTTATTTGTCTG
This sequence comes from Pseudophryne corroboree, assembly GCF_028390025.1. NCBI lineage: Eukaryota > Metazoa > Chordata > Amphibia > Anura > Myobatrachidae > Pseudophryne > Pseudophryne corroboree. The sequence goes on from NC_086450.1 coordinate 117,244,982, forward strand.
TAATACTGTTACAGTTTTTGTCATGATTTTTCTGTGTGTATATATGGTTGCAAGATGGATGATTTGACACTGCTGGTAAACGGGATGCGGCCAGCATGGTTTTGCTGTTATATGCATTGATATATGCTTTAGTCTAACCATCTTACGGTTCACGGGTTTCCGTGACAACGCTGGCGGCGTCCTTGTATACGAGCGGTGCCGCGTCTCCATGGTAACGCACCCAGCAGTCTGTTCGGTGGTCCGCGTCATTTCCTCTTCCGGCAACAGCCGTGTATGCAGGGGGGAGTGGCGGAGGACTCCGTGGATGCTGGCGGGAATACTGAAAATTTTCCATTGGTGGGGGTAAGGTATAAAGTTTGTTTTGTGCTCACTTGTTGTTATCCTGATGAAGGGGGACAACCCCGAAACGTTGATGATGTGATGATACATTAAAGCTTGGTTGCTTTATTTTTGCACGAGTTACCACGTCTCTGAGTGCCGCTTCCTGTTTATTGCTGCATGTGCTGGGGCGCAGACCCCTCAAAGAAGGCACCAGAGCATCTACAACAATTTATGGTTGGAGTGCCGGATCCTTTGCATGGATGTTCATTGACTGTGTGAGCCCTGGATCAGGTAGCACGGTGACATCAAGGCACCCGTCCTTTACATTAATTACCTTCAGAAAGGAATTTTAGTATTTTTTGTGCACTTTATTCACTAAGCACTTTATTTTTGCACTAGCACTTTTTTGAATCTGGACACTGTTTGCACTTTATGGAAACTGCTGCTATAAATTAAGGATATTGCTTTATCCTGGTCATTTTTGTGCTTGTGGAATTTGCACTTTATGGGAACTGCTGCTATACATTAGGGATATTGCTTTATCCTAGTCATTTTTGTGCTTGTGGAGTTTTAGCCTGGTGGTTTCATAATGGAGCAAGGGGATATGATGTCTTATGTGCTGCAATGCGACAACTCAGATACCTTCAGTTACTCAGACATGGAGGCAGAGAACATCTTACATAAAGAGACTGCTTTCAATGTGGCTACTATTGATTCCCATGAGGAATTGTTCCAGGAATGGTATAAGCTTAGAAAGCGAGATTTGGACTTTACTTTTCACGGACGCACTTTATCTGACTATTTTCGCTCTAAATTAATTCCCCGCGGTTTTAGAATTCATAACATGCCCACCATTGGTCGCAACAGCATTCCTTTTTGCAAAAAATGGATTTCCATTTTAAATAAATGTTCTATAGACCTGATTTTATTGGTAATTGAGGAATCCACAAGGGAATGCGTTGCTACCAAAGAAAAATTACTGGTGTTTGAGACTGCTAATAAGAAGAAATTAGAGAAAGATAAAACCGTTAATTGGGTGGAGAAATTGGAGACCCAAATACAGTCTTATCAAAATGAATTAATAAAATTTAAAAAACAGAAATTGTTAAAGGTCCAACAGGATTATGAGTTGCACCGGGTATATTCCTGGCTGGGTTCTAATAATGAACAGAGGGGCCCAGCAAGACCACCATATTATAAACGTAGGCATTTCTCCAGGAACACCGCCAGTTCGGCTAGTGAGACAGACGAACGTTCCTCCACTGCCTCAACATCAAGAAAATCACATTCCCCTTTAGGCGTGAACACCCGGGCAAGATACACCACCCGAAAAGGTCACGCACAAGGAGGGGCGGGCAACAAAGGCGGCAAGCACGCACAGAAGCCGCCAAAAGGGAAAAAGACTTAATCTTTAATCTTTCCTCATGCATTTTAACACCTTCTGAAATTGGGGTCTTGAGTAAGGGGCTGTCTTTCGTGCCCACAAACCAGACAGATATGTTCTATGACAAGATTGAGAACTTTAAATTACAACGCACTCTCAAGTTCAGGGAATACCATGATAAAAAAGTGGACATTTCTCCATCTGAAGTATTACCTCGGGAGTTACACAAACTTGGACCGAGATCGCAGTTTGAACCCATCACAACCAACCCCTCTATCAAAACGTTCTGCCGCATGGTGGAGTCTATGCAATGTCCTAGCCCTAGTCAAATTCATCCCAATTTATCTAAACATGAACGTTTAGCTCTTAAATCATTGGGAGAAAGGCAAGACATAATAATACGCGGTGCTGACAAGGGGGGTTCAATTGTTGTGTTGGGTATAGATGAATATCGCACTGAATGTTTACGGTTGCTTAATGATGTTGATACCTATTGTTTACTTGATCATGACCCAACAGATCAATACAAGAGCGAATTGGATTGTATTTTGGATACGGCGGTCACTGATGGGGTTATTTCAAGTGGTATATGTGGTAAATTAAAAACTGGGTTTCCAAAAGTACCAATATTTTACACTATACCGAAAATCCACAAGGATCCACTAAGACCTCCTGGCAGGCCCATTGTGTCTGCCAGGGGGTCTTTGTGTGAGCCAGTATCCATATACCTAGACTTGTTCATACAACCATGCATCCAGAGCACTTTTTCCTATCTTAAAGATTCCACGATGTTGCTCAGACATCTGGAGGAGTTACAGATTGTTCCTGCGACTGTCACTATGGTGACACTTGATGTCTCCAGCCTCTATACCTGCATCCCTCACCGGGCAGGTGTGGAGGCGGTGAGACATTTATTGGTTACTAATCCACTGTATAAGGGACCTGATATAGAAATCTTTTTGACCCTTCTCATGTTTACCCTCACGCACAATTATTTTTTATTTGATGGCCGGTTTTACCGCCAGAAAACCGGTTGTGCCATGGGGTCGGCAGTGGCACCGTCACTAGCCAACTCATTTATGTGGGAGGTGGAACGTGAATTATTTTTTGAGAATGCTAGTATAGCGGAGGGTATGTTTGTGTACTATAGGTATATTGACGATCTCCTGGTGTTTTGGGACGGGGATTTGCAATGTTTACTCACACATATTGATAATCACAATATGTCTTCTAGTCCAATTAAACTCACATATAACACCAGCTCCACAGAGATTCATTATCTAGACATAAAAATTTTGATTGTCCAACAACGGATACAAACAACATTGTATACGAAGCCCACGGATAGAAATAGCCTGCTTAGGTATAACAGCTTCCACCCAAGGTCCACTGTTAGGGGTCTTCCATATTCTCAGTACTTGAGGGTATGTAGGACCACTAGTGACCCAGAGGATACCGTGAGGCAGTTGGAGATTATGACAAAAAAATTTTTAGACAAGGGCTATCCTATCCTTGAGTTAGAAAAAGCCAAAAACAGGGCAATAGGCCACACACGTCAAACCCTTTTGTCAGAGACCAGCACAAAGCGGAAGAAGGAGTCCCTACAGAACTCCATTCCGTGGATCACGGAATTTAACACACAAAGTGCAGCTAAAAAGAAATATGTCAAATCATGGTGGCCGCTGGTGGCATCTGATCCAGGTTTGAACAGCCTGCATGGCACTCGTCTGCTCGCAGGCCATTCTAGAAGCAAGAACATCAAGGACATTATTGTCCGGACCGACATTACTGGGTTTGGACAAAACAAGATAACAAATTTTCTAACTAGAAAAAACGGATGCTATCGATGTCTGGGATGTACAACATGTGGATACCTCCAGACTGGAGACACCATTGTACATGCCCAGTCTGGTAAGAGATTTAAAATTGGATGGCCCCTTAGTTGTTCCTCTAAATTTGTGATTTATGTGCTGTTTTGCCCATGTGGGCTCCAATATGTAGGCAAAACGGTGTGCCAATTTAAAGAGAGGATGGCACAACATAGGGCGGCCATTAGAGCCGCACTTTTTTCAGGGAACAGTGAACAACCGGTGGCACGCCATTTTGCCCGATTGGGACATGGTGTGGCCACCATACGTTATAAAATTATCGATCATGTACCCCTATCACTGCGACGTGGTGATAGACATAAAAGATTACTACAGTTGGAGGCCCGGTGGATCTACCGCCTTGACACCTTGGCTCCCAAAGGCCTGAATGAGACCATGGGTCTTAACTGTTTTCTCTGAATACATCCATATCAGGCTGGTGTGGTACACATGTCTGACGCAGGATGACATGATATAAAATATCTACAGGGGTAACATTTAATTGTAAGTAAATTTGATTGAAGTTTAAATTCATACCCTTGTATATATGTGTAGGTAGTTTATATAGAGTTTATAATTACACCTGTATGTATTCGTTGAGGCATGTGTTATGTGTCACAAGCTATATATAACTTATTACATGAGAATGTTATTCTTGAAATTTGACCCAGAATTAACAACTATGTAGCAGCGGATTCTATGGGATGCAGATTAGTTTTATTTGTCTGTAATACTGTTACAGTTTTTGTCATGATTTTTCTGTGTGTATATATGGTTGCAAGATGGATGATTTGACACTGCTGGTAAACGGGATGCGGCCAGCATGGTTTTGCTGTTATATGCATTGATATATGCTTTAGTCTAACCATCTTACGGTTCACGGGTTTCCGTGACAACGCTGGTGGCGTCCTTGTATACGAGCGGTGCCGCGTCTCCATGGTAACGCACCCAGCAGTCTGTTCGGTGGTCCGCGTCACTTCCTCTTCCGGCAACAGCCGTGTATGCAGGGGGGAGTGGCGGAGGACTCCGTGGATGCTGGCGGGAATACTGAAAATTTTCCATTGGTGGGGGTAAGGTATAAAGTTTGTTTTGTGCTCACTTGTTGTTATCCTGATGAAGGGGGACAACCCCGAAACGTTGATGATGTGATGATACATTAAAGCTTGGTTGCTTTATTTTTGCACGAGTTACCACGTCTCTGAGTGCCGCTTCCGGTTTATTGCTATATATATATATATATATATGTAACAGATCTGAGGGTGCTTACATGTATGGTACTGTTTCGATAATATTAGTACATCAGTTTAAAACAAAACAATTTTCAGTTACATAGAATCAAATTTATTCATAAAATTACAGTACGTCTTTGTGATTTTACAGAGGACGTCTTCAGATATTTCCGGTTTTACATTCAGTTTTTAGAGTATTTCTTTGTTGAAACATATGATACAGAAGTAGAACAATAGATCGAACCAACGCGTTTCACCCCTATCGGGACTTCATCAGGGGACTTTATCTAAACAATAAAATAGAACAACTGAATATATGAACAGTACCAATTTCCAAATATATATGATTCTTTACAACATATGTGGAACCATACATGCCAAAATTCTCAGACAATGATGTGAAGAAAATCTGAAGAAATATATAAACCTCTGTTAAAACCAGGTTATCTGGATATGATACCTAGTTAATGAATAATAAATTAGAAAATAGGTGGTGGTGAAAGGAAATGATACATACCAGACTAATAACTAGTATGAAAAATCGCAGCGTGACGTGGCTCCATTATGTAAAAAAGTGTCCATACACTAATATGCAGTATCTCAGCAATGGTCTAAAATGACCTATATAAATGAACATAGTGGGAGGAGTTAATTATAAACTCTATAAATGTGTCTCAAAGTGAAAATGAGGGGAAATACTATAATATATACCGCTATGGAATGCAGATAAGTGTCAACCACTGAACTTTAGTAGATGTAGAACTGCCTTCCGCACATATAATACTATAGAGATATGCCTATAAAGTGAATTAACATCATTTTAGGGATCTTTCAACTGATGCTCAATCGAAACATTGATCCAACTCGACTGAACAGCCATTTGGGGAAGTAAATAATTTCCCCAAGCAAGATTAAATACATTACAATAGTAATACAATAGCGCATATAGTGCAAATAAAGAATATAAAGCAAGATTATTAACAAGGTATTAATTTAGCATCAAAATCCACAGGTAATGATAGATAATAATTATTGCTATAACATAGATGTAGCATAAAATTACACAGATATTCAAAAGGGATATTAAATCCAGTTTTTTAGATAAAAAAATGTCAATTACTAATAACAAAAATATAGTATATAGTATAGAAATACATAGGATACTTAAAATTAGATGTTATATCCAGTATTTTTATAATACAAAAATAAGAAAAAAATCTATACAAGAGGCAATGGAAATACACAGGAAAAACCTAGTGATACTTACAACAAGGGTGATGTGCTCCTCTCAGAGTTCAGTAAATAACTGAAAGAGTGCATAAGAGGGACTATTTATACCCCTCTGGTTTGTGACCTCACTTCCTCCTATAGTTACCTATGGAGTAATCTCATGAAGTGAATACAGGTGCAATAAGGCAGGTAGAAGAATTATTTTAACTGATTCACTGCTAGTTCCGTCCATACAATTCAAAAGTAAGATTGATCACACATGGAATATACAAATTTTTTTTATAAATAAATAAAAAAATATATAAAAATAAAATATAAAATCCAGATTACATAGCACTAGTGGACTAACCGGTTAAAAAAGCCATAACAAATTTGATTAAAGGGACAGTGCTAGTGAATAGTATTGACAACAGACTAAATATTTTATTAAGGGGAGACAAATTAATTAAAGGGACAGTGTTGGTGAATAGTTATGGTAATAAACTAAATATTTTCAATATTTTATTGAGGATAAGCAAATCAGCCTATTTTTTATGGACTAAATATAAAGTTGCAATATCTATAGTGAACATAACTGCAATTAAAAGGACAGTACTAATAAAATGAAATTAGTGATAAACAAAATTATTAATGGGAGGCTATTCTTCATACTTTTAAGGGCTAAGCTTAAAATAGTTAATGAGTAGTGTCTCATCCTACTTTATAAGCGACTAAATAGATACACTTAGATATACTTTTAAAAAAGGAAGCATAAATAGGTGAGTGAATAATGTTCCATCGTATAAAATAGTTAATGAATGGTGTTTCTTCCTACTTTATAAGAGGCTAAATAAGTGCACTTAGTTATTCTTTTAAAGAACTAGGCATAGAAAGATAAGTGAATAGTGTTCCATCATACTTTATAAGGAGCAGTTTATAAATATTGGATTAATTGCATAGTGATATGACAATACATAGTAGTGACAGAAGGGTAGAGTGAATATTAACAGAAACCTATATAGCTCTATATAGTAAAAGTAGCAGTCCAGGTGACCCTATATTTTCCATTGCCTACTTATGTAAACAGCAGTGAAGGTCTAAACTGCAGATTTGAGTGTTTAGCAATAGATACATGGTCATCATTTCAATGGATAATAATCAGTTTACAAAAAATATTCATTCACCCATAGAGCAGAACAGCAATCAATCAACTCTATCATAAGGATTAATATATCTGTGTGATAATATTAATACATAATCATATAGGTATGGTGGGGGGCATTAATATCTCCCCTCTAAATGGAATGTAAATGAATATTCCTCAATGGCCTAAGAAAAAGGTGAAAATCACTAATTTCATAGCAGAAAGTACAGAGTGAATAGACTCAAAGTTGGTCTATAAGAAGGAGGCTACAGCTATACCCTCATTAAGGCCATAAGGAGGAAGCGAGTTAAGGGTATAAATCCAGAAGCTTTCTTTTCTTTCCAAACTAAGGTCTCTATTACCTCCCCCTAGTGGTTCTTTGATGTGCTCTAGTATTGTAAAACGGAAGGTAGATGGAGCAACTTCTGATTGATGTTTTTCAGCATAATGACGAGGTAAACTATGGGTCTTATTTTTTTTTTTTTATTGCGCATGTGCTCCTGTACTCAGATTTTTATCTGTCTCTTGGTCTTTCCTACGTATATCAGTCCACATTCACATGTGATTTTGTACACAACGTATTCAGAGTTACAGGTGACCAGGCAATTTAGTGTGTACATTCTACCAGTATCTAGCTTAAAATTTAACTTGATGCGATCATGAAATTTGCAGCAAATGCACCGATTGCAAGGTATGCAGCCAGAACTTTTAGTTATTAAAAAGTTCTTATTGCATGAATCTGGGACTTTAATCTGTTGCAGTTTACTGGGTGCAAGAAAGCTCTTAAGATTCATAGATTTACGAAAAACCAAGTTTAGTTTGGGGAGAAGATGAGGACCCAGAACGGGATCTTTCAGGATGATCCCCCAATGACGATCCAACACTTTTCGTGAAATTTTCCTTGTTGAACTGAGTAATAAATGGTCTATGATGCCATTTTTTTTTTATTTCAGTTTGGGTGTCAATAAATCATCCCTATCTCGAAGAGATTCCCTTATTCGTGCATCATCAATTAAAGATAGATCGTAACCTCTTTGGATAAAGCGATCGTATAATACTTGTGATTGAATCCAATAGTCTTGAATGTCACTACAGTTTCTCCTGACCCGAAGGAACTGGGAAAAGGGGACCAAATTTTTCCAAGTTGGATGGTGGCAACTTGAATAAGGAATGAAGCTATTGGCATCTGCTGATTTGAAAAATGTTCTTGTTGTATCGGTTCGTCTGGGGTACTGATCAGTTCCAAATCCAGATATTCAATATTAGTTTTGTCTGTCTTATGAGTAAATCGCAAATTGTTATCATTGACATTGATATAGGATATAAACTCATCGATTACTCCAAGGTCACCTCTCCAGATGATTATAATATCGTCAATGTACTGTTGGTACAAGACAATATACTCCTCATACTTTGAGCCATAGACAGAAACTTCTTCCCATTTGCTCAAGAAAAGATTTAAATAGGAAGGGGCAAATTTTGTCCCCATAGCCGTTCCTTACGTTTGAAGGTAACATTTGCCATTAAATTCAAAATAGTTGTGTTCCAGAATAAACTGAATACAATCAAGAATAAAGGTGATTTCTTTCTGATCTGACTCTTGGCCTGTCTCTAAGGTGGTTCTAGTAGCTTCTATCCCCTATATGCGCTGTTATATTACTATTGTAAAATATTTAATCTTGCTTTGGGAAATCATTTACTTCCCCAAATGGCTGTTTAGTTGAGTTGGATCAATGTTTCGATTGAGCACCAGTTGAAAGATCCCTAAAATTATGTTAATTCACTTTATAGGCATATCCCTATAGTATTATATGTGCAGAAGGCAGTTCTACATCTACTAAAGTTCAGTGGTAGACACTTAACTGCATTCCATAGTGGTATGTATTATAGTCTTTCCCCTCACTTTCACTTTGAGACACATTTATAATTAACTCCTCCCACTATGTTTATTTATATAGGTCATTTTAGACCATCGATGAGATATTGCATATTAGTGTATGGACACTTTTTTCCGTAATGGAGCCACATCACGCTGAGATTTTTCATACTAGTTATTAGTCTGGTATGTATCCTCATTTCCTTTCACCACCACCTTTTTTCTATTGTCTCTATTTTATAGTCTAAAGTAATTTATTATTCATTAACTAGGTAACATATCCAGATATATTTCTAGAGTAATTAGTGTGGACCACTAGTGGGTACTACACTAATAAAGGAGCTTATTAACCTTGGCAAATGGGACAACAGTAGAAAGGGAAACCGTCACTATACACCTGGGACTCTTTATCTCTCAGCTATTATATCTGGAAATAATTAAGAAATCCTTTCACATGATTTGATAATATCAGCACATTACAACAGCTGTTATAATTGACACTAAGTACCACTACATATTATATTAATCTGTGAAAAATTACCAAGTTTTTCTGTAGCAAAGAGATAAAGGTATATTTGACAGGTTATGTGTCTTAAAAGAACTCCGGTGTGTTCGGTATTAACCATGGAACAGTCTCAAAACTAGAGACAGCTTAAGGATTTGTATCACAGAATTGGGTATTAACCATGGAACAGTCTCAATACTAGAGACAGCTTAAGAATTTGTGTTACAGAATTGATCCAATCAAATAGAGATCAAATTATTGGCATCTACATATTGGAGTGCCACTATATCTTCTTGCGCAGGTTTTCTATTATGTGCGCCCGGTGGGATGAGGTCTTTTTTATCCATTCATTCTAACCATTTGATATGATCACTACTGAAGTATGTGCTCTCTGATTGTGACGCATACCTTCCCTGTAAATCTGAAATTGTATTACTATGGAAAGAATCATTGAATGCTTTTAGTGATCAGTTGGATGCATACCCCGCAGACCTGTCCATGCTTTCTCTTTGAGAGAACAGGGACTACTTACCTATACTATTTACAATTTTGTTATAGTGTCCCCGTATATGATCAACAGTACTCTCTACGAAAGTTTTGAGACAGTGTATTATCTGCTCTTTTGCATAAATTGCTCCTCTTGGCCACAATTGTATCTCACCGTTATGGATACAAAATAACATATCAAATTACATATGTACGACCACTGCAGTCTGGACAATAGACTGGCAGACAGAGTGTACACATGTTACAATTCATATTTATACTACCCTGGTAGTAGGATGAGGAGTAACCTGGGAGATCTACGCAGGGGTTCTCTTTGAGGTAATTATGAAACTTACCTCTGTGATTGGTATCAACTATTGTAACCTTTGAGCACAGAAAGCTTCTCTTTGCAAACAGCTATTTATTCTTCTTAAAGAGCAGTCAATGCCAGACTCACGTCTGAGACTTGAGACTAATTAAGTCTTGCTAATAGGCGATATGGATAGCCATTACAGCACAATAAATTCTCAATAACATATCACTTAGCTTGACAACATATAATTTCTTTTGCCCCCACTATACTGGTAAATCAACCATTATCCAAATATTTTGTATTTGGGGCAATGACTTTACAAAGGTTTCACTCTCAGGCTATTAAATATACCCACACGCCTGGATATAGAGATTTATTTTAAATGTCGAAATAAAAGTTATATTTTACTAACTAATAATCATTTCAAAAGAGTGCGCCACACACTAAGCTCCTTTTTTAGTGTAGTACCCAGTAGTGGTCCACACTAATTACTCTAGAGATATATATTGCAACTCCAGCTTAGTGGCACACCTGCAACCCAACATAATTTTTGGCTTTTTCACAAAAGAAAGGCCAATTGATTTCTCTCACTGGTTGGTTCTTCTATAATTATGCTGATAATTTTGTTGATTACCTGTGCACTGCCCTCTAGACTTTATTGTCTTCCCCTAGAAGATCATATCCAGATAACCTGGTTTAAACAGAGGTTTATACATTTCATCAGATTTTCTTCACATCATTGTTTGAGCATTTTGGTGTGTATGGTTCCACATATGTTGTAAAGAATCATATATATTTGGAAATTGGTACTGTTCATATATTCAGTTGTTCTATTTTATTGTTTAGATAAAGTCCCCTGATGAAGTCCCGATAGGGATGAAATGCGTTGGTTCTATCTATTGTTCTACTTCTGTATTGTATGTTTCAACAAAGAAATACACTAAAAACTGAGTGTAAAACCGGATATATCCGAAGACGTCCTCTTTAAAATCACAAAGACGTACTATGTTTTATTCTGTACTTTTATGAATAAATTTGATTCTATGTAATTGAAAATTGTTTTGTTTTAAACTGATGTACTAATATTATCGAAACAGTACCATACATGTAAGCGACCTCAGATCTGTTTGTTTACTCTTTTCTCCCGAACCTTTGCTAACAGGAGGTTCTTCTAGAGGTGCTGCTCTATCATTCGCTTAGCGCTACTGGGTACCCTCCTTTTTTCCTATTTATATATATATATATATATATGCGAAAGTTCTCACACATTCACTCATCACTAATTCTCTTACTTCCCAATATGTTAGGAAACTGAAATGTAACATAGGTATTCTTCAGGTGGGAAATAGGAAAACTACATAATTAGAATATTAATAAACCTCCCCTAAGGGAATGAAAAGGGGGTTGACATAAGGATGTCATTACCAATGCGTGGCTTGCGTTGCGTGAATGATAACACCCAAACGGACAATTGGATCAATATTCGGAATGCACCTCTAGTGTGTAGAATTATTATTATTTTTTTAAATTCTTTATTTGTACGTGGTTAAACATAATAGGGAAACATTACATGAACACATGGGACAGGTGGCCATAAGATCCAACGTCCAGCAGAAACCACAGATTTTAAAATAAACAGCGAGATTAATAAAAAAAGAAAGAACAATAACAATCAAGTATGAGATCCGGGGGGGGGGGGGAAGGGGAGAAGGGAAAGGGGGACAGGGGGGAAACCATGGTATAATCTATTTACAGTACATATCATGGAAATAGATAGATCGGGAGAAAGAGGGAGAGGGAGGTCAAGGGAGAGACGAGAGAAGATAAGAAAGAGAGAAGGAAGAGGAGAGAGAGAGAGAAAAGAGAAGAAGAGGAGGGAGGCATGAAGGAGGAGCAGTAGGCAATGCTCATGGGTCTGCGGAAGGAACTAGGAGCAAGAGGGGGGGCGGCGATCTACGTTCAGCAGCGAGCCAGGGGGCCCAAACCTGCTCAAAAATGTGACCCCGGTCGTGGAGATAATATGTAATCTTTTCCATTGACGCAATATGCCAAATTTTAGTTTTAAGGGACGGGAGAGAGGGCGGAGAGGGGTTCTTCCAGTTAAGAGCTATCAGCGACTTCGCCGCCGTTAGAATATGTGTGGCCAGTTTTTGGGAGAATTTATTAAGCATCGGGGGAGGGTAACACAGCAAAAAGATCCGGGGATCTTTCAGCACGGGGGAATCCAAAAGCGAATTAAGGAGGGAGTGGACTAGGTTCCAAAAGGAAGCGATGGATGGGCAGGTCCACCATATGTGCAGCATAGTGCCTCTAGACCCGCAGTTCCTCCAGCAATTAGAGGAGGAAGACGGAAAGAGTTTGTTAAGTCTGTCAGGAGTGTAGTACCAACGGTAGTAAATTTTGTAGGCCGTCTCCTTAAAAGCAGTAGCAATAGAGCATTTAGCAATCCCCAGTCTCATGTCCTCCCAATCCTCACTCTCTGGGGGAGGCCCAAGATCACGTTCCCATGCGAGCTCGTGGGGCCGGGAGGAGGGAAGGGAAGAATCTGGTAAAAGGGAGTAAAGTTGGGAGATTAAGCCTTTGGAGAGGTAAGAGTTAATGCATAAACTTTCAAAGGGGGTGAGGACACGAAGCAAGGCGGAGGAGGGCAGAGAACCTAGGAAGTGGCGGATTTGTAGAAATTGGAAGGGATTAAGTGGGTACAAAGGGGTCTTCTGTTGAAAGTCAGGTAGGGACAGCCATTGATCCCGATCGGCAAAATTAGTTGGGAATTTGAAGCCCAGCGTTATCCATGAACGGAATCTCGTAATTGAAAATCCAGGAGGAAACATAGGGTTCTGCCAGATAGGGGTCAAGGGCAAGGGGGTAGTGGTAAGACCCATCTTCAGGGAGAGGGAGTCCCAAATTTTAAGGTTAAATTTAATAGTGGGGAGAATTTTGGAGGTTGGGGGTCGGGAGGTAGAGGGCAGACCCCATAAGGGGGTCAGGTCCGAGAGGCTAACGAGGGCTGCCTCAATATCCAACCAGGATACAGATCCCAGAGGAACATAAGAGGTGACAATATGGGATAGGTGGGAGGCTAGATAGTAGAGTTTGATATCAGGAAGACCCCTACCGCCAGTGGAGGTTGGCCGTTTCAGGGTATTGGCAGCGATGCGGGGGGGTCTGTGGTTCCAGATAAAATGCACGAGGGCTCGTTGGATAGTGCGAAGAAAGGAGGCCGGGACTGCCACCGGGAGGGTCTGGAAAAGGTAAAGCCATTTGGGGACTATGGTCATTTTAACCGCTATGATCCTGCCCAGCCACGAAATGAAAAGACTGTTCCAGGATGTCAGGTCAGCGAGTGTGTTGGTGAGGAGGGGTGGAAAGTTTTCCCGGAAGAGAGAGTCATAGCGGGAGGTCAAATAAATCCCCAAATATTTAATCTTTGTGGGCTGCCATTTAAAATTAAAGTTGGCACGAAGGGACTCAGCCTCTCGGTGAGGGACATGAAGCAGCATAGCCTCGGACTTGGAATAGTTGATCTTGTATCAGTGTGTAGAATTTAATAAACTACAAAAATGCGAAAGCCCTCACTCACTCATAACTAATAATTCTCTTACTTCCCAATATGTTAGGAAGATGAAAACTGAGCTAATAATCTTCCCACCAATCAGCGATGACTGCCTATTTGACATCTGTATTTCTGATGACAACACAACAATAAACCCTACCAGTCAAACTCACTGCTAAGTGTCATCCAGGAAATTCCATTGTTCCTCACAATCAATGTGTATCCAAATCCTGTTAAATACATCTTAAGGCTGCCATACATCAGGTGGGCCAATTAGCGAATCCACCAATCAGCGGCCAGCGATGGTCGGTGATCTGTCGGGTTATCAGGGAAATTAAACATGTTAAAAATGTTCTATTTGCTGTTCCCAATCATTTCTGGTTGGGATCAAGAAATCTGGATTTTTACATATGTTTAATATTCCCGATTCCCCAACCAGGCCATTGGAGGAACGGGACAATGCCCAAATATAAATGTAATGAGCAGGATTGGATTCACTTGGTTCTTTTCAACAAACATAAAGCAAGTTCAGATTTATCCAGATAAATGTTACTGGCTATCCAAAACACGTGAGAGCTGATCCAAGAAAATCAGAGTAAATCTGAACTCGCTCATGTCTAATTTATGCACTGTTAATATAGTGCATTGACTATTGCAATTCCTTTAACCAGGTTTGATATTGCCTCTAAGTAATGGGAAATGTTAATAAACCTACTTTGCAGTGATAGGTAACAAAGGTGCGATATAGGGGAGAAGCGGTATCAGCGCACGTTATGTACGCTATACCACTTCTCCCCCATGTAAGAAGACTACAGTGTAGGCACAACGATCGGTGCTGCTATCTATAGGATAGCAGGCTGATATGTGGGGGCAATGTATGAACAGTCACACCTGCAGCTGCAGGTGGGGATGTCCATAGACCACAGCATGGGCAGAGCTGCCCTGGCTGTGGCGGGTTCTGGTTCCGGACTGCGCTGGGGATCTCGCGAGAGTAGCGAGATCTCGCGCATGCGCACAGGAGCCCTCCGGGAAGTAGACACAGCACGTCAGCTCTGAGCTGATGCACTGTGAGTTCAGGGGGACATCGCCGGAGTGGGGAGCTTTCGTTCTCCCGCTTCGGCAGACAAGATGCTAATACATCTTGTCGATGTCCCTTCCTGCTTCGCTACGACCTGTGCCGCTATAATACATTTACCTAAAAGTATGGGCCTACAATTATGGCTATAATTATTTATAAATCACTGTGCAATAAAAACACAGTTAACAAAATTTATAGAAGTACAGTACACATTTCCAGAGTTAACTTATTTATTTTAAATAAATCCTGACAATTGGAATTACTGTGTGAGTCTGCAGAAGAGGCGTGTGGCGGTTTGCATATACAGTATATAATTTATTTTTCCCAAGGAGCTTTGAATGCTTGCAAGTACTTGTTTAATGCTGTTTATTAGACGTATGATCTGATTGCTAACTGGTAATGTTTTGCAAACATATTCTAGACTGCTTAATTTGTAGCCTTAGAAAAGGTTGTTTCTTCCAACTAAAGTCTATTTGTCTCTTCATTTTGATAGTGATAATGATTTTCAGCAATGCTAAGTACACTTGGCTGTTGAATTCAGTTTTCCAGAGCTAGGCTTCATGCCCCACTGCTCTAAAATATGAGTCTGTTTCCATATCTGTGTCGAGGAACAGAAGAATAATGGAACACAAAACATATCCTCCTGTTATTGGGTTTTCAACTAGATTGAACTGTTCTCTGGAAACAGAAAATGCCATAGCAATTAATTGCTTAGTCGCGCTCATCTTTATTTCTGTTCTAAAAGAATATGGCATTTAAAACCACAAATAAAGTTTTACTGAAGAAAGAGATGAAAAACTACTATATGTGAGCATCAAAGCCCTATTGCTATTTTGATTTTTGTATTTATTTTGATTATTATTTTTACTTTTTATTTTTTTACTGCAATGCTAGATGCAAATTCTGATGAGACCAGTACCATTAACCTAATGTATGAGTACCAACAAATTACCATCTAGAACTCATTAAGTACTGTATATCTATATGTGCCTCAAATGACACATTAAGTATAGCTATATGTACCTCAAAGGACACAGTAGATATATATTTTATATACGAAGTCCTCCTAAAACATGGGCAAGTATCTTATTACCACATTCTAATATTTCAATCTGTCTCACTGTACAAACAGCTCTTCATAGGAGCAAGCAACAGTAAATTGGATCCCGCAAATGTAGCTTAATACAATTTGAGTCTAAAAAGAAGAGGGTACAGCATATGATGAATTTTCTCCCTCTCATGATTCCAACAGGGGTTAAAGCAAACACTGCAGCAAAGAATTACAATTAGACTCCCTATCCCATCCTCTCTCCACCACTTAACCTTCACACCAGTATGACAGTATTGAAATTACTGTAGTATTCTTATAATGGCACAAAGCAAAAGTTGTTTTGTAGCTAGCAGCCTAGCACTGTAGGAACACTACAGATAGAGGAAACCATACACTCTCTCTCCTACCCCTGCTATCAGAAAAGAAAGATAGAGTTTGATAGAAATATAGAATTTAATATCAGGTAAGAACCACTTGGCCCATCTATTCTACCCATTTTTAACTATATTGTTACAGTACCTCAAACACTATTTTATCCTTATTTATTTATAAGAATATACTTATGCCTATCCCGAACAATTGCTCTACTCTCTGATGGGAGGATATTCCTTTCTGTGAAGTAATTTAATCTCACAATTCCCCTGAACCTACAGTACCTCATATTTTAATACAGTACTTCTCTTCCTTTGGAGAATGTTCCCCTCCTGTACTTTGTTAGAACCCTTGATATGTTGAAAGTTTCTATCATGTCCCACCTTTCTCTTCTATGCTCCAAACTATACATATTAAGATCTTTAAGGGGTAATTTCAATTACTGTCGGATCCATTCCGACATGCATTTGTCGGAATGGATCTGCCGAGCCCTATTCAATTGAGTGGCCAAATCCGGTCGGCTATGAGCCTAATCCAACTGTCTGATTTTGCCGACGTCCGTGCTGCTTTTGTCAGCAACTCCTCGTGTATGAGATCACAGGGAGCTGCTGGAGGGAGCCGCACATCACGTCACTCAGCCGTGTAGCCCAGTGCCGGACAGGGAGCGCTGCAGGGAGAGAGGTGCTTAGCCAATGGGGGCACCCATCATAAGGTATCTGCTTGCCCTGCTGCCCATAGCCCGCTGCCCCACTCCCCCATCTCCTCACCTCAATCCGACTTTTTTAAGTCAGATTGAGATTGTCTGAAACGGGACCAAAACCTGTTGAATTTGGTCCCGTTTCCGACACAAACACGCATATAGGTGGCTATTCTACCGATCCATGTTCTTTCTGACAAGTCGAATTCCCCAACTTGTCAGAAAAAAAAGCCGGGGATTGAATAGCTTGGAACCCCTTCCAACCTGAAAAAGTCAAAAACTGCCGTCTTTCCATCAAGATGGCAGTTTCGACAGCAATTAATATACCCCTTAGTCTTTCAGGGCAAGTTTTGTGATGCAGGCCATGCACCATTTCAGTTGCCCTTCTTTGTACAGTCTCTAACGTATTAATATCCTTCTGATGATATGGCCTCCAGAATTGAACACAGTATTCTAGATGAGGCCGTACCAATGACCTATACAGTGGCATTATTACTTCTTTCTTTCTGCTGCTGATTACTCTCCCCATGCAACCAAGCATCTGACTAGCCTTCCTCATTGCTTTGTTACATTGCTTACCTGCCTTTAAGTACCCTGAAATAATGACAACTAGATCCCTTTCCTCCTCAGTAGTTTCCATTTTAGTGGCATTAATACTATATTTAGCCTTTGGATTTTTGAGATCCGAGTACATGATTTAGCAGTTTTTGGCTTCAAACTGTAGTTCCCACACTCTTGATAATTCCTGTAGTCGACCTACAGTAGATCATCAATTGTTTTACTTCTACTGGTATGTCCACCCTGTTGCATAACTTTGTGTCATCTGCATAAAGGCATACTTTACTTTCAATATAATTTGCAATGTCACCAATAAAGATATTAAGTAGCACTGGTCCAAGTACAGATCCCTGGTAACCTTTGCCTCCTGGGCATGCACTCCATTTACTACAACTCTGTTTTATATCCTACAACCAAAATCTTATTCATTCAACCATCTACAGTAAGAATCCAATCTGAAACTTTCGACTGTTTATTTAACAGTCTACGATGTGGGACATTGTCAAAATCCTTATTAAAGTATAGTTAAGCGTCATCTACTACTTTTGTCATCCAGTCAAAAAAGTAAATTACGTTTTGTTTGACATAATCCCCCCAGTAAATTCATGTTGTTTGGGAACCTGTAAATTGCTTGAGTTTAAATATTCTACAACTCTTTGTTTTAACTGTGTTTCCATCAATTTCCCCACTACTGATGTAAGACTCACTGATCGGTAATTGCAAGCATCTTCTTGCTTCCACTCTTGTGCAGGGGGACTACGTTCGCTCTTTTCCAGTCCTCTGGGATTACTCCTGTAGCAAGTGACTGGTTAAATCATTCTGTTAATGGTGTTACCAGCACCCCTTTAAACTTTTTTTGTATTCTTCAATGTATTCCATCTGGCTCCATTGATTTATCCACTTTCAGTTTTGAGAGTTCTGTTAGGACCCTCTCCTCTGTAAATGTACTTATTTCCAGTGGTGGATTTTACCTACGGTTTGCAGGACTGCAGCCCCCCAGGTGAAATCCACCACCCCAGTGCACTGCACTGGCTTCCTATGACTGGCAGTGACTTCCTATTGAAAGTCCTGCCTGCCAGTCACTGACACACACGGCAGTCCCATTGGAGGTGTTTCCTCCATCCAGTACTGCCAGACTAAGCTGCGATAGGCAGAGAGCTGACTTCCTGTAGGAAGTCACATAGCCCAATACGGCTTCTATGGACTGCAGCCGATGCAGTCCATAGAAGCCAGGGTTTGCACATGCGCAGTCGCACTGAAGCATCTGCATATGCACTGGTACCTGTACCTGCCGGATTCATTGTAGAGGTGCCAGGACTCTGGACTCCTTGTCTCCAGTCCTCTTACTTAAAGTAAGTAGGAGCCACCGCTGCTTATTTCTACCTCATTTTTCTGAATATACTTGCAACTTAATTCTGGCCTCTTCCCCTCTCCTTCAGTAGTGGATACTGAGCAAAAATAATGATTAAAATGATCTGCTATTATATTGTCTCCCTCAACAAGACTCTCACTCTCCGTCTTTAGTCTTTTTATTCCGCCTTTTGTTTTTCCGCTTTCGCATATATGCCTAAAAAAAGTTTTGCCCCCTATACCCACCATTTTCTCATTGTACCTTTGCACATCTGATTACCTTCTTAGCCTTCTTTTGTCTAGCAAGATACACCTCTTTGTCTTCAATATTCTCTGTCTGTTTATATTTCCTAAAGGCCTTCTTTTTTGCTTTCACAATACTTGGTACTACTTTCGCAAACCACACTGGCTTCCTTTTCCTTGTGTTTTTCCTAACACTTTTGATATTTGATACGAAGGTCTGTTGCCTTTAGTATTGCTCGTTTTAATATTTCCCACTTCGCCTGCAGTCCTTCCAAATTCCTCCACTCTGCCAAGAATCGCTTGCATGTTTTACCATCCCTACAATATCAGCCTACCTAAAATCTAACACCTTTGTTTTTGTGTGTGTTTGATCAGTCTCTGTCTTTATTCTGAACCATACTGCTTGATGATCACTGGATCCCAGGTTTTCACGCACATTTACGTCAGATATTCTGTCACCATTTGTTAGTATTACTGTAAAGGCCCATACACACTGGAAGATTTTTTCCATTGATTTGAGCAATAACGGCGGTTTTGATCTATTGTTCAAATTTTCTAGTGTGTACATGATGAACGATGCATGCACTCGTGGTCATTGAAAGCAGGTTGTCAGTCTTCCATGCATGCAGCTCAATCCCAGCAGAGCAGATCGTTCACCGTTCGTATCATTTGTAAAATCGCTCAGTGTGTACACTCAATATCATTTGTCAGGGAGTTCAAGGTAAATCGCTCATCTTCCAAATTTTTCATCTTTCACAGCTTTCAAGTCTTCTAGTGTGTATAGGCCTTAAGTCTAATATTGAGGGGGATATTCCATTTTTTTAAATGTCGTTTGGGTGTCTAACTTTTCAAATAATTGAATACCCCCCTGAGTCTTTACGAGTTGGCTCCCTCACCAATTGCTGGAGGGATGCTCCCTGAAGAGAATTCAGACTGTCCCTACTTTTAATGGAACTTGCAGCAGACACCTCCTAGGTAGATTAAAGTCTTCTATGATTATTACCTCTCCTATAAATGCAGTTTTAGAGGTGTCCTCTAATAGATTCTTGTCTATTTCCTCTTCCTGACCTGGTGTTGAAGTTGGCAAATAGCAATGAACTGCTCAACAAGCCTCCTACAGAAGTTACTTAGACTGTGACTGTTTAGGAGCACAAGGGACTCAACCCACAGATGGGAACGTTCAGCACTAGAAATTCATTAAGAGACTCACCCCCTTCCCAACACACACAATGCAAATCACATGCACAATGGGAGTCATTCCGAGTTGATCGCTAGCTGCATTTATTCGCAGCGCAGCGATCAGGCTAAAAACCGGCAGTTCTGCACATGCGTATGCAGCGCAATGCGCACGCATGGCGTACGGGCACAATGAACGATGTAGTTTTGCACAGGGTCTAGTGATGCACTTCAGTCGCACTGCTTGCGGCAGAGTGATTGACATGAATTGGGCGTTTCTGATTGGCAACTGACCGTTTTCAGGGAGTGTGCAGAAAAACGCAGGTGTGCCAGGAAAAATGCAGGCATGGCTGGGCGAACGCTGAGCGAACGCTGGGCGGGTTTGTGACGTCAAATCCGGAACTGAATAGTCTGAAGTGACCGCAAGCGCTGAGTAGGTTTTGAGCTACTCTGAAACTACACAAAAAAATGTTGTAGCCGCTCTGCGATAAAAACGTTTGCACTTCTGCTAAGCTAAAATACACTCCCAGTGGGCGGCGGCATAGCGTTTGCATGGCTGCTAAAAACTGCTAGCGAGCGATCAACACGGAATGACCCCCAATGCGTACTACACTGAGAAGAGGTGGGTGTATGACTTATTGATCCTTAGACACCTATTAGGACATGATGTATTTCTATATCTACTGTATATCTTTTAATTGGCTAAGCAATTTTTGTGTGAGCAACTACTCTGTAATGTCAACACCGATTTTGATGGTTCAGGTGTAATTCAATTGGGTGTAGATATGCAATAAGGTTGCAGAATTTTGTTAAGTGGTCAGGTTGTTGAGGAATAATACGTCAAAGTCGTGATTTTTTTCTCACAGAAAAAACATTGAGTGGGAGCGCATGATGTTTCTCTTTGGGTTGTAAACTGCAGCGAATCCCTTGCTAATTTTTTCCTGCCCTAAATTCAGTTGATATACAGTAATTAATTCTTTCTAACACTATCAGTATACAATAAACTTTTGGGATACACTCAAATTTCGGGATACAGTTAGCATTCTGGATACAGTAAACTGTCATGATACAGTAAATTTTAGATGAACGCTTTGAAGAATACACAACACATTTTTTTTTTCCGTTTTCGAGCAACGCAGTTGACTAGTTCAATCTCCTCGCAGTAAAGGCCACTTTTATAAACAGTGAAATGCATAACAAGCAATCATTTGGGATTAGCAGAGAGTGCAAATAAACACACTTTATTTTCCCTGAAAGTGTTAAAATGGTAAATTTACATTCCTTAGGATATGCACATAGGTAAACAAATTAAATACCAACAAAGTAAATTTGCGTCGATGTCTGTTATTGCTCAGCAGAACTAATTTTACAAAGACAGTAGTGCCCGTCCATTGCTACTTTACCTAACAGCTAAAGGCTGCAAGTAACATGACCAGTGACTCTACGATATATGTCAACTTGCATTGTCGTAACCATAGCATGTACTGTTTGTCTTGGTGCGCCATCTACTGTATTGACATGTAAACTAAAACTTCATGAGTCAAGATAACCTGTCTAATTACTGATTGATATATAGTCAGATTTTCATGTGAAATAGATCTTGTATATCTATATATCTATGTATTTACATATGCATACATACATATATAACTCTTTACGTTTGAGGTATGCAATATATATATATATATATTGTACATATATATATATATATATATATATATATGTGTATATATATATATTTATATACATATACCGTATTTGCCGGCGTATAAGACGACTGGGCGTATAAGACGACCCCCAACATTTCCACTCAAAATATAGAGTTTGTTATATACTCGCCATATAAGACTACCCCCTTCCACACACCAAATAAAACGTAAAAGAACATCAGATTTGTGACATACTGTATATTATGACCTGATAAGAGATTTGGATAGGGAGTATTTATCAAGGTATGCATAAGAAGTGGGGAGGGGGCGAGGAGAAAGTTGTAAAATGTATAAAAGTATACCCTTGTGTGCATTTAGTGTTACCGGTTTCACATGAGTGCCATTAGTATTAGTGCCATTACAGTACCTGTCATTGTCACCATTGTACGGCCACAACGCGACTGCAGCGCCTCCGGCCAGTCCCTGCATTTCCCTGTAATTGGCACTAGTGACCCGCCGCGGCCGCACTGGATATCGCGCGATACTGGATGGTGAGTAGAATGAGGTGGGCGGGCATCGGGAGGCCACTATGGGCACCGGGCGAGTATAGGAAGGCCACTATGGCAGCTATGTCTATCCCAACTGAAGTGCACCCGGCGTATAAGACGACCCCCCCACTTGGAGGCATGTTTTTCAGGGCAAAAAAGTAGTCTTATACGCCAGCAAATACTGTAGTCATTTTGGACTTGAGGAGTCTGCACACTGCACGTGCCAAGTGTTAAGCATCACATCGAGATCATACATAGCTCAGTTTCTTTCTAGGTCACTAAGCTATACATTAGTGAAAACAGCATCCATATTCGTACAATAGTTTTTTTTAAAGTGGCAGTAATTTACAAGGCAAAACCATGCCTTTTAAATGACTGCCTCTTAAAAAAAATATTGGCCAGCATCCCGCAACTCCGGCAAACTCGAACCCTATTGCAAATGCCTCCATATGTCTCTGCAAACCTTCATACTTAGTGGATAATGAGGTGCACAGTGTGTTCAAAGTGCATTTGTGCAGTTGTCATTTTAACCTCACATATGACCTCCACTGGTCTTAAATGGGGGAAACTTGTGTGTCCTAGCAAAGACCAAGAGTGGATTTTTAATTACTAAACAACACCCTCTGCTTTGTCTTTTTCAATATCTCCTGAGGCAGCATTTGTGTCATGTAGCTTGATACAGTGGTACTTTTGTTGCTCATTTGTATTCATGTTCCTGCATCTTCTGTAATATCAGATTTGCAGGGCAATGAGTTATAAGCTTCCCGGAAATAGAGTTGCTTTTCGTGGCATTCTGATTGTCTTTTTATGCAACCATAGTGAAAAATAAAATCAAAACTGCTCTCCATGCATCCAGATGTCAATTTCATTATAAGTCAGTAAATTTATATCTGTGGTGTACAGTATCGTGTAGAAAACTAGAAGAAAAAAAGAAATTCCCTTTTGCGGGCACACACGGACAAGTATATCCTCTTATAGTCAAATACCCAAAGATAGATGGCCAAAAAATGTTAAAATATAACTTTTATTATTGTCCTTAAAACATACCCGAAATATAGTGCAAGTGTAGTTGTGAAAATAAAATAAAATAAAGTGAATTTTAAAAGCTTGGTCACTGTATTAATTTTGAATTCACTATCTCTCTTATCCTTCAGAATGTTTCAATATTTGTTGCAATGTCAGCTACTAGCTGTTTTTTACTGATACATTTATGTTACAAATAACCATCTGCTATAATAGTTTGGTAGTACCACCTGTATCCTTTCCTTAGTTGTGTGCTTGCAGTGTGCGCATCACTACCTAACTGCACCCTTATTTAAAAGGTTAGGTGGTGAACCATGGCCCTCATTCCGAGTTGTTCGCTCGCAAGGCGATTATAGCAGAGTTACACACGCTAAGCCGCCGCCTACTGGGAGTGAATCTAAACATCTTAAATGTGCGACCGATGTATTCGCAATATTGCGATCAAAACCGAGTTAGCAGTTTCTGAGTAACTCCAGACTTACTCTGCCTGTGCGATCAATTCAGTGCTTTTCGGTCCCGGCTGACGTCATAAACACACCCAGCGTTCGCCCAAGCACTCCCACCGTTTCTCCAGACACGCCTGCGTTTTTTCCGGAAACGGTAGCGTTTCCTGCCACACGCCCCTAAAACGCCGTACATCCGCCCAGTAACACCCATTTCCTGTCAATCACAATGCGTTCTCCGGAGCGACGAAAAAGCCGTGAGTAAAATTACTTTCTTCTTAGTAAAGTTACTTGACGCATGCGCAGTGCGAACATTACGCATGCGCACTAAGAGAATTCTCACTGCGATGCGATGAAAAATACCGAGCGAACAACTCGGAATGAGGGCCCATATACATAAATGCACTAAAAGTATGTCATAGCATCCAGTATAAATATCTTGTGGCCACTTTAGGTAGTGCTCTCAATACACTTCTATTCCTATGTCAATA
The DNA here is from genome assembly GCF_028390025.1 of Pseudophryne corroboree. Taxonomy (NCBI): domain Eukaryota; kingdom Metazoa; phylum Chordata; class Amphibia; order Anura; family Myobatrachidae; genus Pseudophryne; species Pseudophryne corroboree. The sequence goes on from NC_086450.1 coordinate 117,269,549, forward strand.
TTATGCCACTGTGTGATGAAATATATATCCAGATATACAATCCACATATAGTAAGCGGCTTCAAAATTCCCTCTCTGAGTAACTGATAAATCTAATTGGGATCTTATAATAAATCAGTGAAGACATTGTGCTTTATTCAATAGCACTATACTGATTTTGTTGGTGGTGTATTATCACATTTGTCTAGTCATATGTGTATTCATTGATGTATTAGTTTTGTTTTGTACTTTATTTTGTATTTCTTAGTACACTTTCCATTCCATCGATAAACTAATAATGCAGAATAATTGGTTTACATCTGACAGTCACATTTAGAAACGTTCCCACCTAAATGCTGGGATGCTACATAACATGCTGATGATACTACTTGATTTCTTCACATAGTCAGTCACACATTGGGGACTGTATTCTGGAATATTTACACAGTGGAGCAGTCTTATATTCTCTTTAGATCAGTATTGCCTACACGCTGTGGTTATATCCCCACAGTCTTGTGCCGGCCGTCCTGTGTCTCCTAGGATGAAGCAAATGCGAAACGATCGTTAGGAGATCGGACGCAGTTACTTTATGTCCATTTTAATAGCTTAGTCACTGTGTATATATAAATGTGATGCATGTCTAGCTAACTGTCCTAATAGCTAAGTTCCAGTCATAGCTATAGCTGCCGCGGGCGTGATTGATCTGATACCGCGCCGGAGACGGCTGTAATACATTGAGATCAGCCACGCTAGTACACTGCAGACGTGAGCCGTGGTTAGCGGCTACACGCTAGAACACGCAGCATTAAGGGGGACACAGGCTTAGGCTGCACTGCTGGACATGAGCCACGGATGGCGGCTACACGCTTGAACACGCGGCATTGAGGGGGACTTAGACCTAGGCTGCCCCAGGGCCGCTCGGGGGGTGACACACATGCGGGGGGTACCTGAGAAGGATACCGCCGTGTGTGAGCAGCAATTATCTGTTAGACACAGGACGGCCGCCACAAGACTGTGGGGATATAACCACAGCGTGTAGGCAATACTGATCTAAAGAGAATATAAGACTGCTCCACTGTGTAAATATGCCAGAATACAGTCCCCAATGTGTGACTATGTGAAGAAATCAAGTAGTATCATCAGCATGTTATGTAGCATCCCAGCATTTAGGTGGGAACGTTTCTACATGTGACTGTCAGATGTAAACCAATTATTCTGCATTATTAGTTTATCGATGGAATGGAAAGTGTACTAGGAAATACAAAATAAAGTACAAAACAAAACTAATACATCAATGAATACACATATGACTAGACAAATGTGATAATACACCACCAACAAAATCAGTATAGTGCTATTGAATAAAGCACAATGTCTTCACTGATTTATTATAAGATCCCAATTAGATTTATCAGTTACTCAGAGAGGGAATTTTGAAGCCTCTTACTATATGTGGATTGTATATCTGGATATATATTTCATCACACAGTGGCATAATATTGACATAGGAATAGAAGTGTATTGAGAGCACTACCTAAAGTGTCCACAAGATACTTATACTGGATGCTATTACATACTTTTAGTGCATTTATGTATATGGTTCACCACCTAACCTTTTAAATAAGGGTGCAGTTAGGTAGTGATGCGCACACTGCAAGCACACAACTAAGGAAAGGATATAGGTGGTACTACCAAACTATTATAGCAGATGGTTATTTGTAACATAAATGTATCAGTAAAAACAGCTAGTAGCTGACATTGCAACAAATATTGAAACATTCTGAAGGATAAGAGAGATAGTGAATTCAAAATTAATACAGTGACCAAGCTTTTAAAATTCACTTTATTTTATTTTATTTTCACAACTACACTTGCACTATATTTCGCGTATGTTTTAAGGACAATAATAAAAGTTATATTTTAAAAATTTTTGGATATCTACCTTAGGGTATTTGACAATAAGAGGATATACTTGTCCGTGTGTGCCCGCAAAAGGGAATTTCTTTTTTTCTTCTAGTTTTCTACAGTTATACCATTCCCAGGAGCACCTCCCAAGATCTAATGGATATACATCTACGATATGGAACAAAAGGGGAAAGGACAAATATATATTTATGAAATATAAAGAACCAGAATATAGGGTGTCTGTGCGACCTTTCACCTATCCAAAAAAAGTGTACAGTATCATGCTAGGGAAAGGAGTCTGTTACAGGCCTTGATGATGATAGCTTAGGGCCCTAGCATATTGAAAGCTCTTGCCAGAATAGACAACTACCTGTTACAGTATTATTTAGGTATTAATTAACAGTTATTTATTTACAGTAGCACACAGGGGCATCTTAAGAGAGGAGGGGACCCATGTGCAGACTCGTCTCTGTGGACCCCCTCCTCTTTGTGGTGCCAGTCTCCAGAAACATGGCGCCTGCCTGTTCCCGGAGAGTAATTTGTATTGCGCATGTATGGGTCTTCGAAAACATAAAACCCGCCATGTTCTTGGAGATACTGTGCAAGCGTGAATCACCGGGAAAATGTCCGTCACGCCGTTTTCCGAGTGATTTCTCTGGTATCAGCGATGCTGATGCAGGACTCCGGAGAGGTAAGTAATTAAATATGAGTGCAGGGTGTGCTGTGTGGGACCCCACGACCCAGGGGCCCGTGTGCTGCACACACACTGCACCCATTATAGAAATGCCTATGGTAGCACACACATAATACGCAGCTCTTTACAAAGGTTATTTAGTCATTAACATCAGTCCCTGTCTCAGTGAGACTTACAATCTATGGGGGGTATTTACTAAGCCTTGGGTGGAGATAAAGTGACGAAAGATAAAGTACCAACCAACCAGCTAGCAGCTGGTAAATAGACCAGTAAAAAGACCCCTAAATTCCCTACCACACTGACACAAACACACACACACACACACACACACACACACACACACAAACACACACAGCTTATTTTATTTTATTGGTGAAAGCCAATTCACCTATCAGAATGTTTTGGATTTTGCGAGTCAGCCAGAACACTTAAGAATTTCCTTGTCAGTCCTATAAAGTGGAGTGTGAACCAGCCCTCTTTTAGGATAATTAATTAGGTGACATTAATGACTTACTACTGTAGCCCCCTATCTGATTGTGGCATGATTTCTATTGTCCTAGAACATAGGTCTGCAAACATCGGTTCTCATTACCCCACACAGTGCATGTTTTGCAGGTCTCCTCACAGAATCACAAGTGAAGTAATTAACTCCACCTGCGGACCTTTTAAAATGTGTCCGTGAGTAATTAATACACCTATGCACCTGCTGGGTTACCTGCAAAACATGCACTGTGTGGGGTAATGAGGACCGAGTTTGCAGACCTATGTCCTAGAATGTCTGGGAGACTCCTGAATTTGAGGGGTGCTCTTGCGTTACAGGTACAGTAGAGCAGTGCACCCTCCCTGATTCCGCCCACTTTCTTATTGAAGTTTTATGATGTGATTCCTGTAAATTGCATATTTATAGCTCTACCCCCAATGTTTTGTGCTGCAAAATCATGGGATTGCACAATAGGTACAGAGGCAGGATAATGAAAATCACATCACATGCCCTATGTACTTACGTTTCAACCTCCCTCCATGAGATCAAAAAGTAGGCAACTATGGTTTGCAGGATAATGTGGCTGCACACACGTAGGCAACTGCCACCGAATATCTTCTCTTCTTCCAGCTCTTGCTCAGTCCTTTTCTTCCACAATACTGTGGTTAGTTATATATGGACAGGTGTCCCTGTATATGTTGCTGAGGTAACAAACGAGTTGAGTGCTTTGTAGCTCAGTGTTATAACATAATAAGTGGGTGCCAGACCATCTCTCTAATTAAATAAAGCATAACTTTAATTACAGCTTTCCTCTTGCACAGCTTATTTACATGGTAGAATCACTTTTCATAATGATCGCAAAGCTATCTCTCTTTTATCCTGATGTTGCCACTCTTGTTCTCACTCTTTCAGTTACAGTGTTATCATTGTGTTCTCTAGACCTGAACTCATCTCTCCACATGGTACATCACCCCTTTCATCCTTCCACACCACTCTAACCTAGTGGTATGCCCAGTCATAGGACAACATGAATGGTCATTACACACTTACCAGTAAATAAAGAGGCATCACACTCTCAGTGCTACACATAAGATAACTGTAGTGCGGGGGAGGGGGGGGGATGGGGTCGGGGGGGGGGGGCAACCTCTGATGACACCTTTAATAATATCATTACTGCTTTACTGATTTATAACAAATATATAACAAAAAACATGCGCAGTGTCTGACACTGGAAAAGGTGTTATTAAAGATGTTTTCATAAAATTAGTAGCATGGGTCATTCTTTCCAGTGCAGAAGGGTGCTGCTGAGCGCTGACACAGATCTGGTCTCATCCTATTAAATATATTTTGCACCTTTTAGTTGCCATTCAGCAGAGAAGCACATTGCACTTCAAGCAGTGTGACAGAAAAAGTGGAACATGTAATAATCGCTCATGAATGAGAGGGATTATGATGTCAAGACTGACAAGACTGAAACATTATACTGGGGGTGTCAAGACTGATATACAGATGTGTCCTCTTACATCCTTGCTGCAGTCATGCTAAAAAGCCCTTGAAGTTGAACAATGCCATGGCGGGACTCGGTAGCGTTGAGCTTCTTTATTTGTGTTTTTTTTTGTGAAAATGCATCTTAGATACAAAGTAATGTAAAATGCCACACAAGCAGCTTCTGCTGATTAAAATGATATGTGGCATCCCTATATTCTGTGTGTAATTGCGACTCTATCTGCATACGAAATGCCACGTTACAGTGTTTTCCAGGAAAACACCTTAGCATTACATTTAGTATGCAAACACACTCACAGTCACAAACAGAATATAGGCATGCTGCATATCATTTTAATCAGCAGAATCTGTTTATGCGTCCTTTTACATTACTTTGATTCTAAGACACATTTATGCAGTAAAAAACCTCATAAAAAGATGTTCGGAGCTACCGAGTCACAGCACTCGCGCGTTATGTGTAGCGCAACTTGTAGCACATGGATCAATGATTTAAGAGGACACATCTGTATTGTACCATCCTCATTCTCTCCATCAGTGTGTATATCATTCTCACACAATATCAGTTCATCCCCACTGGAATCCACCATTACAGAAGTCTCTGTACTTTGATGTAATTGCTGGAAAAGGTCATCCTTGTGGAATTTTTAGTTCATTTGATGAACATCATCTCGTCCACATTTTGAGGAAGTAGCCTCCTACGCTGACAAGGTTAATTTTAAATAACATCCATAGTGTTTACATAGGTGTCCCAGGTTTAGTGTGTAAGGGGCAAATCCGGGAATAACCCAGGTCGAAAGTGCAGTATGGAAGGGTCTGACCTGGGTTGGACCCATGTTCAAAATCCTGGGTTAGACCTGGGTTTGCGATGTTAAAGCGGTATAAAAGATAGACACAACACTGCCATTTGTATGGAGGCTTAAGTCCACAGCACATCCATGTGGTGTATTTACTAAAGTGTGGGTTTTTTAGAAGTGGAGATGTTGCCCATAGCAACTAATCAGATTCTATCTGTTATCTTCTAGAAGCAGCTAGATAAATGATAAGCAATATCTGACTGATAAAGAAAGAAACCAGCGATGTTGCTTATCCTATATCCTAAATGTAAATAAAAATGTAAGATTTATAAACTAAAAATTCTAAATTATAGGTATAAACAGACGGATAGGTTAAAAAATTACCAGAATTTATTAAAATATAAAATACATGTAAAAGTCCTCCAATAACACTGTCTCGCTATTTGTGTCACCACTGGTGGTTAAAAAGCATTGAGATAGTACTATTGCATTTTCACAGAACTCTCAATCAGTTAGTTCAAATGGGATATTACCCGATCAGGATAATTTTTGGCAGTCCCTTGGCAGATGTGCTGTATTGCCATGCAACAGGGTTTCCGCATCTAATCCAGTGGGTACCCATAAACTGAAGTGGAGTATGATGAATCAGTCCCAAATAAACAATATGTCCGTAGAAGATCCAATTGGTGGTGACTGCCAACGCAGGAAGACTGACATTAAGTGGGCATTTCTGGGTGACAACCGACCATTTTTAGGGAGTGCTTAGAAAAACGCAGGCGTGGCTGGGCGAACGCTGGGCGGGTGTGTGACATCAGAAGCCGTCCCACCGTTGTTAGAATCAATGCACACGTAGAGTAACTACAGGGCTGGTCTTGTTTTGCACAAAAAGATTTTGCAGGCGCTCTGCTGCACAAGCGTTCACACTTCTGCAAAGCGAAAATACACTCCCAGTGGGCGGCGGCAATGCGTTTGCACAGCTGCTAAAAACTGCTAGCGAGCGATCAGTTCGGAATGACCCCCTTAATATGGTGATATATATGTCAATCTTTGGAAAAATAATAAAAAAAACATTTTTATATTTCAGCAGTGCTTCTTGTATTTCAGCAATTCTCTCTTGTTTATCTTATTTGGATATAAAGTAGCAAATACCCTTTAAATAGGAGCTGCAGCTCAAATATAGGTTGTGGTCTTGTAGTTTCAGCGCAGAGAAAAAAAAAACAGTAGTTCTTTTTCTTCCCCAGCACCATATAGACTATAGTTTCTGTCTTATGACCTTTATAGAACATTCAGATTCATCAAGTAATACAGTATGTGCTCTGCAGTCTGCATCTAACAGAACATTCCCAGTGCAGCCCTGATATCTGGATATTTTAGAAGATCCTGCTTTGAATTCTTTCACAGTGTGGATTGAACACACATGACGCCTTTAGTCACGTTGCATTTTGTCATTAAAATAAGGTTTGCAAAATTACTATGGGAAATGGAAACGGGTGTGCAAGACAGACTAATGTTTAACTTTGTATTGAAACATAAATGCTTAGTTTTGGAAAGAATAGCGCACAGCTAATTTGGAATTTCAGTCACCATAAGAAACGCATGCAGGTGTTCAGAGACTACTAGATAAATGAACCACTCATCTTATGAACAATGTGGAAGACGAATTGCAAGACAGCAGCCATTTTTCTTCAGTTTCTTCAAAAACAAATTGCCTTATTCACTGGCAATTAAGTTAGAAACGAAATGTGGCAAGAAACATTTGAAGTAGATTTATTAATGTGGAAATTCTGACACAAGAAATTAGCATTCATATTTATTTCCTGCACGAACTGCACACTGCATTATCCACACAATATTGCTGTGATCTGTCACTTTCACTTTTAAAATAAATAGTTATTTTTTTATTCGTACAAATGTATTTTTACTACACTTTTGATATCTCAACGTTAAGCAGTTTTTAGTCTATAGGTTGCACCCATTGGAGTGAATTGTAGACTAGCCAAATGCAAGTATGCAGTAACCTATAACAGGCAGACATACATACAGTGCATCTGGAAAGTATTCACAGCGCTTCACTTTTTGCACATTTTGTTATGTTACAGCCTTATTTCAAAATGGAATAAATTTATTTTTTCCCTCAAAATTCTACCCACAATACCCCATAATGACAATGTGAAAAAAGTTTTTGGGATATTTTTGCAAATTTATTAAAAATAAAAAACTAACAAATCTCATGTACATTATTACAGTAAAGTACAGTATTCACAGCCTTTGCCATGAAGTTCAAAATTGAGCTCAGGTGCATCCTGTTTCCACTGATCATCCTTGAGATGTTCCTACAGCTTAATTGGAGTCCACCTGTGGTTAAACCTCTGTTGAAGTCAAAAAAATATTACATAAAGAGAACATACAAACTACACACATATAAGTCGCTGTACTTGCAAATATGCGCAGCAATATATGGCAACACACGCATTTACACAGACATGCCACAGAGATGGATTCGACACTTATTTCATGCAGTACATAATTATAATAATATCAAGCGCCAGACATCATGATGATTTAAAATGATCTAATGAAGTAATGTCATGAATGTGTATTATTTGAACGAAACAAGATAGACCTGTCATATTTACTATTAAAACAACCAGATTAATGTGTAGATTCATTTGATGCTTGTTGTGAAGTTGTGGGACATTGCAGCGGATAATTATGATTAAATGTATAAAGGCTAAAATCACTCTTATTAGGACAGTGGACAGGAAACTCAGGCAAGCCCTTTGGATGTCTTCAAGGCTGAACCTGATTACCATACACAAAGGGACTGGTGACTCATTGTGAACCCCTCCCCCAGAAACTAGACAACACATTGATCACACAGGAGCTCAGTGGCTTTTTGGTCTCAGAGGATGATGGACTTGCTGCCAGTTCAGTTCCTGTATTTATTTACAGAGAGAGAGAGAGACATAAGATGCATTGGAGGGAATGGTAATTGTATCGCTGGCCTGTAACTGTATGTAACTGTATGTAACTGTATGCATTAACTGCTTGCTGTATGAGTTGTAACTATAGCTATACTGTACATTGTAATATATATTGAATCCATATCCTTTTAATAACAATTATATACATCAATGAGCTTTGGAACTCCGATAATGTGTGGGTGTATTGTTTTCTCTTATGGGATGCAGTGTTTTGCAATGTATAGTGCACATTCATGGGATATGGTAATAAGAGGTTCAGGCATTTACAATATAAATTAGAGCGGGCATTTTAAATATTTGTGAGAAATCAATTTGGCATTCATAGATGGGGGCTCTTACGGGATATCAGGGTCTTAATGATGCACTGTACATTACAAACGCGGCTGTAATTGACCGGCTCCGATTGACGCATCGAGAAGCTGATGAAAATAACATCCACATTAATGTATTGTTGTGTTATCAGTAAGCCAATGATATGAAATTTCAAGGGACAATGCGTTTTTCCTAATATTTAAGATGCTAAAATGTATTTTTATTGTGCAAAACAAAGTTCAAATAAGTCATATTGTGTTTGATTCAGATTGGATTATTTATCTGTTAAGCAGGGTTAAAAGTATATTTAAAAGTTGCTGCATAGCCTTGATATAGTTTTTATTTTTAACTCAGGCCTAAAATAACTTCTGGTGCTTGTATGATGTGTGATCTGTCCTCCATTTTGGACTACCACATGGCCTGTCCACCATTTTGTGTAACCCTCATGGATGTGGAAGGGGGAGGAGCAGCGGCCATTTTGGGATGGTCATTTTCTAAATGGCTGGTTTTCACTGCTCAGAATAATCAGCTTTCCTTGGTCACATCAAACTCCATTTATGAGCTACCAATGCATTTATTTAACCCATGCCATAGTCAATTACAAATAGTTTCAGCTGGGCCTAGTGAGAGTTAATAGATGAATACTTGATGTAAGAATTACACACAGATATAAACAAAGTTTTTTTTCTTTTTCCTCCAGGATTTAGTTCATTCTGCTTGCTAGTTTAGGATAGCCATTGAAATGTTAATTAACCTGTGTAACTGCTTTTTCTTAGCAGTAAAAAAACACTTTTACAGGCAGGCAAAAGCACATAGCTTTGATATGCAAATTAGAAGCACTGAATGGGTAAATGAGTCTCATAGGAGACCAGTGAATGGTACATATATATAATATTATTATAATTATGTGTTATGTTCTGCAAGATAGCTATCCAATCTGAATCATATCATTTAAATTATTGATTATTGCTAGAGTCATTATAGATCTGTGTGAAACCGAATACATTTGTTGCTATATAGTTCAAACTAAAATAAATGTTTAAGGAAGTAAGTGTTAAGCACAAACACAGTCTGGCCTGGTTGTAAAGGTTTATACAGAAAAAAACTGTGTTGTGTTAAGTGAGCGATTATAGTTAGTATTGCTCACATTTATAGAAGTTGTGTGATTTGTTTTTTTGCGGACGTACGGTTTTGTACATGTGTCTCGGACAAAGTACAGGACTGCGCACGCAGCGTAAGAGACACGCACGGTTGCGTGTTTACGCAAAGTGCGTAAGAGTACGGGCGCTAAGTACAAATTACACAATAGTTCGTTTAGTTTAAAGGTGGGACAGTAGTCACGCTACAATAGCACAAAACTGCCCGGTTTCTAAAGCAGATTAATATATAAAAAAAAAAAAATTAGTATAAAAGCATTTTTTTTATTTGCCTCTGGGGTAAAGCTGCCAACCTGAATGAATCCAAATTTTCTGTACAGAAAAACAAAGTGTATTTGAGTGAGCGAACATAGGAGTGAGTGGATATTTGAACCCAGGGAATTCGGGATCCCGTCGTGTGGTACATCAAGTAAGTGGAGGCTTGGTGGCGTGATGCGGGGGACTCACGTTAGTATAAGGTTTAATACGCAAATTGTGAGGTGATTTGCAAAGGAGCGTGATAGTGCATAAGTATTGCGAAGTATTGAAGTAAAAAGGTTTTTGTATTACGCTCCGGGCTGAGGGTCACAGTTTGTACATTGACCCGTGGTTGTATGGCAGATAGGTAACAAGTACCTATATGCTGTGCAATTGGACCGCGCGTTTGAGGGTGCGATATATACAGCGCAACTTGATACCCCTTTTACAAGCTTTTGCGTAGAATCGCGGTATCAGTGGTGCTGTGTAGAGCATACGCAAGCGTGATTTGTGTAAAAGTGTATAGGGAGTTTTCGCTGGTCTCTCTCAGGAAAATCTCCAGCGGTGTATATTCACTGGAATAGGTAAGTCACTCCTAAACACTTCCAGTGAATAGAAACCAGATAGGGGCCTCACTGGGTTCGCGGTGGTCACTATTGGAGTGAGTCGTGGTACTCAGCGGAGAAGGAGTGGGTGAAAGCGCTCTAAGAACTTTAATCGTCTATTCGCATTGTGCATTGGGGATTACGTAAAAAGGAAAAAGTCTGCGATGGTATCCAATTGCACAAGCGGTGGACGTTTTGTAGCCAGGGTTCAGGTTGAAGAGCCGTGGCCCAAGGGGTCAGTGAGGTTTGTTATGTGTGGTAAATATGGATCACACACGGAAGACTTTTTGTCTGAATGGGTACGTATGACTGACAAAGATAGGGTACAATTCCCTAGGGTGGGCAGCTTTGAACCAGAGGTATTGCAGAACTTAAGGATAAGAATATGTCTGATAAAATCCCGAAAACAAAGGGTCAGACATACAAAGTGTTTAAACCTGTGGCAGCAAGAAGGGTTGGTGAGTTTGATCCTAAGGTATTGCAGGTGGTATGTCTAACCAAAGTCATATAAGACAAGAATGGAAATATAAGAACTGTTTGAACTTGTAGCAACAATAAACAAGTAGAAAAAAAAAGAGAATGCAAGTACACCACCTTATGTAGATGTGGAAGCAGTGACGGCCAGCATACAAACTATAGAAAATAATAAAAATATGAAAAATATGACTGTAACCTATATATGTACTAATGAATGTTGAAGTTTTATTTAGGAGGAGAAAGTGACCTGATTGTTTTCAGCCATTTCTCATGCACCCAGAGGAGTATCCAACCGGTAAAAGAAGAGCAGTAGCCTGTGGGGAAGTGGCTGAGACCAGTGGAACAGGTAAGTATGGTATCATTTGTGTACATATATAGTAAAACCCAAAAATAAAACTAAAAAAAATCAAGAAAGTAACGTCAGAAATGGAGAAAAAAAAAAACTATCTGCACATTAGTATTTGCCAGTAGGAAGCGGACAGAGACAAAGTAACCCCTGGGTATTTCTTTCAGTTACCATATAAGAAGTATTCATTCCTAGTAATGCCCCTAGTAAAGATGAGCTCGGAAATGTTTGTTGGACCATGTACAGACCCTTAATACGGGATGAGAAGAATTGAATGAATTACTTCGCATGACCTAGAAGCTTATTAAACTTTTTTTTTGTTTTGTCTCTTGCAGTAATAGAAAACTCTCCATCTGGATAAGACCACTGGTAAACACTAATTCGGCAAATGGGAGGTGGCTGTCTCTATGCAAATTGACGGGCTCAATAAGGCATTGAGTGTCAGGGTGCAGACTTCTTTGCAAAATTGGAAAGGGGTCACAGTAGCTAATCTTAGATAGTGTGCTATTGAACATCACAAGAATAGTGCTAGGCGCAAAGAACAACAGGTGGAGAGGTTGAGGACGGTAAGTATACTAGCACAAACAGGAAAGACACATCAGTCCAAACCCCAGATCCCTAATGGTCAATAATATGTTACACTTGTAGGAAGGAAGGGCATTTTGCCAGAGATTGTAGGAGTAGTAGGACACATAGTCAATATAGATCCCCTAGACAGAAAACACAAGCCACATTATTAAACACATAGACGGGACCAAGGGACATATAGTAAGGAATCATAAGCCATATAGAAAACACAGATTCGGCTAGTGGGAAGAACAAAATAAATGCAACATTACCCTTTGACAAATCTAGACACCCACGAAGACTAATGTTACATTTCATGAATCTAGATTCATGTCCATCACAGGTAGAGGAAATTATCTCACAGATACCGGGTTCCCTATGAATTTAGGATGGACAGGACACTGGATTGATGGCTGGGATAGTCCCAATAGCGATACGATAAACACAGAATTTTTTTCAAGGGGAGTAGACCAAGTAGAGAACCACTTCCCCGTAGTGCCCAATCCATTTGTCAAATTTTTATAAAATCTTCTCCACCTCTACAAACTCATCTATCACCAACCTCTATTCTGTTTCTCTACAGTTTCCTCTTCATCTTTTGCGTTCACACAGAGTGGTACAATACATGGACCCAAGTACAGTTCAAACTCCATATTCCTAGGTCCTTCAGAGTTCTGCGCAAACCCAATATATCTCAACAGCACGATGACACCAGTATTACTGCAGTGTGCCTTATCATGCACAAAGGGTGGAGAATGGGAATACTGGTGAAGGGAAATTTTGTATAGACACTGATATGCCTGTTGGTGAATGGCAAACCTGACATTTTCTTTTTCATTTTCTTCTTCTTTCTCTCCTCTAGAGATGTTTCTTTTTTCTTTTCTTTTTTTTTGAGTTATGCTCATGGTACTCTACATTGCAAACACATGATAGAAAATTAAAATGAAAAAAATTTGTGTTCCCTGCAGGAAGAGGCAGTCTGGAGGACAAAGGGGTATGGCCAGGAGTCCTCAGGACTGTGGGCAGGTGGACACGGTAAGCCAGTAGCCCCCAGAGCATACCTTCCAAGTCTAGCTGAGGTGGCACACGGTCTGACTCATCTAGGCAAAGAGGGTAGGTGCAGCCTGATGAGAGTCTACTGGTGTGTGCCAGGATTCTATTCTCATGCAGGTAAAGAGAGCAATGACCTGTCTTGCTTGCTTGAGGAAGAATATTGGTAAAGCAATACCAACAGAGCAATCCCATATCCCTCCTGCAGACGGATCTTTTCAGGAAATACAAATCGACTTCGTACAGTTAACACCCTTTAGGAATTATTGTTATGTATTGGTGTGCACTGATGTTTTCTCAAACTGGGTAGAGGCATTTCCTGCCGCCACGGATGCTGCTGTGTTTACCGCAAAGAAAAATTGCGCAGAAATTTGTGTGTAGATAATGTTACCCCTAGAAGTAGGAGCAAAGCCTGAAATTGTACTATTGTGATCATAGATACTGCCACTAGTATTATGTAGCTTCGGAACCACTCCCAGATCTTCACTCAACGAATCACCCTCTTCGAAATTTGTTTTTGTTTTGGTATTTTTTTTTTAGTTGTTTTTGAAAGACAACCTCATGTCATGATTGATCCGCACAATGATCAGGAATACACCAATGAGGTGACAGTACAGTATCTTGTTGAGATGAGCCAGCATTTGAGAACTTGACAAAGAACTTGAAACTGTTGATTGCTGGTATGCCAAATGCTAACTGTCTTGATTATGAACCAAGAGACTGTGTGATTGTTCTTATGCTCAGGTTGCCTAATAGACAGGTGGGAAGGACCATACCAAGTTTTGTTGACAGCACTAAAGGTCGCCGAAAGAAAGATTTGGGTCCACTCGTCCCACTGCAAGAAGGTCGCTGACCCTGAGAGAACTCGTGACAAAGTAGTTTATTGCTCACATTCATCGAGTTTGTGTAGTTTGGTAACTGTGTGTTCAAAGAGCAAGGTGGAGAGCAAAGTGAACTGTGTGTTTTAAGTGAACTGTGTGTCCAAAGAGCAAGGCAAAGAGAACCTCGTATCACCAGAGACTCTGTTCCGTGAAGACTGAGAGGCGGCACTGTTGAACACTACCTGAGCGTACTAAAGGATTGCAGAAAGACCAGTCATTGTAATTGATTTGTTATGAACAAGAGTTGTTTTGTTCTATTTCTCTTTTCTCTCTTTCCCGCTGACAAACATTTTCTTTCAGGATATTCTATTTTTGCGAGGTTTTTTTATGAGGAGTCGAGTGTGGGACTGGAACTGGTTCTGGAGGAAGGAGTGATTTCCTTATAGGATCCCAGGATTAGCCGATCAGTTTGTTAAAGTCAGAGAAAAATCAAAGTTCTAGTAGTTATGGAGTTCAGAGGTAATCAGGAACAATCAGACAATGGCTATTCACACATTGCAGATAAAGAGCTCATTAATATATGTGGAAGAAAGGTTTATGAGTGGCTCTCCCCGAACTCCGAAGGTTTATGTTATTTAGGAAGGACACTACTTATAACCCTTGTTCAATTATTAAACAGACCTAGCATATGTTCCAGAAATGGAAAAAATGTTCAGAAAATGATAGGAATATGTAGATCATGAAAATTTTATATGTCACTGTCACGATTTGTTTGTGTCTTCTTCATCTATCCAACAGAACCTCAAATCGAATCCAAACATCAGTGTACAAAGACGTAGGTACATGTATGTGTGAAATGTTCGTCGCAAATCAGACATTATAGGCCAAAGCACTGTCCCAGCATACTCTATAGGTTGAATGTTGTCCCACACCCAACCAGTGGTCCCGTGACCGCCGAGTGCATATAGAGGATGTCTCGTCCTCCTCCCTGTCTTCCCCAAATATAGTCAAGCATCTGATTTGCGAAATGCATACATACTTGTGTCTAGGTCACCGATTATGGTATGAAATATTTTTTCTTATGTTAATAATTGATGGCAGTTATTGTTTGCTGCCAAAGGGTGGACTGTCGAAGTCAAAAAAATATTACATAAAGAGAACATACAAACTACACACATATAAGTCGCTATACTTGCAAATACGCGCAGCGAGCACAGCAATATATGGTAACACACGCATTTACATGGACATGCCACAGAGATGGATTCGACACTTATTGCATACAGTACATAATTATAATAATATCAAGCGCCAGACATCATGATGATTTAAAATTATCTAATGAAGTAATGTCATGAATGTGTATTATTTGAATGAAACAAGATAGACCTGTCATATTTACTATTAAAACAACCAGATTAATGTGTAGATTCATTTGATGCTTGTTGTGAAGTTGTGGGACATTGCAGCGGATAATTATGATTAAATGTATAAAGGCTAAAATCACTCTTATTAGGACAGTGGACAGGAAACTCAGGCCAGCCCTTTGGATGTCTTCAAGGCTGAACCTGATTACCATATACAAAGGGACTGGTGACTCATCGTGAACCCCTCCCCCAGAAACTAGATAACACATTGATCACACAGGAGCTCAGTGGCTTTTTGGTCTCAGACGATGATGGACTTGCTGCCAGTTCAGTTCCTGTATTTATTTACAGAGAGAGAGAGACATAAGATGCATTGGAGGGAATGGTAATTGTATCGCTGGCCTGTAACTGTATGTAATTGTATGTAACTGTATGTATTAACTGCTTGCTGTATGAGTTGTAACTATTGGTATACTGTACATTGTAATATATATTGAATCCATATCCTTTTAATAACAAATATATACATCAATGAGCTTTGGAACTCAGATAATGTGTGGGTGTATTGTTTTCTCTTATGGGATGCAGTGTTTTGCGATGTATAGCGCACATTCATGGGATATGGTAATAAGAGGTGTAGGCATTTACAATATATATTAGAGCGGGCATTTTAAATATTTGTGAGAAATCAATTTGGCATTCATACCTCTGAGACAGGTTGTCTCAAGGCACAAATCTGGGGAAGGATACAGAAAAATATCTGCTGCTTTGAAGGTCCCAATGAGCACATTGGCCTCCATCATCCATAAATGGAAGAAGTTTGGGACCACCAGGACTCTTCCTAGAGCTGGTCGGCCATCTAAACTGGTCGATCGGTGGAGAATGGCCCTAGTCAGGGAGGTGACAAGAACCCAATGGTTACTCTGTCAGAGCTACAGCATTCTTCTGTGGAGAGAAGAGAACCTTCCAGAAGGACAACCATCTCTGCAGCAATCCACCAAGCAGGTCTGTATGGTAAAGTGGCTAGACGGATGCCACTCCTTAGTAAAAAGCACATGGCAGCCCACCTGGAGTTTGCCAAAATGCACCTGAAAGACACTCAGACCATGAGAAACAAAAGTCTCTGGTCTGATGAGACAAAGATTGAACTCTTTGAGGTGAACGCCAGGCGTCATGTTTGGAGGAAACCAGGCACCACTCATCACCAGGCCAATACCATCCCTACAGTGAAGCATGGTGGTGGCAGCATCATGCTGTGGGGATGTTTTTCAGCAGCAGGGAATGGGAAACAGGTCAGGATAGAGGGAAAGATGAATGCAGCAATGTACAGAGACATCCTGGATGAAAACCTGTTCCAGAGCTCTTTTGACCTCAGACTGGTCCAACGGTTCATCTTTCAGCAGGACAACAACCCTAAACACACAGCCAAGATATCAAAGGAGTGGCTTCAGGACAACTCTGTGAATGTCTGGAATCCGAATGAACATCTCTGGAGAGATCTAAAAATGGCTGTGCACCAACTCTTCCCATCCAACCTGATGGAGCTTGAGAGATGCTGCAAAGAGGAATGGGCGAAACTGCCCAGATAGGTGTGCCAAGCTTGTGGCACATATTCAAAAAGACTTGAGGCTGTAATTGCTGCCAAAGGTGCATCAACAAAGTATTGAGCAAAGTCTGTGAATACTTATGTACATGTGATTTCTTATGAGTTTTTTTTAAATAAATTTGCAAAAATCTAAAAAAAACTTTTTTTCACGTTGTCATTATGGGGTATTGTGTGTAGAATTTTGAGGGAAAAATATGAATTTATTCCAGTTTGGAATAAGGCTGTAACATAACAAAATGTGGAAAAAGTGAAGATCTGTTAATACTTTCCGGATGCACTGTACATAAATAAACTTTCATCCAGCTACCTGTATCTAGAATGAATTCTCCCATGCCATTCCAATGGCATACAGTATGTCAAACATTTAATTTAACTGAATTGCCCCCAGACTGTCTTAAAGGATTTGTCCAACTCCACATGGTCTTTATTTGTTGGCATCTACTCGCCCTTTTGCAGGTTTTGCTAGAAAACAAATTGCTTTTACATTGTGAACTGCAGATGGAAGCTCTCCAGAACTAAGGCGATACACTAGTGGGTCTTCTACTTTTAGCAAACCAACCTTCTGTATCCCTTTAGTTAGACTTTCAGGGTCATCTACAGCAAACCTGTGGAGGTGAGCAGTCACATTATACTGAAATACTAATTTACTGTGGTCTAACAGATAATTAAAATCAATGGAAGAAGTCAGGAGAGCCAGTCAGCTACAGAGTGTTAGCAGCGAGGTGGAACAAGTCCAATATAAAACACATAACATGTACTATAATCGGGTAGGGATATGTGAAGGTATTTGTAAGTAGGGCGTGCCAGGATTCATAATGGCCCCCAGCAAAGATAGCCACATGAAGGAAGTAGATAAATAGCAACCACATAGATGTGGTAAAGTTTGTACCTAAAGTACAGGTGTATACCTCCCAACATTTGCGTGGATCTGAGCATCAAGTCACATGTACTCTGCTCCAAACACCTGTTTACTGTGGCCTGCACCAGCGACTAGGCAGGCCAGTGGTGAATAGGACATACTTCCCTACTTTCTCACTGTGACACAAAGGGGGTTGTTAATAAGGCACAAGCAGCACATAAAAGTCATCTTATAGTGTAATGTCTCTTTACATATATTGTATGTAATTTAATGAACAGCTAAGTTAGGCCCTCATTCAGTATCAGACGCAGACTGCTGAAAATCGCAAACGGGCGGGGGTAACCATCAGGGGTGTGGTGACACAGCGTTAGGGGGGAGTGGTCTGGGCAATGTTGGAGTGTCTGGATAAGTTTAGGGGCTGCCACGTGACATCACATGCAGCCAATTCGATGGAAAACATGGTGCCGGTGCACCTACATACATAGCCATGCTGCGTATAAGGCTACTGGAAATCCCGGAAGTTGCGCTGCGATTACATTTTAAATGCGACTGCAGTGCTGGGTAGCATTTTTGATGCTGGGCGGCCTTGCCCTGTGCTGGGCGGCCCTTAGCATGAGATTTTAGTAGCAGTTTTTACGATTTAGTAAAAACTGCTACTGATGCTGAATGAGGGCCTTATTTTGCTTTACATTGTAGGAGGAATGATATATATTTTAATTTAATTTTAGGGTGGCATGTGTTATATTCATAGTATTATTAAGGGAAAGAGTGTTGAAGACCCCATGTCAATAGACTGCTGGATAATGGATCCTGAAAAACAAATATAAAAAATACAAGCAATTTGTGACAGTTGGAAGCAAACTGTATATGACATCAGTGTAAACAACTATTCGGTACCACATACGCTGGAAATTGCATTAATATGACTGCTCGCTGTAGCTACAGTTTTGTCATCAGAGTTTTACATGGAGAAATAATGTTTTTTTTTACTTTTCTTGTCACACTTGTGTGTCAGTCTGTGCAGCCTTGGTTGCATGACAACATCCTCCCTTTGATGATTATAATGATTGAACCAAAAGTGAAGGTCACTTGTCTTTCACAGCTTCATGCTGTGAAGCCTGTTTATCTTCTTTGGAGGCCAATCTGGCAATTACTGTGCATGTGTATGTGGTGGGGTCTAATGCAATTCTAAGTAACAGCTTCAAAAAGTACAGTTCTTTTAAGATATTTTATGTCGCTGCTTCCTTACAGCTCACTGGCTTTTCAGAGATAAGTGGCAGGATATGTTATATTTGGAACTCTTGTAACATTTGATTTGTCCCCCACAGAGAGCAAGTCAGATGCCCATCAACACATAAAGATATGCCTAGTAGCTTCCAACTACGGAGACTCCAAACAGGAATGAAACAGAATAAAACTAATAATGACTGGAATAAACATTTGGGGTGCGGAATTCAAATGTGTTTCCGCCAGCAGCCACTAGATGGTGCCCAAATGGAGCTATTCAATTGTAGCCCAGTTTAGATGCGATGGCTGCCGGCGCCTGCATTTCAGCTCCAACTCCTCCAGGGTGGTGAGCTGAAATGTACGAAAAGTGACCCATTTGGGTGCCCAAACGGCACTTTTCGTGATCGTACCCAGCACTTGGGTCAGGTTTAGCTGCTTTACGAACCTAAACCCGCCATTTATGGGCACGATCACAGCAATAAAGACATACAGTTAAATATCACTGCCACGATCTCCCACCACTTTACACGGGAGATTGGGCACGATAATCAATTTAATTCCGTCTTCTAAATGAAACCACGCAATGAAGCATAGAATTTAAGAGTTGTTTTGTACTAGATGAACGAATTTGCTGTGTGAGCACCACTAATCTTAACGCACAACTAATCTGAATCAGATGTTGGCCAGGCCTTTTCGTAAAATGGGTTTAACAACAGTTACTACAGTCAGACAGTAAAGCTTGTTTACAAATCTTTGGCCGCCATTAGTTCGCAGACACAAATGGTCATTTGCAACGTCAGAAACCTATTTTTGGGAAAATGCTCAGTGTTGATAATGCTTTTGTGGGGGAGTAGAAGCTTGTTCCATTGGATTTGAAGTGATGTCAATTCCAAGGACAGTAAAATGTGTATGTGCCTTGAAATATGCTAGAAGAACAATTTAGGCATACTTGCTAAATAAATAACCCATGCAGGCCCATGTTTTGTGCTGTTTCATAAATGACTCTTCGGCATGTGCAGATATATCTACCAACCTCCCCCATGATTTGCCCAATTAGCTTGAGCACTCAGTTCCCAAATCTGTACATAGAGTGAGCATTTTAAGGGCCATAAATCCCACAAAAACATAAAATTTCACAGAATTGTGGAAAATAATAGCTTGTGCTAACACTTTGCTTCCTGGTATGGGTCCTCAGAGGCATACGTGGTTTTTTGCTAGTGCATGCATCATTGGAGATCAATATAGAGGGATCTGGAGGCTACTATTGGCTAGCCCAAACTTCAGATGATGTTAGTGTCCGAGTCCAAGTGTCCGGACTCAGAGCTTGGTAAATTTGACTGCATTGCAGCCCACATAGAAACTTATGGGGGCTGCTTTGCTGTCGGAAATGTACGGACTGATGTCATTGGTCTGGCATGCACCGCTAACATAGAGTTTGCACAGACAATATGACGAGCTGAAAGAGTGGAGTCTGATGTACATACCACCGTGGCCAGGACATCCAAAGCTACAGAAACATTGAAAGTCAGTGGGGGCCAGGAGAGAATCATTAAAATGCTGGAAGAGGGGGAGATAATGAAACAACATCCACCCAGATTAAACCATTCATATGTGAACGAAAATGAGTTTTATCAGGGAGGGTAATTTAAAAAAATATATCTATATAAAATGTACAGAGGCAATGCTGGGTGTATGTGTGTGTATGTGTGTGTGTGTGTGTGTGTGTGTGTGTGTGTGTGTGTATATATATATATATATATATATATATATACACAGTATGTAGTAGTTGAGAAGTCCGGCACTCACTCCAAACTGCCAACTTGCCTCAGTGCCCCTCCAGGAATGTGATGTAGACGAGATGCAATGGATGGCAGTCCAGGACTGAGATGCTTATTGAATAAATCACAGGCAATAGACTGCACCGTTGGTCTATTGCCTGTGATTTATTCAATAAGCATCTCAGTCCTGGAGTGCATAGTATATATATATATATATATATATATATATATATATAATTTTTTTCAACCTTGACATATCCCGTGTTCAGAACTGACGAGAAATAGTAGATCGTGCATAAACTTCTAGACCTTGACATATAGGTGGTGCTGTAATTCCATAATTATCTACTTACAGTGTCTACTTCTGCTTGCCACCAGTAATGGATGATTGTAGTTTAAATCACTGCCAATCCCCAATAAAGCACCAATATAAGCATAATTTATTAAACAGATTACAGAAAGCTTCTTCTTAATAAAAGGTTTTTATATCTTGCAATGAAAATACTACGTCACAATTTTTAATTCTATTGTATTCAGATTTGTGATTTCAGGGTGCTACTCTACAGGGAAACAATTGCTTCATTGGAATGGAGCACTGTACTGATTCTGCATACAGACGTTATACAGTGCCAACCTTCCTCGCTGCTTTTTCCCAGTGAAATAAAAAAATAACTTGCAAGCAGTCTTTTGCTCTTTGTTAATTAAGAAGATAATAACAGCACCGCTAAAAAATGAGCTTTTCGTTGTTCCATAAACCTTTGGCTGTTAATATCCCTGAACCTTCTTAGAGTTTATATCGTCTTTGACAAATTAAGGATGCAGAAGGCTTGCCATAGGAGAGGAAAATGCTTACTTTTCTAACTGCAAATCCTCTAAACTGCTAAGTATTCTCGCTTTTAATAAACTCTGCCTCATTAGATTTAAGTGTGTTTCTGATCTTTTTTGCAGAAATTCCAGAAAGGAACTCAATGATATACGATTTGAGTTTACTCCAGGCAGAGGTGAGTTTTAATTATACAGTACTATCTTTTTTTCCCAATCATAAATACTTACGGATTTTAAAAGTTGTTTGCAGATGATACCATACATCAGTCATCATCAGGCTGGTTTCAGCGAGATGTGTCTCTTCTTTCCACTCAAACTTCACATTACAGAGATATATCAACATATATACGTACTGATATGTGTTGTATTTATGCTTATAAGTGCAACTTGTTTCTCAACACACTGTATAGGCAAGTTATGTGAATAACTATATAGGAGCAAGTCTACAACTTTTCAGTGTAAATACAGGATTGATCACATGCAAAGAAAAGATATAAGGATATAAAATGAACAAGTTTATGCAATGTCCAACCCCAAATTAACACCCTACTTATCTATAATAATAATATAATGCATCTATAATACATTAACTACTGTTGTTCAGTGGATCTAAGATTACCATTAACATGCAGTGGTCCGCTAGCCTCTGGCGCAATGAAGCCCAGTAGGTTCTTTCATACTCCGGCTTCTGAACATGCTACAAATACCAGAGTGAGCGTAAATGTCACATGTATTGTGTAAAAGTTGCAGAATGGCATGCACTATAAATTATATGCATGCTGCTAGTCAGGGCTGCCACCAGAAATTGAGGGGCCTGGTACTGACAATATATGCAGGCATCCCCCCAGAAGTGAAATAGACTCCAGCCATTTCCCCTCGGTTCACTTCAGCCTCATTCCTCGTGTTTCTGCAGCTTCAGCCCCACAGTGTCTCTCCTGCCTACTTCTGTCTCTCCAGCCCCCCAGTGTATCTCCAGCCAGCACCCCTTCTTTCTTTCGCTCTCTCTCTGTCTCTCTCTCCAGCCAGAGGCCAGCACCCCTTCTCTGTCTCTCTCTCTGGGGGGGATGTACTATCAATGATCACGGGTCATCGCCTATCTTCGTAATGATGCTAATCGCATATGTACTAACATATGCGATTAGTATCTCAAAGCGATGCCAGGGGTGTCCTGCGATCAGTGATGGTCCGCAGGAGAGGGTGTGTGGCGGCTTCCCTTACCTCCCAGCCCCGGGAGGTGAAGTGCAGGGAGTCCCCGTGATCCTCCTTCTACCCCCTGAAGCCAGAAGGAGACAAGGCTGTGCTGCGGGGGAGAAGGAGGAGGGGGGCCGTCGGGAGGGAGGTCATCGTGAGCGGCGCAGGTTGGCGGCAGCGGTAAGAAGCCCATAGGCTTCTATAGGGTATCGCCATCAAAAGATGGCGATACCCCCGGCGGCGTAACCTGACGGTGGGGTCTTGGTACATATGAAAATGCGGTAAAACCCCCCAAAATGGGGCTTTTACCACATTTTCCCTTCAGTACATCCCGCCCTCTCTCTCCAGCCAGAGATCAGAAACCCTTCTCACTCTCTCTCACTCTAGCCAAAGACCAGCACACCTTTCTGTCTCTCCTGCCAGCCCCTATCTTTCTCCAGCCTCCTTCTGTCTCACCAGCCAGCTCCCCTTGCTGTCTCTCCAGCCCTCACCCCTTCTGTCTCCAGCCAGCCTCCCTTCCATCTCTCTAGCTAGGCCACTTCTGTCTCTCCAGCCTCCTTCTGTCTCACCAGCCAGGCCCACTTTCTGTGTCTTTCCAGCCAACACCTCTTCTGTCTCATCAGATAGCCCCCCTTCTGTCTCTCCAGCCAGCCCCCCTTCTATCTCTCCAGCCAATACCCCTTTTATCTCTCCAGCCAGCCCCCCTTCTATCTCTCCAGCCAATACCCCTTTTATCTCTCCAGCCAGCAACCCTTCTGTCTCTCTAGATTCAGCCTCCACATCCAGCTCGCACAGCCCACAAACACTTTCTCCTGTGTCATCTGGCTTCAGCTGTCCTCTTTGTGCTGCTGCTGACTTCTCTGACATCGGTGCGGCACGTGTTACATCATGACATTACGTACTTGTCATAATTGAAAAAAAATGTTTTTCATTCATTGTGCAAGGCAGCTGTTGGCAAGCCCTGGCCCCATCTCTCTCTAGGCCCAGAACTCTAGTCTCAGCAGTCACCCACTGATAGCAGCTCTACTGGCAGTGACAAGCGTGAATTTGAGTGGCCATAATATGAGCTGTAAACTTAAAAGTTCTCATCAAATCATGAACTAATACCTCATATTTTCCTATCGCCAGCTGGATACTGCAATGGTAAGGACAAGCACTGATAGTAAGGACAAGCACTGACGACAACTATGTATGTATGTATATATATATATATATATATATATATGTAGATAGATAGATAGATAGATAGATAGATAGATAGATAGGACATTTTCTTTTTTTGCGGGGTTTTATAAGATGACCAATTATTTCCTATTCCTAAAAAACACAACTGAGTTGTCAACTTTTATTTAGTCTTCATCCCCTGACATTCAGAGCAGTTTCTCTTTCTACCACTTAGACTTTGGCAAAAGTTCTATTCTATGAAAACTTTTTTTTTTTTTTTTTTTTTTTTTTTGACACTTCCCTTTTAGGTTAATTGAACAACTCAGTGCAAGGACTTTGCGTGATCTCTATTGTAAAATAAATTCTGCAATTCCACTTATACTGTATTGCATATTTTTCCCAGCCTATGTTTTATGTGATACCCTTAAGACATATGAATGTATAACAGTAGGCAGCCGGTGGCAGTGAGCTACTGTTAATGCCTGGTAAAAATTAGATATTTAAGCAGCTGTCAGATAAACCACTTCAATTTGTGGGAAATATTTTCTGAAGCTTTTTCAGTATCATAGGAAGCAGAATGTGTTCCAAACCTGTTCTTTGGCCAACAGAGTATCACATTGTAGTTCATATGCTGAAAACAAATTGTCCAATTCATATATTAATCAGGATGTGTGGAAAATAAAGAGGCTAGTGTAGCTAGTGTACATTACAAATTTCATTTTATAAAATATTTCAGTAGATTTATTTCAATTAACCTTTTTGACCCAATGGTTGTCAAGGTTGTCAATGCCGTTTGCAAGTCCTCGCAAAACAAGGGTGAAATATAATTGAAATGATCAATTGCTTTGATGCAGTATACAGATACAAGAGGAAGGTTCAGCTTATTACAGATATGAGTGATGGAGTAACACACTCGTTGTTATAAATCAATTATATACAGTATATTTTAACAAAGAACCAGGACACCGTACCTGAGGTCCTATTAATGTCTCTTACCCTGAATGCTGAAGAATTAATGTTAGATGTATTTATCAGAATGGAACCATACTGCCCAACTTTTTTAAAAAGAAAACAGTGTAACAATGTAGGCCACACACTCATTATGACAACTGCCATCCATCTTACCATGCCCCTGTTTGCCTGCCAGAAATCGTAACTGTTCCACAAAATATAATGATTTTTACATGGCATTCAGGAGTCGATTCAATTGAGGACAATGCCTGTGAACTGCTGTAGTAACACCACTGGCACGACAGCAAAGGCACGCCAACTTACCTCCAATTCCCCCAGCAATCACATATAATTGTTCTCAGCCCATTAGAGGTGTGTACAAAAATATGTGAGTTTAGGGTTACCATAAGTGTAGCATAGGAGTATACAAAATCACAGGCATCACCAGCAATTTAATCAACGATATACCTGTAGCATAAGCTTAAAAAATCCTGAACATCCCGGGGCTCCTAGTTATTTTACTTATGGACCACTGTAATATGTTTCCACAAAAGAAAATACAGCTATCGTGCTGGCCCAATTCCTCTGAATGTACCTAGTAAACAGGCCACTCCCACTTCTTTTACACAACTCTGTTAGTTTTGTGTTATGGAGTGAATTGCAGACCCTCCAACGTGACCCCTCCCACCAATTAATTGATGAGAATTGTGTTTAAACACAGGTGACTGCAATATCGGAAGTCCAGGACCAGAGCATTTTGGGCCTAATTCAGATCTGTTCGCTCGCTAGCTGTTTTTTGCAGCGCTGCAAACAGATAGACGCCGCCTATAGGTGAGTGTATTTTAGCTTTGCAAGTGTGCGAACGCATGTGCAGCCGAGCAGTACAAAAACAGTTTGTGCAGTTTCTGAGTAGCTCTGACCTTACTCAGCCGCTGCGATCGCTTCAGCCTATTCGAGTCCGGAATTGACGTCAGACACCCGCCCTGCAAACGCCTCGTTTTTCCAAACACTCCCAGAAAATGATCAGTTGCCACCCACAAATGCCCTCTGTCAATCTCCTTGTGATCGGCTGTGCGAATGGATTCTTCGCTAGAACCAGTGCACAGCAACGATCCGCTTTGTACAAGTACAACGCGCCTGCGCATTGCGGTGCATATGCATGCGCAGTAGTTGCCTGATCGCTGCGCAGCGAAAAACGCTAGCGAGCGAACAGATTTCTTTGTACCTGTTGGAAGGGGTTATGTTGGAGGATATGGAATTGCAGTAAGCAAACATAACCTCATATTGTACTACAAACTTGCAGGACATTAGTTTATTACTCTGTCCTGTGATTTGGAGAACTCAGCGTTAATAGTCCAGAGATTTGTATGATTAACAGCACAGAGTCAGAAAGAAACTTTCCTCCTCTGAAGCACGATGGACTTTGCTTTGCAGTGAATTTTTTATTTATATTTTGCGTCCTCGTAATCAGCAGGTTTCTTTGAGATTAAAACGCAAAACTTGTTGACCATATGACTTTTTAAAACCAAACAACTATATAGCCATCTCATGCTCAGATGCTTATACAATCTTTAACCTGTATATGCGCATTTTATATGTCCTGAACATGTGCAGCTTTTACAGGATCCTTTTTCATACCTGAATCCCCTGTAAATCCCTGAATAAATTATATTCTTAAAACTATCTGTATTTTCCTGAGCTAAAGAGGATTTCAAGCATTTTAAACTGTGATAAGAAAAATTCGTTTTTTTTTCTAAACATTGCACATAAAAGTTAGGATTAAGCTCAGTATTGCAATAATTTATTGATTCATGGATTATTACACTTAAATGGATGGATGTGAGAATAAAGTGTTCAGTTGGGCAAATAGCTCCTGGTTATTAAAAATGATAATAAATCAGACTCAGATATTGGCTTTCATCAGGTCGGCAGGCATCAAACGAAATAAAGTGACAATAAGTAATCGTTAGGATGGGTTAACATGACCAGGTTTTTCTCATAGCAACATGACCCATAGATGGCTGCTGTGTGAAGAGTGCCGCATTCACACAGGTGATTCATATTGAAATAATTACCTTCAAACCTGTTTCATTTCTGCAACACATTTCTGCCCTGAGCATTCCCAACAGGAACACCAGCTGTGCATTTAATATGAATATTTTTGTTATGTAATAACGTATTTTTGTTTAATGTCATTGTACTATATTTTAGCAATTTTCTTACATAATCAATATAGTATTAATGACACTGTTGAGAAACCAAAAGGTTGAATTGAGTACAGCTCTAAGGGCTATGAATATCATTTAGAAGCTGTTTTATAAAAACTGCCATATTTATTCTAAAATCTAGCCTAAAACTATAATATGGAACTCAGCATTAGGGCCTTATTTAGAGATGTACGCAAACCTGATGGCTTGTGTGCATCTTTGTCTGTTAGAGATTGGCACATGACTTGCATCTGTGCTCATGCTTGCCTAATCTCCTGGAAGTTGTGGGAGACTTACACATTTTTGGGTAGTTTTCCTGCCTCCCCCATCCTTCCCACCTCACCCAGAAGATTAGACGAATCTCCCATATCCCACCAACTTTCTAGTGAAGCGGGTAGGATGGGGAAATTATCAAGGGAATTGCGGTACCATATTGAGGGTGCGGGACTAAATTATGTTAAGCACATCCTTTTAGCCGCACCCCTCCATGTGGACCTGAAAATCGCTGCATTTTTCCAGAGGAGGTTTGGGAGGGGTGCCGGGTTCTCACATCATTAGGCCCTGCCCCCCAAATTAGCGTCTGCTCTCCGAGAGACAGGAACCATTCTCCAAAATGGGGGTATGTTGTCCCTGTTTTATAGGCGTGCCGAGCCAGGGTATGCGCCTTCGGACGAGTAGTTCCGTTGGTCATTCTGAGTAAGCTGAGACTTACTCAGATAGCCAAAGACTGCAACCATCATGACTTATGGTCGTGATGGTGATCTGATGTTGCGTCTTTGGACATAGCACTCGCATGATAGCTGCTGTCAGGGGGCGTCTTTTGTCCTCAAAAGATATCTCCTGCTGAATTTGAATATTTTCTTGCCAAAGTCGCATCAGCGATGAAAATAAAGTTCATCTCTCATTCAGGCCCTTAGAGTGGTTAAAAAAAGGTAGCAATGAACTCTATGTTAAGGAAGATATTTTACTTTACCTTGATTATAACTGTTCACATATAAAAGGTTTCTAATATAGACAATAAAGAAAAAACTAGAATTAAGTATACACAGTACTGATGAACTACTGGGTTGTCGGAGTGGTCACCCAGGGGCCCACACACATAACTACTGTATATCACCAGCATGGTGGCAAATGTTGACAGGGGGTTCTATATGGCACAATATGAACTGGGGGCATTATAGTGTGTTTAACACATTTGTGGTGCTGGGAGTTTTTATACATTATACTTTTTGATAGCATCACCAGCATATCATTGTAACAATTTTATTGGTAGGGGCCCCCACAAATTAGTAGCCCTTAACCTGGCCCTAAACATACATATTTCCTTACAATATTATGTTGCCCTTGTGCAGTGCCAGATTATGCCTTGGGGTGACCCAGGGCACTGAAGACAGGGGGGCCCTCCCCCTATTGCTGTGCTCGCTGCGAGGCAGGTACGGGTTCGGAGGCCTATTCATTGACAGTAGGATTTTTTTTTTCAGAACCGGAGGGCGTGATTGTGACCATCAGCCAGGGGCTAATCCAGAAGAGCAGCAGCGAACAGTGTGATTGTGTGTGTGTGTGTGTGTGTGTGTGTGTGTGTGTGTGTGTGTGTGTGTGTGTCCCCCCGCACAGGCGGAAGAGACTGCTGCTAAGCGGCAGCAGCCTCCCTGCACCACCACAGGCTGGCTGAAGCACAATGCTGCTTCTGTTCTGACATGAAACTGGGAAGAGGGGGTGCAGGAGTCAGCGACTGACCTGGAAATGGGTAACTAGTAGCCACTCCCGCCAGCGTCCCCCTTCCCCCTGATCTCAGGCAGCACAGGGACTTATTCTAATTCCCAGCCTCCACTGCTGCTAGGAGAGCTGGTGGCAGAGGCTGGAGAGGGGAGATGACCGCATCAGAGCTAGGACAGAGCTGCTCTGGCCGGGGGCCCCCTAAAACTATGGGGGACTCTGGTGTACTTACCCCCTGGGCCCCCCCTTAATCCGGCTCAGCCCTTGTGTGTGCACTATAATACTACCCATTTTCAGAGCTCATCATAGCAGATTCCTGTGTAAACCAGCATAAAGTATGGATAAATGTGATACCTGATTTATAAATGTATGTTATATGTAAATTCTACATGGCATTGTGTGAAAAAAATACTTTAAATTAAGGATAGATTAAGGATTTTCTACTGCAGAAAAAAATAATGTATTTGCTTTTGCAGGCTCTCCTACATGTAGTAATTTACTAAAGACATTTATTTGCTCTCTCTAACATTCTGTGCTTGTGAGCCATGTATTTATATTAGCAGTAAGTGTGCTTATGGTTGTTCTGGGATGTGAGGCAGCTCTGCTATACTCTCTACATCAGACACCATTTATTACAGAGAGCAGAATTGTGTTATACTCCAGGGCAAGAAAAATAAACCACTCTGATGACTCATATAGGGGCATATTTATGAATTATCCAGATGGTCCCGATAATTCTAATTTATTATTGGCAATATTAAATTAAGGATCACTCGGATGAAACACATGCAGAGACATGATACGAGCCCGTCCCTGTAATGTGTTTGAGGTAAAGCGATCATTATTGCAGTCACTTTACTTCTGGGTATGGGACCCGGCCGTGCGACTGTGCATGTGCAGCCTGCTGACTGCGCTGGTGCGAGCGATTCTTTCCCAGGCTAAGCGCAGGTCTGTCATAAGAAATTGTGGGGCCTGGGACTGTCAAAATGGGCATGGCCTCTCTGGGGGGTGGAGCTGTGGATAATGTGAGTGGAACTACAGTGGGTGTGGGGCATCACTTGTTGCATAATCCAGTTTTGTTTTGTGTTTTTAATTGTCAAAGTTTGGGCTGTGGGGGTTGGGTATTATTATAACATGTCAATCTATTATAGAAATTAAATGATACTTTAGCCCTGCCTCAACCACCTCAGTAGTATGATACATAAATACCGTGTCACACACACACACACATACCCCAACCACCTCCCTCTTAAGCACATTTACCCAGCCCTGCCCTATCCACCTCCCTCTCACGCACATAAACCCAGCCATCTCCCTCTCACACATATAGATACTTTAGCCCTGCCTTACCGCTCTCAGCTGGAGTTTCCCAGTATGCGTCTGCAGATTTAATGTTGCCTTCTCTGTGACTTATGTTAAACGTGATGTTTCCTTGTGTTCCTATGTATTTGGTTGGCCATATTGTTGAGGACATTTCTATACAGATATCTTTGTTTGTAGGCGGGCCCATTCTCCCCAGTACTGCAGTGTCTAGGCATTTTACTAATGATCGATAATGGGGGATCACAGCAGATATCTTCCCCTGTAAATACATCCACTGAATCCTTATTATTTGACTATGGTCCTAATTCAAGGTTGATTGCAAAAGCAAAATCTTCCTCTAATGGGCAAAACCATGTGCAATGCAGGAATGGGGGAGTGGGGGGGGGGCAGATATAACATGCGCAGAGAGAGTTAGATTTGGGTGGTTTATATTGTTTCTGTGCAGGGTAAATACTGGCTGCTTTATTTTTACACTGCAATTTAGATTTCAGTTTGAACACACCCCACCCAAATCTAACTCTCTCTGCACATGTTATATCTGCCCCACCTGCACTGCACATGGTTTTGCCCATTAGAGGAAGATTTTGCTTTTGCAATCAACCTTGAATTAGGCCCTATGGGTGCTATACTCATATTGTTTGATAAATATGTACAATAACGGGGTGGTGAGGCTGATATTGATTACGTGGACACTGCTACAATATCAACATGATAAAATGTCTACAACCCATTCCTGGTGGTCTAGTGGAGACTTACCAGCTCCCGGAAGCAGCAGCGCCCCCCTGCATTGTCTACCAAGCCTTGGCATTCATGAGCACAGCAGTCCTGGCGCAGGCCTCTGATGGAGCAGCAGTTACTATAATACTCTTCCTTTGTCCCTCCCCCTAGTGCCTAATCCTACCCTTTGCCCTCCCCCTTCTCTGCAGCCTAACACCAACCTCCCCCTCGTGACTTACTATATGTTTCACAGCATGACCCTAATGTTCACATTCTTATAATGTCGAGATTTTACATGTCAACATTTAAGATGTTGACATTGCAGTCATGTTGACATTTTGAGGGTGTTGACCAGTTGCCCGTTGATATTTCAAGAATGTCATCATCATAACTGTCAACATAGTCGGCTCAACATTATTGTTGACATTGCGAATACTGACCTTATGATTGCATCTGACTGAAATGTGCGGAAGGAAGGTAGAGAGAAAAGTGCGCTCTAGTAAGTGACAGTTGGAAGAAGGCATGTACAAGTCATCTGAAAGTGAGTTACAGAATCTAAAATAAATGCAGGGACTCAGATTGTACATATCATGACATATCCAGCATCTCAAACATGGTTTTGCCAAGGATGTTTGTATGCAATGCCAATGTTCACGCAACCGAGTGATTATCGGCAGACTGCACATGTGCCAGAGTACTGTACCTCTGCAATGCGGCTCGTAGTGAGATCTTACTACAGAGTGATTGATAGGAAGTGACCACTTGGGGAAGGTAACAGGGAGTGGCAGCAAAAACCAAGGCGTGTCATGGCTGTTTTTGGGTCATCTATATGCTGTCAGCTGCGAACATGGAAAACATGGCTCCTGCGTTTCTACTGCTGTGTCCAGTCTGCATAGGCATAGGGCTACCCTAGCAGTCAATGTTCCTCTTTATTACATATGGGCTGTGTATGTGCATGCAGTTGCTAATGAGTGTACGATGGCTCTGGTGGGTGTCTATCTTCTTTCTGAGTGGCAGCTTCACTTGCGATGATTAGCATTTCCGTAGCCTGAAAATTAGCAGCTGCCTAGGCAAGTGCGTACACACAGGAATTAGGCCCAAAGTCACTTGCTCTTTTTGTCTTTACTGGCAACTAAGAATCAGCACAATAGTGTCTAGGCAGTTTTGAGGCAGAAGTTGAATTATACTTAAATAATCTTTTTGTCTTACTTTTTGTGAGCAGTCCATTTATGCTCCTACCCAAAATCTTCATCCCTTCCTGACCCCTTATACTGCATGATTCCATCCCAATATGTCACTGCTGGCTTCACAGATTAGAAGTAATACTTACAGTATGTCTACAACTACATATCAATGGAATTCACAAATGACTCATCTGTCAACTTGCTTAGCAAAGGGCCTGAATAGAATTCTGTGATTGCACAGTGCTGGGGAATATGTAGGTACTATTGTTTTCTATATTACAGAGGACACTAGGACAGAGGGGACCGTTAGTAATCGCCTGCCCTTCCTAAATGATAGTTGCACCTTTCTCATTAATAACAGAAAAACACAACATTGTCATAAACAATGAGGGCCTGATACAGAGTTAAACGCAAGTCAGCTGTAATTCGTCCCACATGGTGTGCATAGAACTAAATGTGTATATTCCCCCAAGCCGAGTTGCACGCATCTCTGGTCACCATCCTTATAAGTACCCTTGGTTTCATGACCATCATTATTATCACTGTGCACTACGTAGATGCAATCTCTCTGAACTTTGCGCCAGTGACGTGCAGTGAGGTCAGTACAGTAGCTGGTGAGGCACTGGCTAGTATCAGAGATTTATACATATATGAACCCAATGGTTTATGTGGGCATTATAGAAAACTGCAGCAGTGCTATAGTGTATACTTTGTTACCATATGCAGTACATACATTTTTAATTAAAAAAAAAATCTTATTAGCAACTGATAACATGAAAACAGTTTGTTGCAGAAAGTTGTAGGTAAAAAATAAGAGTGGCTACGATAGGTCAAGCAGAGAGCACTAAAAAGTTTTTAAAACACACTATACTGCACTAACCCTTTTGTCCTCTAGGTTCTTACTTATGGTTCAAACATTGAAATCTCACACTTGCCCTAGAGAGCAAATCTCTATTTTTAAGCATGCCAGCCCCTGGGCCAACTTAATCTCTCTGCTAACAAACAGAAACAGGTCAAAACAGCAACAGATCTTATGCTTGAAGGCATCATCCCACATCAATTTCTACTATATTTTGAAAATCAAATATATCGTGTATAGCTATGCACAGGAAACTTGAGTATAGGAAACTTGAGTATATTTAAACTCTTTGAAAATACAGAAACCCCTTGAGTGCTGCAGGCAGATAACACCAGCCTAAGCTCTTTGATGAAGATAGTCTTCATAACTTCTGGAATAAGGATAATTTATAGTTCATAACTTGTTTGTATAATGGTTTCCAGTGACCTTAATATGTAGTAAATTGCAGATACCTCGCTGTTTGAACATAAATCAATTTATCTTTGCTTCATTTATAAGAAGAAATAAATTAGTTTGATGTGATGAACTTGTCTTTGTGCCCCCCCCCCCCTTTGTCCAGCTAAGTAGTCATTCACCAGCTTGTACTGTACCTCTGCATTTTAGCCATCGTTATTGTCAGTTTCTCAGTCATGTTGAGTGCTGGGGAACTTCCTGCATAAATCACCTGACACTGCATCAAGCCACACCCTCCCCAGTGAGGCAGATCTGATAGCTGCCCCTCCCTGCCACCCTTCTGCTTTGTTTTGCTGTATTACTGTACTGGTCACAGTGAGGCCCCGCCCTTACTCCAGTCAGTCTCTGACAATCACAGAGAGGAGGCTGAGCTGGTAGCTACCTCACCTTTAGTCTCTCTCTGACACTCCCGGTATTTCCGGTGAAGCACTGCAAATTTGGTGAGTTTTGACTATTGAAATGATAAGACTAATACAAAGAGGATATTTGCAAGTTAAAAATATCTTCTTTGTATTGTTCTAATAATTTTTATAGTCAAAAGAAACTCTGGAGTATGACAGGTGAGGCTCTACCTCCCCTGACCGCACATCACTGCTTTGTGTACATGAGAATACTACGGCAGAGCCCAGTTACATCTACTCACACGCATGTACATACCCTCCAACATGACCCGCCCCACTAAGTACAAAATGCTCTGTTTCTGGACTTCCCTCTTAATTTACTATTGCAATCACCTGTGAAGAAACAGCTTTCTTATCATTTAACTAGTTCAACACAGGTGATGGAAATCATAAATTAAGAGGGCAGTCCAGAAACAGAGCATTTTGTACCTAGTGGGGCGGGTCATGTTGGAGGGTCTGCATGTATAGTAGACCCTCCTACATGTAGCTGGTGGAAGGGGTCATGTCAGAATGGCCTGGTGTAGATGCGCCTGAAAGGTATATAACTCTGCATCACCCATAGTTGCATACAGAGACGGCTTAAGAGAAGAGAGGACCCATGTGCAGGCTCCGTGTGGGCCTCCTCTTCACCTGCAGCACAGTAGACTCCGGCTTTGTGCCAGTCTACTGCGCATGCATAGGTCTCCAGGAACATGGTGCCCGAGCCACATCCCTAGAGACATCTCTATTACACACACATAACCACCCCATTTTCCCTGTCATTTCTGCTGTTCTGCAGTGCTGGCCGGTGTGGAACAAGAGGTAAGTATAAATATGGATGCAGTGTGGGCCCCCTGGACCCAGGGCTCATGGTAACCAAGCTTCCTGCACACCTTATTGCATAGGTCTGCAAACTCGGTCCTCGTTACCCCACATAGTGCATGTTTTGCAGGTAACCCAGCAGGTGCACAGGTGTATTAATTACTCACAGACACATTTTAAAAGGTCCGCAGGTGGCGTTAATTATTTCACTTGTGATTCTGTGAGGAGACCTGCAAAACATGCACTGTGTGGGGTAATGAGGACCAAGTTTGCAGACCTATGCCTTATTGATACACTTATAGTTGCATACATGTGGTTCCAGATATGGTCCACAAACAGGCTTATGTTCATCTCCACATTAGCACCTGCATTTTCTGCATATTTGTGTCATTATACAAATATTAAGATTGTAGATATTAACACTGGAATGCTAGTGGATGTACTGTATACACTGTATAACATAGCAATTCTTTCAGCCATACTGATTTGCTCTATTGCACCTGCATAATGAGGGAATTAACTTAGTATTATGGGGAAATAGCCATGCCATACTATCTGAATTATTCTCTTATCATGCATTGTCCTGAAGGTATCATTTATATGCTGTCTTTTCTATTTCCAAAGATACAGCAGATGGTGTTTCGCAGGAGCTCTTCTCAGCAGG
Source organism: Pseudophryne corroboree (assembly GCF_028390025.1). Taxonomy (NCBI): domain Eukaryota; kingdom Metazoa; phylum Chordata; class Amphibia; order Anura; family Myobatrachidae; genus Pseudophryne; species Pseudophryne corroboree. The sequence goes on from NC_086450.1 coordinate 117,304,756, forward strand.
CCTTCTGGACGGTCATGATGTAGTTATAGGTAAATGACATTTCTTTCTTGGAACTATTACATGATTACTTTAGCATTTCATGGAAATAATTACATTTATCCTCCCTCAAATCTCGGTGGATTCCGCCAGCAGCAAATGTTTCTATAGGATATTGCGGCCTTAAAGCACAAAACAAAAGGTGTTTCTTCAAACTTAGACACGTGTATTAGCATTCACGGGTAAATTTACTAAGATAGGATTTCAATTTAAGATAGGATGTTACCCATAGCAATCAATCAGATTCCAGGTATTATCTTCTATTCTAGAAGGTGCTAGATAAATGAGAAGTAGAATCTGATTGGTTGCTATAGGCAACATCCCATCTTAAATAGAACTCCCATCTTAGTAAATATACCCCTTATAGTCTAATTCAGGCATGTCCAAACTGCGGCCCTCCAGCTGTTGTGAAACTACATATCCCAGCATGCCCTAACACAGTTTTGCTGTCAGTGAATGCTAAAGCTGTGTCAGGGCATGCTGGGATGTGTAGTTTCTCAACAGCTGGAGGGCCGCAGTTTGGACATGCATGGTCTAATTGTTGTGCCCATACTCCTAACTACTGGGCTGCTTTGCTTCAATCAAGAGTAGCAACCTCCAGGAGATGTCGTTATAGGTTTCATAGCAGCCAGATAGGTTAATCGTCCCATTAATCTTGATTATTTTTTTGTCATATAATTCAGCTTTTACGGCAGATTGGAAGAGTTATTTTAAAATGGAAACTGTAACCTTTTTTCTGTATTATGCTTAGACAACAGAGCAGTTTGTTGCTACACAGCGTCTCACATCCAGTAGCATTGTGGTAGCATTTTGAGCAGCTTGCCTTTTAGTCTTATTGTGACATCCTCACTCCAAAGCAGTGTTGTCCTAAATAATGTGACATTAGTAATAATGAAGCCATTCGTATGTTTGTAAGTATGTTTTCTGACATTACCACCACTTTACAGTCTTTCGATATTGTTACTGTTGTGTTCTATTCCTGACAAAATATGTTGTGAAGAGAAACTGAACTAACCTCTCAATATAATAAATGTTGCCATAAATTCTATATTACTGAGGCGTTAAAGTAAACATAGAATACATATAAGAGCAGTTCAATGTTAATTAATAATGTTTCTTTTTAATAACTTTGTTTTCTTTACTATATTGAGGATTGTAAATACAACAAGTTTAGAACTATGAGCTTCTGCAAAATAATAGCATTAGACTATAATTATTAATTAGACAAATGTTTTTGTTCCCACTTGGCAAGAGTGTTGGTTTGTCAGTGTTTTTTTGCCAAGGATTTAAAGCGACGATTTAGTTTAAAACAAAAAGAAAAAAAAGAAAAGAAAAGCAAAGCAACATTTTCTTGGTTTATATTGTCACATTTTCCTAATAAGGACCTATTATGTTTGGCCCAATTAGTTACTAGGAAGTTCCTTGGGAAGATGATTATCTGTTAAACCTTGCTACAGCCTGCAAGACAGTAGGGGGAGAGCTGGCATTCAGGGCCGGTTCTGGCCCTTGTGGCACCCTGGGCGGAAAATAGGGGCGTGGCTTCATACAGGGGCGTGGTCAGTCACGCCCTCTGTAGAGTTGTGCCCCCTGTAGCGCCCCCATTTGTGTCCCCAGTAGCGCCGCTTAAAAAAAAATAAAATGAATACTTACTATCCCCGCTCTTGAGTCCCGACCGCTGCAGACCTCCGCCGGCTCCGCTCCTCTCCTCAGATCTTTGGGAGAGACGTCATGATGTCTCTCCCATAGCACAGCATAGACACTAGAGGTCAATCATGACCCCTAGCGTCTGTACCAGTCCCAGAATGCTGTGCAACGCGCGATGATGTCATCACGCACCGCACAGCAAAGGTCCTCTCCACGAAGGGAAACTAGACGGGTAGCGTCTAGTTCCCTTCACAGCGGGGGGCACTGCCAAATAGTAGCGGATCTTGCCATGGTGCGGCGCCCTCAGGATGGCGCCGGCGCCCTCCGGAAAGCAGCGCCCCGGCAAAAGTCCTGCTTGCCCGTGGCAAGATCCGCTACTGCTGGAATTGCCAGCAAACAGCAGCACCATATGCATAATCCAGTGTCAGAGCATATCGGGGGTATTCAGTTAGCTCCGGTAATCTTAGAGCTATTGAATTCACCCCCTGCCTATTCAATTGAATTGAATTGCTCAGGGGGCGGAGTTTTGTGAAATGATGTGGCAACGTCGTGGTGTCACAACATAATCACGTCAGTTAGCGAAACTCCGCCCCCCAAGTGGAGTGCTATAGGTTGGGGGAGGGGGAGCGGTATTAGCAGCCAGCAGATGCCGCGGTGTGCGCCCGCGTGATTGCACTGCTTGCCCGCTGGTACAGTCGGCTCTGGATTTCACATGTCGCATGCCCCATTCATGTACATTATTGCAGTACTTTCATTATGTTGTCTCTAATGGGAAAACCACAACTCAGAGGTGGTCAAACAGTGGGAAATACAGGACACAGAAACACTAACTGCGAGGCTGGCAGGGAATGCCAAAAGCTTGAAAGCTACGGGTTACCTAGGCCTAATATATATATTTGATACACACTCATACAGTGGCGGATCCAGGGGGGGGGGGGCACGCGGGCCCGTGCCCCCCCTGTCATGTCTGGCACTTTAAACAAACAATCACTTGTTCACATCTTGGACAGGTTAACGGAGTCCGCCGGCGAAGTTTCCGTACAAGCCGCTATTAGCGCTAAGCGGCACTGTTTCGTGATCAATGAGATCTGTGATCTGGGGACAGTTAGGCTGTGATCACAGATCTCATTGATCCCAAACAGTGCCGCTTAGCGCTAATAGCGGCTTGTACAGGAGCTTCGCCGGCGGACTTCGTAAACCTATCCAAGACGTGAACAAGTGATTGTACCACCTTCAAGGGAGTCAAAGGTACACACCACCACACTGTTGTTTGCGGACACTTTACCCTGAGGAGCAGCGGGGGTTAAAATCACAAACTGGCAGGAAAATCCTGTTCACTTAGGATACCAACGGATTCTAGTTGATCTTGATATATACCAGTACTGCCCGGAGCTCAGCCTTAGACAGTGTGATACTCCGACGTGGCTGCAGCAGCGGCCACCATCCATTTAGAGGCTGGCTGCTGGCAGAGGTAGCGGCTCCTCTCAGGATGTTCTTCTTGCGTGGTGGGGTTGCTTGAGAGGTAGCACATGGTGGTGACAGCGTTTTCACTCCTCAGCGGCATAATATGAATTTTGGCTCATACCGTGTGCTATAATGTGAATTTCGTCTCATACTGTGTGCTATAATGTGAATTTCGGCTCAAACCGTGTGGTATAATGTGAATCTCGGCTCATATTGTTTGCTATAATGTGAATTTCAGCTCATACCGTATGGTATAATGTGAATTTAGGCTCATACTGTGTGGTATAATGTGAATTTAGGCTCATACTGTGTGGTATAATGTGAATTTCGGCTCATAACGTGTGGTATAATGTGAATTTCGGCTCATACTGTGTGCTATAATGTGAATTTTGTCTCATACTATGTGCTATAATGTGAATTTCGGCTCATACCGTGTGCTATAATGTGAATTTCGGCTCATACCGTGTGCTATAATGTGAATTTAGGCTCATACCGTGTGCTATAATGTGAATTTCGACTCATACCGTGTGCTATAATGTGAATTTCGGCTCATACCGTGTGCTATAATGTTTGTTTCCCCAGTGAATCTTTCCCTTCATGCCTCTGTAAACCTCACTACAAATGTCTCACTACTCCCTCTTACTCCTACAGAGACCTTAGGTACCCACTGCCTCTCCCTGTCCCCCTCTCCTTGTTACCCACTGCCACCTCCCCCTGGCATCACCCACTTTTTCCTCGTCACCCTTTCCCCGGTGTTACCCACTCTGCCTCTCACTGTCACCCTCTCTCTGTCACCCACTGCCTCTCCGTCTCCCACTATGTTTCCTTCATCCACTGCCTCTCCCCTGCGTCACTATAAACCCATCACCCTCTCTTTCGTGTCACCCGCTGCCTCTCCAAAGTGTCACCCTCTTCCCGTCTTACGAATACTATGTTCCCTTTGAGGCTATAACCCTTGTTGCTAGGTCATGCCCTTGTTGTGAGGCCACGCACACCTTCATGGACCGCACGCCTTCGTCATGCACAAGGTGCCCCCCTGTCATTTTTTTTTGGATCCGCCCCTGCACTCATATATAAGTTAGGATGCTGTACACCTTCCTATTTGATGGGTTTTGGAAAAACACAGTCAAAAGTCACAATGAAACTCAGCAACTTGACAGATAAACAACTGCCCATTAACTACAGCTGTGATCGCAGTTACTTGTTACAGTATCAATTACTTTCTTCTTCTACTAGTCAAAGCTACGGGAAAGACGTGCTAAGGGCGTCCCAGTTTCTGTAGTAGACAGCAGTGGCAAAGTCGATACAGTGCTAAAGCCTTTGGGTATTGTGACCATACTGACCAATAAAAAGGTGCAGTTGAGGAGTTTCCGGGAACCTTCTTTTGGGATCGGTATGAAATACCTCCAATCAAAATCCCGACGTTCAAAATCCCGACACCAATTGACCGATGGTCAAAATCCCGACAAGGTCAAAATCCCGACATGGACAAAATACCGACATTTAAAATACCGACAAGGTCAAAATACCGACATGTAAAATGCCGACAGATCAAAATACCGACATGCAATTTTTTGTGTGTGTGTGTATGTCGACATAAGTCAACATGGACACCATATAAAGTGTACCGCCTCCCCTCGCATGGCTTGCTGCACTCGCCATGCTTCGGGCACGGTGCCTCGCTGCGCTCGGCACACTAGTATATTCCCCCTCCAGGTCCACTGGGATGGTAAAGTATGAACAAGTCGGTTTCAATGAAAAAAATCATGAGAAACTCATGTCGGTATTTTGACCTGTCGGCATTTTGCATGTCGGCATTTTGACCAATTGGTGTCGGGATTTTGAACGTCGGGATTTTGATTGGAGGTAAACTGACTGCATCCCCTTCTTTTTATTGGTCTTCAAAGTCACACCTATTTTTAATGCCATTGTGCGCACCATGGTGGATTAAAGCCACTGTCAGTGGGCATCTCAACAGACAGCCCTTCGGCTGCATCATCAGTATAACTTCACAGTAGTAGCGGCTGGGACTAAAGTGTGCAGATGCTACTGCTCAGCATCCACTTCTGAATCAGGCTCATGGTCCAGAAGATGCTTGTTTACATAGGAATATAACATTGTCTTCATCATACAACAGAGTTTCAACCAGACAGTACATACTGTAGTAAGAGAAGTTTTGGGGTGGGGCAAAATGGGAAGTTCCCCGATCAAACAATTTTGTATTATTAAACTGTATTTGCTAATTTTGTATACCATTTGTATCAGTAATATGGGTTCTTTAGAATTGGTGTATTAATGAAGATTACTGTGCCTTAGCCATTTCTTCTAAACCTGCCCATTGTGAATAACATCCATTTCCTTCCCCCCACCCAGTTCTCTCCAGCCTAATGTCCGTTGTCTCTCCAGCCTTGTGCCCCCCCCCCCCCGTGTCACATCCAGCCTTTTGTCTCTTTTGTGACTTCCATCCTCGTGCCCCCTGTGTAACTTCCAGCCTCATGTCTCCTGTCATTTCCAGCTCTGTGCCCCGTGTCACTTTCAGACTCATGCCCCCTGTGTCGTTTTCAGCCTTGTGCCTCCTGTGTCACTTGCAGCCTCATGCCTCCTGTGTCACTTGCAGCCTCATGCCTCCTGTGTCACTTCCAGCCTCATGCCTCCTGTGTCACTTCCAGCCTCATGCCTCCTGTGTCACTTCCAGCCTCATGTCTACTGTATCTCTTTCAGCCTTGTGTACCATGTGCCACTTCCCACATCCTTCCCCATGCCCCCTGTGCCACTTCCAGCCTCATGCCCTGTGCCACTTCCAGCCTCATGTCTCCTGTATCACTTCCAGCCATGTGCCCCCTGTGTGACTCCCAGCCTCATGTCTCCTGTATCACTTCCAGCCCTGTGCCCCCTGTGTGACTTCCAGCCTCATGTCTCCTGTATCACTTCCAGCCATGTGCCCCCTTTGTGACTTCAAGCCTCATGCCCCATGTGTCGCTTCCAGCCTCATTTCTCCTATATCACTTCCAGCCCTGTGCCCCCTGCGTGACTTCCAGCCTTGTGTCTCCTGTGTCACTTCCAGCCCTGTGCCCCCTGCGTGACTTCCAGCCTTGTGTCTCCTGTGTCACTTCCAGCCTCATATCTTCTGTGTCACTTCCAGCCTCATATCTCCTGTGTCACTTCCAGCCTCATATCTCCTGTGTCACTTCCAGCCTCATATCTCCTGTGTCACTTCCAGCCTCATATCTCCTGTGTCACTTCCAGCCTCATATCTTCTGTGTCACTTCCAGCCTCATATCTCCTGTGTCACTTCCAGCCTCATATCTCCTGTGTCACTTCCAGCCTCATATCTTCTGTGTCACTTCCAGCCTCATATCTCCTGTGTCACTTCCAGCCTCATATCTCCTCTGTCACTTCCAGCCTCATATCTCCTGTGTCACTTCCAGCCTCATATCTCCTGTGTCACTTCCAGCCTCATATCTCCTGTGTCACTTCCAGCCTCATATCTTCTGTGTCACTTCCAGCCTCATATCTTCTGTGTCACTTCCAGCCTCATATCTCCTGTGTCACTTCCAGCCTTGTGTCTCCTCTGTCACTTCCAGCCTCATATCTCCTGTGTCACTTCCAGCCTCATATCTTCTGTGTCACTTCCAGCCTCATATCTTCTGTGTCACTTCCAGCCTCATATCTCCTGTGTCACTTCCAGCCTTGTGTCTCCTCTGTCACTTCCAGCCTCATATCTCCTGTGTCACTTCCAGCCTCATATCTCCTGTGTCACTTCCAGCCTCATATCTCCCGTGTCACTTCCAGCCTCATATCTCCTGTGTCACTTCCAGCCTCATATCTCCTGTGTCACTTCCAGCCTCATATCTCCTGTGTCACTTCCAGCCTCATATCTCCTGTGTCACTTCCAGCCTCATATCTCCTGTGTCACTTCCAGCCTCATATCTCCTGTGTCACTTCCAGCCTTGTGTCTCCTCTGTCACTTCCAGCCTCATATCTCCTGTGTCACTTCCAGCCTCATATCTCCTGTGTCACTTCCAGCCTCATATCTCCTGTGTCACTTCCAGCCTCATATCTTCTGTGTCACTTCCAGCCTCATATCTTCTGTGTCACTTCCAGCCTCATATCTTCTGTGTCACTTCCAGCCTCATATCTCCTGTGTCACTTCCAGCCTCATATCTCCTGTGTCACTTCCAGCCTTGTGTCTCCTCTGTCACTTCCAGCCTCATATCTCCTGTGTCACTTCCAGCCTCATATCTTCTGTGTCACTTCCAGCCTTGTGTCTCCTCTGTCACTTCCAGCCTCATATCTCCTGTGTCACTTCCAGCCTCATATCTCCTGTGTCACTTCCAGCCTCATATCTCCTGGGTCACTTCCAGCCTCATATCTCCTGTGTCACTTCCAGCCTCATATCTTCTGTGTCACTTCCAGCCTTGTGTCTCCTCTGTCACTTCCAGCCTCATATCTCCTGTGTCACTTCCAGCCTCATATCTTCTGTGTCACTTCCAGCCTTGTGTCTCCTCTGTCACTTCCAGCCTCATATCTCCTGTGTCACTTCCAGCCTCATATCTCCTGTGTCACTTCCAGCCTCATATCTCCTGGGTCACTTCCAGCCTCATATCTCCTGTGTCACTTCCAGCCTCATATCTCCTGTGTCACTTCCAGCCTTGTGTCTCCTCTGTCACTTCCAGCCTCATATCTCCTGTGTCACTTCCAGCTTCATATCTCCTGTGTCACTACACAACCTGCTCCTCTTCTTGGCTCCTCTTCCCTTCTGCAGTGTGATGTGATGATGTCACGGCATATGCTGAATATGTTATTACAGCAGCAAGACAGCAGAGGGGGAGGCGGCTGCGGGCCAGTGCTACCTGCATGATCCATTGTGCTGGGCAGTGCACAAAAGGCACCTTAACCCCTGCCTGTAGTGTCAGGGCCAAGTGGGCTTGGTACCCCCTGTGTCCAGCACCTATAACCGGCAATGTATGTGTGCAATTTTTAACACTTTTTCTGCAGGTACAATGACCCTTGCACCGACCCTGGCTATGCCACTGAACCCCCACAACCTGGAAGAATGAGCAAATATCACCCCTAAACAATGTGCAAACCTTGTAGAAACTTTCTGTTATTACAGCAAAAGGTACTGCCAAGTACTAGTCTGCCGAGGTTGAATACTTACACAAACAACATTTTTATATCATTAATAATACTGGATTATCATCCCTACCAACATTTGCACAGTATGTTACAAATCATCATGACCCCTCGCATGCCCAAAAGGTCAACGTGTCTTCATGGGGAGAAAGCATGCCTGAGTTTTTATCACTCTGGGTCCATCCCCAGCACTTCTGGAGATGCTGGGCTTTCCTCTGGCCCAGTCTCTCCCCACACATTGAATAGATGCCTTGATGGAGGGGGGCAGTGCTTCTGCTCCCCCCACATCACCACTTTCTTCCACAGCGGGACTGTCCCGACAAAAGTGGGCAATTGGGACTTGGGAGGGTTGGATTATGACCCTCATTCCGAGTTGATCGCTCACTAGCTACTTTTAGCAGCCGTGTAAACGCATAGTCGCCACCAACGGGGAAGTGTATTTTCGCTTTGCAAGTGTGCAAACGCCTGTGCAGCCGAGCGGTACAAAAACATTTTGTGCAAAACAAGACCAGCCCTGTAGTTACTTATTCTGTGCGATGATTGCTGCTACGAAGGTCCCGGAATTGACGTCAGACACCCGCCCTGCAAACATCTGTGTTTTTCCAAACACACCCAGAAAACGGTCAGTTGACACCCATTAACTCCCACTTCCTGCCAATCTCCTTGCGATCGGCTGTGCGAATGGAATCGTCGCTAGAAGCAATGCAAAACAACGATGCTCTTTGTACCCGTACGCCGCGCGTACGCATTGCGCACATACGCATGCGTAGTTTTGCCATTTTTTTACATGATTGATACGCAGCGAACAACGGCAGCTAGCGATCAACTCAGAATGAGGGCCATTGTCTGGAACAGTCTGTGCAAATGTCATTTGTAATACAAATCTGTTGAATCTTTAAGGGGAATACTTTTGCAAGCTTTTTTAGTGGACAAAAATGTACAGATTGAAAAGCATCACGGACTCAAGAAGCAGGGAACAGTAGTTGCCAGGGGTAAGAGGAGGTGTCGGGGCAGGCAGCGAAGAAAACAGTACAAAGTACAAAATGAACATAAATGTCACAAACTACAGCATTAATCAGACCAGCCTTTTCTGTCTCTGTCTCTCATCAGATTGCATACTTAAAGTCAGTCTGCAAAAGGCTCTCTGCCAAATAACACTCCCAATTTTCTCTAGAAGATTGTTAGAAATTGAACATGACTCATAGGGGGAGAATCAAATGTTTGAAAAGTCAGTTGGGTGTCTGTTTTTTCCTGTCTATTAGATACGAAAAAAACAGACACCCAACTGACTTTTCAAACAATTGGATTCCCCCCATAGAGTTATACTAGAGTGGTCTCCAGTCTACCTATAACTATAATTGTATTGGCAACTGTCCCTACAAGGTGGCACCAATCATCCACCATTAGTTATGTTCGTGGCCAGGTTAATTATTGTGATTGGAACCCCTGGCCATCCCAATTGTCCAAATATAATGGTCCACACAACCCTTTGCCCATTATCCCAAAAGAAAAAAAATTAAAATTACAATATAAAAAAAAAACTGAGTTAAATTTTGATCTGACGTAGTTCAAATTGAAAACATGTTTCCTTCTTTCAGATCATTGTAGTCCAAATGGTGGGAAAACATGAAAAAATCCCCTGTAAAATATGACCTAAAACCATAATATAAACAAACAATCTGAAATCATTTTGGTATTCATTGGAAATATGTCTTCCAGGCACATAATCACAAGCGAGCAATGTGGGAAAACATTAGCGATTGGCTGAACAGATTTCCTGGCTATAGTCATTCTCTGTAAAACAAAGACATGAACTAGAGAAAAAAAAAATCAACTTTCACCTCTTGAAACAAAGCTAGATGACTGTTTCCGCTAAAGCAGGCTTGCAAATCGCAAGTTTGGTCATTTGCATATCATAAAATTCTAGAATCATATTAAGCCGTTTTCTGTCGTTGGATATATATGCAGATAATGGGAAAAGAAGGTCATGGAAGGCTGAGAGGCATTTAATGGTGGAAAGATGTTCGTAAATATGTAAATTTAGGCCTAAGTATCCTGTTTTTCACTGACTCAGCCCAAAAAAATCGGAGGCCACATTGAAGGTTGTAGAATTTCTTTAGATTTGAGATGAATTTATGCAGAGAAATACAGATGAGCATTATGTGAATGCTGTTGGCAATTGTAGATTTTCCCTTACAGCATGGCTGTATGCAGTTTTGATTTTCAATTAATAATTCAAAGTTTACAAAGTTCCCTGTGTGTTGTATAGATGCAAAAATCTTTTCTAACACATAATCCTGCAGTATACAGTTCTGCAGCCAAGCATCCTGGATAATGACATGCAAATACGATCTCACAGCGTGTCACATTCACTTCTGTTCACTGTGGCTTGGATCCCTTCAAGCTTGTCCCTGCCACATAAAAAGAACTTTTAAAGCCTAGCCGAGGGTATAGACATGCAGGGCCAGCAGGCCTACTTGCTGACAGCTGTTTAAACCTCAGTGTGGAGGCGATTGCTCATTTTGTACTGGTAAACTGGTCTTGGACTCGTTCCAGATAGAAAAACATTGCCACCGTACTGGACAGTCTGTAGCTACTGAGCATACAGAACAAATCTCATTTCTACAACTGGGTTTTGGTGGGGACTGGAGCAATGAAGCGGTGGCGGTAGGGGCAACAACAGCTTCCTAACGAGGCTAACAATTCTACCTAATGTCCCGTTCTCATCATGTTTTATCATCTTCATCATTAGGGTGTTTTATATCCTCAGCCAATGAGGCATGGACTAAGGATAATATTAAGGGTAAAACCACAAAATATATTCCTCTTAGTAAACTTTGTTTATATGTGATACATAAATAGTATGTTGTTTATGATGTTTTATCTCCCATGTTTATAGGTTTCTGTCTGTGTAGTAATTTCAAAAAGATAGAAACCAATTACTTTCAAGGCCATTTGTGGTCAGCATCAAGGTTGTGGTTTATGTGTATTTTTACTACTTGCAGTATAATACAGTATAATATACCATGCAAAGACCAAACTTTCATATACAGCGATGTAAAGTATTCTGCACAATGTCCAGTTGGGATGTGGTCATTAGGTCGACAACACTTAGGTCAACAGGCATTAGGTCGACCACTATTGGTCGACATGCATTAGGTCAACATGGTCACTAGGTCGACATGGAAAAAGGTCTAAATTTTTCACATTTTTTTTATTTTATGAACTTTTTCATACTTTACGATTCATGTGGGCTACGATTGGGAATAGTAACCTATGCCGAGCGTAGCAAGGCACCTTGCCCAAAACATGGTGAGCGAAGCGAGCCATGCGAGGGGACAGGGGCCTGATTACGAGTTGATCGCACAAAGCTACTTTTTGCAGCCCATGCGATCAACTATACTCCACCTATGGGGGGGGGGGGGGTTTCCCATAGCAAGGCTGCGATCGCTTGTGCAGCCCTGCTATGGGAAAATAAATTGTGCAGTTTCTAAGTAGGGCTAGACATACTTACCAGCTGCCATGTTTTCAGCCTGTTCGGTCCTGGCTCTGACGTCAAACACCCGCCCTGGACAGGTCCCGGGTTTCTTCAAACACGCCTGCACTTTTCTTACCACTCCCAGAAAACGGCTCAGAACGCTGTGTTGCTGCCCAGGAACACCCACCGCCTGTCAATCTTCAAACGATCATCGCTGCGATCACTTTCTTTGTTCCCTTCGTCATTGCGCCGGGCAACGACGCGTGTGCGCATTACGGTTATGGTCAGTGTAATAGGGATAGGGTCAGTGTTATAGTATAGGGTCAGCGTTATAGGGATAGGGTCAGCGTTATAGGGATAGGGTCAGCGTTATAGGGATAGGGTCAGCGTTATAGGGATAGGGTCAGCGTTCTAGGGATAGGGTCAGCGTTATAGGGATAGGGTCAGCGTTATAGGGATAGGGTCAGCGTTATAGGATAGGGTCTGTGTAATAGGGATAGGGTCAGTGTTATAGTATCAGGTCAGCATCATAGCATAGGGTCAGAGTTATAGGGATAAAGTCAGCGTCATAGGATAGGGTCAGCGTTATAGGATAGGGTCTGTGTAATAGGGATAGGGTCAGCGTTATAGGGATAGAGTCAGCATTATAGGGATAGGGTCAGAGTTATAGGGATAGGGTCAGTGTCATAGTATAGGGATAGGGTCAGTGTCATAGTATAGGGATAGGGTCAGTGTTATAGGAATAGGGACAGCGTCATAGTATAGCGTCAGCGTTATAGGGATAGGGTCAGAGTTATAAGGATAGGGTCAGAGTTATAGGGATAGGGACAGCATCATAGTATAGCGTCAGCGTTATAGGGATAGAGTCAGCATTATAGGGATAGGGTCAGAGTTATAGGGATAGGGTCAGTGTCATAGTATAGGGATAGGGTCAGTGTCATAGTATAGGGATAGGGTCAGTGTTATAGGAATAGGGACAGCGTCATAGTATAGCGTCAGCGTTATAGGATAGGGTCAGCATTATAGGGATAGGGTCAGAGTTATAAGGATAGGGTCAGAGTTATAGGGATAGGGTCAGAGTTTTAGGATAGGGTCAGCGTTATAGGTATAGGGTCAGCATTATTGGGATAGGGTCAGCGTCATAGGATAAGGTCAGCGTTATAGGATAGGATCAGTGTTATAGGGATAGGGTCAGGCTTGTTATGTCATGTTCTAGCAGGTCTGTTGTAATTGCTAAATTTAAATGCTGCCCCCTGAAAATCCATGTTTTAAGGATTGTCCTGCTTGAGCACAAGTGACCTTATAGGTGTTTTATTTTTAGAGCAAATGTAATATCACGCTCTGTTTTCATGAATATCCCTTGATGTGGCTTGTTATGTCACCCCCTGCATCCATTTTATGTCAAATTGCTTTTCAATGGTTGTGTAGACATTTTAAATGCTGGTGTTTTGTTGGTTTTTTTTCTATTTTATTATTATTTGTTACCATTCCGCAGTGCTTTACAGAGAATATTTGGACATTCACATAATTCCTTTCCCCTAGTGGAGCTTACACTCTATATTCCATACCACATGTACATGCACACACATTCACACAAGGGCTAATTTTATTGGGAGCCTAAGTAAATATACTGGCAGTATATTTCTGTATTGTGGGAGGAATCAGGAGTACCATGACAAAACCCACACAAGCACAGGGAGCATATACAAACTCCACACAATTAGGGCCATGGTAGGAATCAAACCTCTGTCCTCAGTGCTGTGAAGCAGCAGTGCTAACCATTACATCATCCATGCTGCTAATTTTGAGGGTCATTTGGCATTGTTTAGGCTTGTCATGTGTCTGCTGTAAAAGCTACAGAAGATTTACTGTAAATGTTGCCCCCTGAAAATCTATGTTTTAAGGATATTGTGTCTCCTATGGAGAGGGCCGTTTTTGTTAGATGAAACAATCAAAACATATTATTTCCCTTATAATCACTGGAGTGAGTGCCTGCCACTGAAGGAAACACCCCTTAGTGGGAATAGATATGCCCATAGGTGGAGCTAGACATGCCCTTTGGGTGGAGCATGACACGCTGCGTTCTGCTTATACCTATGGTACAATCTCCCTGATACTAGTTTTGAAAAGTAGGCAAGTATGATTAAGCATGTAGTAGAAATTAATTATTGCCAAGCAGGGCTTTTACTGCTGGGGAGGGGACTCCTGAGTGTAGTTTCACCAGTCCCATACTTGCCATTACTTGCATGTGTAGCCCAGGCTGTGGAGTCCTGCACAGGAGCATTACAGGTTGGGTCTACAGTAAATCCAAGTGGGATAAATAACCTTCCCCAAATCTAACCCTAACCCTCCCCCTGCTACCTAACCCTAACCTCACCTCCTGCAGCCTTGCACTAACTACCCCTAACCTCCCCTCCCACAGCCTTGCCCTAACCTGTCCCCTAACCTCACATCCCGCAGCCTTACCCTAACCTCATCCCTTAACCGTAACCTCCTCTCCTGCAGCCCCCTGGTGCCTAGCCCTAACCTCCTCCAGTGCACTGAATCCTCTCCCTGATGAGAATGGTTGTGACATCATCAGAGGTCCTTTGGCCCACGTGGATCTCGTCCCCTCTTTCTAAAATATGTCTCTGGACTGCCCGATAAAACTTTTTACTCTATGAAGAAAACGAGCCATCTAGCTCAGTGAGGAATAGATTCCAGAGTATACCTGCAGTATACGTTTGTCTCCTCTGATTGGCTTATTCTCATTCTTGGCATAGCCAATACAGACACTAGCATAACATAACATACAGTATGTTTATTGGTGGTGTGTGTGTGGGGGATTATTGATCAGACCAACCAGTGACAAAGGAACAGCAGATGATGGCTGTAAAAACAGGTAAAACATTTTCAAAGAACAGTTCTAAAGGGGCACCAATTCTTTTATTTGAGATGGATACCATTAACCTATGGCACTATAAGTTTGTATAGGGCAAGTAAACAGAGTGGTATAGTTGGAATGCAGGAAGGGGGCCCCAAATCAGTATCTTGCCTAGGGCCCCACAGAGTCTTAATCCGGCTCAGAGCCCAGGAATGGAGGGGGGTAGCGGTACCTTCGGTGCTGGCGTCATCAATTCAGATATGAAGGGTGACGAGGTCAATCATCACTCTTCAGTTCAGCTTCTGACCAAGCATGGTATGCTAGGTGGAGGTACAGAGATACCAGAGCCAGCCCACTTATAAATATTGCTGTAAGTGCTTCCCCAGGTCAATTCACATCATTTAGCCCCTCCAATAAAGGCTCCCCGAATCCCTGTATAATCTCCTCATCATCTTTGAAAAAGTCACGGGTCACGTGACGAAACGCGTCAGGACTCCTCCCCTTTCTCACCGAGTACCCGCACGATCAGGGACACAGCCATCTCTGTCTAAAGTTCATTGGCCGCAGCAGTGAGCGACACGCGTCTTACACGGGACGAAGCCGGCGTGTGAGCTCCGTGCGGCAATTGTGGCCAGGCTCTTTATCCTCTCCCGTTGACCACCGGCGGACGGTGCACGTCCAGGGAGTCTTGGAAGACTTTCAGATACAGCCGGATCTGTGTGGCGGCTCCCATTCAATCAGCCGCAACCATGCTCTTTCCATAAATATTTGCAGCAGACAGTGGGTGAAGCACCCTCAGGGAAATTGAGCCTACAACAGTGTGGCCCCGATTATACGTACATACAAGCTACGAACTCTCCAGCCCCATACAATACTGGGCAATTTCTGGACTCACCCGGGGACGCTCGGGTTCATCAGCCCAAAGGGAGAGGTAATCTTTTGCTCAATTGCTATCTATATGCCGGCCACCAATTCTGAAGTTATCCTTCCAACGGTTTAAATACTACAGAGCCTATTTGGCCACACACTTAGTAACTATGTTTCATTCATGAACTTCATATACAGCAGCTTTGGCAACAGTGTACCCTAATTATTGTAACAGATTGTTACATTTGAACTCTTCATTAGCTACTTCAGTGAGCTTTACTGTTATAGTATTTACTGTAACCGTTCATACAATTCATGTGATTCTTAGGTGTATACATGTGGTAAATCAGTGAGATG
Organism: Pseudophryne corroboree; assembly: GCF_028390025.1. Lineage (NCBI taxonomy): Eukaryota > Metazoa > Chordata > Amphibia > Anura > Myobatrachidae > Pseudophryne > Pseudophryne corroboree. The sequence continues at coordinate 117,320,601 of NC_086450.1, forward strand.
GGAATTATATATTAACTACTTATGAACTTGTTTTAATAAAGTGGTATTTTATTGAATCATTGTGATCATTAAATATTTATTTTATAAATCTATTTGACTCTTTGGTTGTAATAAAACTCAGGAAATTATGGTGTTTAAATGCAATGAGCGCCTCTATTCATTTCTTTTCTTGGTTCATGTAGGTAGGAGTACCACACAACTCCATATAGAGGCCAACGTGCTTTTTACATCATTAATTCCAGGTTTAGGTTATTAAGACCGGTTAAATGAATAATTGTTAGACACAGCGCAGCAATTTCTTTCTGTTAATCTCCTCATCCTGCCTGCTACACTAAGAAGTGAGCAGGATGTGGGGGATCTGGCCACACTTCCGTGGGTGCGGAGGACTATTCGAAAAACTGTGAGAGTCTCCCCTAACTTGCAAGAGAGCAGACAAATATTACAGCTGTGTATCCTGTGCATGTCGTCATATTACTGTGGAGCTGTGTATCCTGTGCATGTCGTCATATTACTGTGGAGCTGTGTATCCTGTGCATGGCGTCATATTACTGTGGAGCTGTGTATCCTGTGCATGTCGTCATATTACTGTGGAGCTGTGTATCCTGTGCATGTCGTCATATTACTGTGGAGCTGTGTATCCTGTGCATGTCGTCATATTACTGTGGAGCTGTGTATCCTGTGCATGTCGTCATATTACTGTGGAGCTGTGTATCCTGTGCATGGCGTCATATTACTGTGGAGCTGTGTATCCTGTGCATGTCGTCATATTACTGTGGAGCTGTGTATCCTGTGCATGTCGTCATATTACTGTGGAGCTGTGTATCCTGTGCATGTCGTCATATTACTGTGGAGCTGTGTATCCTGTGCATGTCGTCCTATTACTGTGGAGCTGTGTATCTTATGCATGTCGTCATATTACTGTGGAGCTGTGTATCCTGTGCATGTCGTCATATTACTGTGGAGCTGTGTACCCTGTGCATGTCGTCCTATTACTGTGGAGCTGTGTATCCTGTGCATGTCGTCATATTACTGTGGAGCTGTGTACCCTGTGCATGTCATCCTATTACTGTGGAGCTGTGTATCCTGTGCATGTCGTCCTATTACTGTGGAGCTGTGTATCCTGTGCATGGCGTCATATTACTGTGGAGCTGTGTATCCTGTGCATGTCGTCATATTACTGTGGAGCTGTGTATCCTGTGCATGGCGTCATATTACTGTGGAGCTGTGTATCTTGTGCATGTCGTCCTATTACTGTGGAGCTGTGTATCCTGTGCATGGCGTCATATTACTGTGGAGCTGTGTATCTTGTGCATGTCGTCCTATTACTGTGGAGCTGTGTATCCTGTGCATGGCGTCCTATTACTGTGGAGCTGTGTATCCTGTGCATGTCGTCCTATTACTGTGGAGCTGTGTATCCTGTGCATGTCGTCCTATTACTGTGGAGCTGTGTATCTTGTGCATGGCGTCATATTACTGTGGAGCTGTGTATCCTGTGCATGGCGTCCTATTACTGTGGAGCTGTGTATCCTGTGCATGGCGTCATATGACTGTGGAGCTGTGTATCCTGTGCATGGCGTCATATTACTGTGGAGCTGTGTATCTTGTGCATGGCGTCATATTACTGTGGAGCTGTGTATCTTGTGCATGGCGTCATATTACTGTGGAGCTGTGTATCCTGTGCATGTCGTCCTATTACTGTGGAGCTGTGTATCTTGTGCATGGCGTCATATTACTGTGGAGCTGTGTATCCTGTGCATGCCATCCTATTACTGTGGAGCTGTGTATCCTGTGCATGGCGTCATATTACTGTGGAGCTGTGTATCTTGTGCATGGCGTCATATTACTGTGGAGCTGTATATCTTGTGCATGGCGTCATATTACTGTGGAGCTGTGTATCCTGTGCATGTCGTCCTATTACTGTGGAGTTGTGTATCTTGTGCATGGCGTCCTATTACTGTGGAGCTGTATATCCTGTGCATGTCGTCCTATTACTGTGGAGCTGTGTATCTTGTGCATGGCGTCATATTACTGTGGAGCTGTATATCTTGTGCATGGCGTCATATTACTGTGGAGCTGTGTATCCTGTGCATGTCGTCCTATTACTGTGGAGCTGTGTATCCTGTGCATGTCGTCATATTACTGTGGAGCTGTGTATCCTGTGCATGTCGTCATATTACTGTGGAGCTGTGTATCCTGTGCATGTCGTCCTATTACTGTGGAGCTGTGTATCTTGTGCATGGCGTCATATTACTGTGGAGCTGTGTATCCTGTGCATGTCGTCATATTACTGTGGAGCTGTGTATCCTGTGCATGTCGTCCTATTACTGTGGAGCTGTGTATCTTGTGCATGGCGTCATATTACTGTGGAGCTGTGTATCCTGTGCATGTCGTCCTATTACTGTGGAGCTGTGTATCCTGTGCATGTCGTCATATTACTGTGGAGCTGTGTATCCTGTGCATGTCATCCTATTACTGTGGAGCTGTGTATCCTGTGCATGTCGTCCTATTACTGTGGAGCTGTGTATCCTGTGCATGGCGTCATATTACTGTGGAGCTGTGTATCCTGTGCATGTCGTCCTATTACTGTGGAGCTGTGTATCTTGTGCATGGCATCATATTACTGTGGAGCTGTGTATACTGTGCATGGCGTCATATTACTATGGAGCTGTGTATCCTGTGCATGGCGTCATATTACTGTGGAGCTGTGTATCCTGTGCATGTCGTCCTATTACTGTGGAGCTGTGTATCCTGTGCATGTCGTCCTATTACTGTGGAGCTGTGTATCCTGTGCATGTCGTCCTATTACTGTGGAGCTGTGTATCCTGTGCATGTCATCATATTACTGTGGAGCTGTGTATCCTGTGCATGTCGTCATATTACTGTGGAGCTGTGTATCCTGTGCATGGCGTCATATTACTGTGGAGCTGTGTATCCTGTGCATGGCGTCATATTACTGTGGAGCTGTGTATCCTGTGCATGGCGTCATATTACTATGGAGCTGTGTATCCTGTGCATGGCGTCATATTACTATGGAGCTGTGTATCCTGTGCATGGCGTCATATTACTGTGGAGCTGTGTATCCTGTGCATGGCGTCATATTACTGTGGAGCTGTGTATCCTGTGCATGGCGTCATATTACTATGGAGCTGTGTATCCTGTGCATGTCGTCATATTACTGTGGAGTTGTGTATCCTGTGCATGTCTCTGTATACTGTATGTTGTGGGTGGACCATCTATTATGGTAACTTTTTTTACTAATGATACAGTAGCCTGGCTCCTTATACAAGCCTTCACAAACTTTGCCATTTTATAGCAATGTCTTGCACTGATGCCTACCCCATGGGTACAACCTGTAAAAGCTGAAAATTTATTTTTATTTGCTAATAAAATGCCATAAATGAATGTATCAAAGTATATTCTAAGGTCATAATTGTGCTATCTGGTTACTGGTTATCTGGTTAAAATGTGAAATATCCTCTCCTTTCCCCTTTGCTTATTTAACTTTTTTTTTTTTTTTTTTTACATAGAAACATAGAAACATAGAATTTGACGGCAGATAAGAACCACTTGGCCCATCTAGTCTGCCCCTTTTTTATTTTATCCTTTAGGCAATCTCAACCCTTTTTTAACCTTAATTCTTTGTAAGGATATTCATATGCCTGTCCCAAGCATGTTTAAATTGCCCTATAGTCTTAGCCTCTACCACCTCTGATGGGAGGCTATTCCACTTATCCACTACCCTTTCTGTGAAGTAATTTTTCCTTAAATTTCCCCTGCACCTCCCCCCCTCCAGTCTCAATGTATGCCCTCGAGTTCTAATACTTCTTTTCCTTTGAAGAATGTTTCCCTCCAGAACTTTGTTAAGACCCTTGATATATTTGAAAGTTTCTATCATGTCCCCCCTTTCCCTTCTCTCCTCCAAACTATACATGTTAAGATCTTTTAGCCTTTCCGGGTATGTTTTGTGATGTAGGCCATGCACCATTTTAGTTCGCTTCTTTGTACACTCTCTAATGTATTTATATCCTTCTGGAGATAGGGCCTCCAGAACTGGACACAGTATTCCAGATGGGGCCGTACCAATGACCTATACAGTGGCATTATCCTTATTTTTCACATTTATTTAGTTACACTATGTATTTATTTTACACAAAGACATTCACCTTCCTTACTTTCTATCCATAATCCAATGCTAACTGATGCTGCTGATTATTTCATAAGGATCCTATTTCCTGATTTAGTTTTATAGTTCCCGAATTTGAGGGAATTACTGTCTTTCAGCTTCTCTGGGCTACTCTGCCATCTGTGATTGAGTATAATCAGGGCTCGATTAACACTTCGGGGGGCCTGGGTTACTTAAGTCAAGAGGGCCCCCAGACACATATATATTTATATATATTTTGAATACATCCACACACATACACAGCAAACGTATGCACAACACACACTCAGCATGCATACATACATACATACATACATACATACAAACAAACAAACAAAAACAAACAAACAAACAAACAAACACACATAGCATGCAAACAGACACAGCATACATACATGTCATACATACAGTCATACACAGCATACATTAACACACATAGCATGGGGATCAGTATGAGATTACCACGGTTGGGATCCCGGTGGTCAGGAAAAACAGTTATTGACCTAGGGGGCTCTGTAACTATATCCGAGTCTATATACGCCTGATATATATCTGGCACATTTTACTGATGTATCATGTGACTGATATGCCTAAGCATTTGGACGTTTTTATGCATACTATTTTTAGAGCTTCATTTTTTATCACATATGCTGCCAACACACTATCAACCACCTTACGTGTGCAAATGAATACATAGGTGTGTGCATGTGTGGTATTTTAATGTGATCAGTATATACTGTAGAACAACTCAAAAGTTTGCTCCTATAAGCTCCGGAATACATATATGTTAATGTCCAATACTGGCTTTACTAACCGTTTAAATATACTGGATAAAGTGGATTTAACCTGTGCTTCAGGGTTTGCTGATAACAAAGAACATTTGTTGAGTATAATTACCTTCTGTGCTGTGTGATGACAACATAAGGTATAGATATACTTTGCTAAAATGCAATAATCAGCCTTTTCTAAAGTAATGCTGTAATTACATTTTCACAAACCATAGGCGTAGTATTCTTAATACCTTGGAACAAAACTCAGCTTACATTCAATTTTGTGTTTAGCAAATGCCATGATAAATGAGGCAGACCGTGCTGTAAATGGACTGCTGGTTATCAGATAACTAGTTCTCAGATGAACTAGCCTGGAATTGATCTAAAACTGTCACAATCGATTTTCATTTCACCCTCTACCTTATAATGTCAATGTCAACCATTTTAAGAATACCAACAGAGATTACATTGCTCTTTATTACCTTACTAGCAATGGATTTTACAGCAGAAATCTGGCCACATGTGGCACCGTCCTTGTTCTCGCCTAGAGCGTAGATCCAATTTAGCAACACGCATGAGTGGTCAAAATGGACAGATCTGGTCAATAAAGCTATGGACTGGTACCATTTATGAACTAATATATTATTTCAAGGCCCCTTTCTTGTCTTGTGACATAGAAAAAAACATTGCTCAAAGAGGGGTGTGAAAAGTGTAGCCAGAGAGAAAGATGGAAAACTCAGATATATGAATGTGAAGATGGTTTTTGACTGTGAAGAAAGGAGAGATGGGATTTCAATTCCGGTTGTAACTGCATCCTTGAAATGACATCCTTAAAATGCAGCCTTAGCATATGCAGGCCAAACTTGCACCAAAGCAGCCCGGCCACACCAACCAAAGGGGCCCAACTCCCCAATTCCAATACTCATACTGACTTACTGGATTATATAAATGAACCAAGCACTTAACATTCATAGGGGGGTATCTAATTAGCCATGATAATGCGATCCGCAATCGTGGCTAATGTTATTGCACCTATCTCCCGAAAAATCGTGTTATTGCACCGCACGCGCTCCCATTTATAGCACCTATCCTATTCCAAAATGGCGATATCAGGATCCGCGCGATAATTCTAGTTGGCAAAAGCAGAGATAAGTATAGGAGAAAATGGGGAAATCTGCCAGTACCCCCCAAAAAGCTGAACTAACATGGGAAAACATTATAGAAGTCTATTAGTGGTCATAATAAAACTGTTTGGTCTCATTAAATTGGATCACATGGCTATTATATGCAGTTTTAAAAAAAATGGAATAATTATAGAAAGCTATTTTTTTTTAGCAAAATAAGTGCTCTCATTAAATTTGGGGTACATAAAAATGGGTATAAGTATATATTTGGGTCATTTTACGGGACTTTTAAAAAAAAAGTGGAAACAGACCGATTACTCCAACCTGCAAGCCTAAAAACACTTGTCCCACTTATAAAACACCCCAATATACCTATCCCATACCTTGTACCCCAATTTCCATCGGTTTCCATTTTTTTTACCCCAAAATGACTTGTCATTATTGGCTAATTAAAAATTATTAAAAACTTCTAAGTGCCTAATTAATCATTCAGGGGGTTGTCCCAGGGGTTCAGAACCAAATACAGAAATTTTCAACTTAAAATAGGGAGTTTGCACTACTTGTCACCATCTCAGAGATGGTGAAAAGAAATCCGTGATAAACCCTATGGAGACTTATCGGCAATAATGTATCACCGCTAATAGGATGCTGAATTATCGCATTTGTGATCATTTATTGTGAAACCAAGATATTGTGGCTAATTGGATACCCCCCATAGTGTCTATTCCATTATGTAGTGTGCAGTTGCAAGGACCCTATGCTAATTAAAAGAAGGCTAAGAACCTCAATTTTACTCCATGTTAAATTGCAGAGTTAATAGTTATATTTACTAGTGTTCTTTGTGCATAAAGTGTGCCCCTGTATTTTATCTTTTTATCTGTGTGGAACTACAAGTCTCACAATGGTAGCACCTCTTACTATATTTAGAATAAGGGTGTGCAGTCCAGCCCCCTCCCTTCCCCCTATTTATTCTATATTGTGTACACAAAGTGGAAACTCCTTCAGTTTGGACTAGCACCCTTCTCACCTGCTCTTGGGTGTTTTTAGTTAGCATAGGGTCCCTGCATTTGCACACTACACATTTGAATATGCACAATGAATGGCAAGTTCTGGATAAATTTATAGAATATTTCAGTATTAGATTTGGGTTCAGGCGTGGGGACACTTGGGTTGGTGTGGCCGGGCTGCATTGGGGCATCATTACTGTAACAATCAATCTTACACCTTTTAGCACCTAAACTGTTTTTTTTTCTTTTAATGTACCACTTTTTAACACCCAAATTACTACTTCTCACATATGTAACACTTCTAGCACATAGCTGCTACTCCTTAATGTACCATCTTTTAATACTTAAATTGATACTTCTCACTAGTTTTATGCCTTGGGATGATTGGGAATTTGCTGGCCTGTGGCATTCCATGCCCTGGACTTGAAGCATAGAAATATTAGGGACCCACCAGTTTAGGACACGTGGCTGTGGTAGGTGGGCCTATTTTTCGGGACAAAAATTATGCTAAGTTTTACTCATGTTAAATTGCACAGTTTAATATAATTATAAACTAATCTTAGTATTATTACCTTGTTAAATTGCATAGTTTATTACAATTGTTCTGATTCCTAATGTTCTTAGTGCCTAGAATTGTTATAATAAAATATTAATTTTCCATTTACTTTCCGTTGCCTTAGGGGGTAATTCCAAGTTGATCGCAGCAGAATTTTTGTTAGCAATTGGGCAAAACCATGTGCACTGCAGGGGAAGCAGATTTAACATGTGCAGAGAGAGTTAGATTTGGGTGTGGTGAGTTCAATCTGCAATCTAAATTGCAGTGTTAAAATAAAGCAGCCAGTATTTACCCTGCACAGAAATAAAATAACCCACCCAAATCTAACTCTTTCTGCACATGTTATATCTGCCTCCCCTGCAGTGCACATGGTTTTGCCCAATTGCTATCAAAAATCCTGCTGCGATCAACTTGGAATTACCCCCCCTAGTGTCCCATTGTACTAACATAACCTAAAGACAGATAGTTTTTAATCAAGTTCATTTACAGTATTGCTGAATCCTATATTCTTTTTATATTGTTGCATGCGATATCACTTATACAGGTTGAGTATCCCATATCCAAATATTCCGAAATACGGAATATTCCGAAATACAGACTTTTTTTGAGTGAGAGTGAGATAGTGAAACCTTGGTTTTTTGATGACTCAATGTACACAAACTTTGTTTAATTCACAAAGTTATTAAAAATATTGTATTAAATGACCTTCAGGCTATGTGTATAAGGTGTATATGGAACATAAATGAATTGTGTGAATGTACACACACTTTGATTAATGTACAAAGTTATAAAAAATATTGGCTAAAATGATCTTCAGGCTGTGTGTATAAGGTGTATATGAAACATAAATGCATTCTGTGCTTAGATTTAGGTCCCATCACCATGATATCTCATTATGGTATGCAATTATTCCAAAATACGGAAAAATCTGATATCCAAAATACCTCTGGTCCCAAGCATTTTGGATAAGGGATACTCAACCTGTATAATATAACTCATTTTCAGCATGATACACAGTAAAGGCAATTTCAGATTTTATGTTATAGTAGAAAAGGCTTACACAAAGACAAATACAATCATGAAAAGGAATTTTTTTCCCCACACCTTTTATTATATACTGTACAGTAGGATAAAGAGCACATTATTCTTCCACATGTGACAATGACAAATTGTATGGTATCTACACATTGTCTGAATCAGTAAAATTGAATATTTGTCACAATATAGCAGATAGCATTGCTGTAATTGGAAAGTTATGGTGAGAGGTTCAGACCCAATCGTTTTATACAGCAGTGCTTGAAATCTGATATGTGAAACATAAATTGTGTTCAAGGGTCTCATGTTTTCATTCATATCTAGGTGTTTGCAGAAAGTGTCTTTTGGACTTTTTATAAATTGTTATATCGAAGATACATAGAAGGTTGGAAACAATTTTCTGTACACCCACATCACCTACAGGGCTGCCATCAGCAATCATGGGGCCCAGGACAAATGGAAAAGGCTGGGCCCCAGCTTGCAGCAGAGGTGTGTACAGATTGCCAGTGTTAAGAGAGGAGTGCAACCCTGTGCAGTCTACTCCTGTGTACGGCAGTATGACGTCACTGCTGTGCTAGTGAGCATGTCCAAGCATTGTTCTCGCCATTGTATAAAGTGCAGCAGTACTGCTCCTGTGTGGGACCTGTTAACGCTGCCACAGCCATTACTCTGTACACCGCTGTTGACTCTGAGCCCACTGTAGATACTCTGCATACTGCTGGTACCCAAATAAACTCACCATCCTGGTTAAGGAGGTCTGTCTGGACTAACCTCCATTTCACATTCTGCTAAACTCAATCAGGTTCTACCAATAGGTTACATAAATACCCGGATGCTCTGGGTGGCTCTACATACTGCAAGGTGCATGCCCAGAAGCAGCGCTACTGACCACTGAGTACCAGTCCAGGGCAGGTGCCATAGTCAAAGGCAAGGGCCATGAGGCAAAAGTTGTAATATATGAGAAATATATATGTGCACTTCATGTCATGTTGCAACATCATTGCTTCAAATCTACCCTATCTTTCAAAGTGGACCTGCCACATACAACATACCTCCCAACTGTCCCAATTTTCGCGGGACAGTCCCGTTTTTTTGGGACTGCCCTGCTGTCCTACCCGCAGGCAGCAATGTCCCGCGGTGGTGGGGGGCAGTTGGGAGGCTCCTGCACTCGCCGCAGAGAATAGACTTTGTGCGCTTGCGCACAGCGTCTGTTCAGTGGAGACAGAGGGAGAGGGGGCATTCCAGTAGCTCAGAGCGCTGGGCATGCCCCCTCAGTGATGAAAACGGGGATGTAGCTCACGATCGTGGCACTCCTTCTTCAAAATCGGGTGCGGCTTCGCCACGCAAGTGTCCCTTCTCCACTCTACAAAATGTTGGGAGGTATGCTTACAATGAGGGCCTCCAGCTTATGAACAGAGCCAGTGTGCCTCAGATTTTAGCCAACCAGTGACTTCGCTGAGGCACTGCCTGATTAATATTCATGAGCCACTGCTTCCCAGAGAATTGATAGACTAATTCTAATGAATATTAGTTCAGCCCACAGAATGGTTGCACATGACTGGTCTGCTTTAATTATTTGATATTTGCAATGTTTTTCCTTTTATTGTAACAAGTTATATTAAATGTAATTGTTGTGTTATAATTATAATTACTGCATACAGAGGCTCATGTAAAAAGCAGATTTTCATATTGCAGTATTGCAGCACTTATTCTTACATATCCTTTCCCATGCCAACTTAGATGCATTTTCCAATTCCTTATGCTCAGAGTTGGGGGGGGGGGGGGGGGGGGGTTTGGGGTAAGTGCAGCCAGACTCATGCGTGTTCACGTAATGCATGTCACATGCTGACCACAAGAAAGATGCAGATAACTCTGTGCATACTGTATCAATTGCAGGTGCTTGATCTCTAATTGGTTGACTATGTCGTGTTAACCGTGTGCTAATTTTGACGCTTCTTCCTGTTACCAATGAGCCCCACTGATTAACAGCAATTCTGCTTTATAGAGGCTATTTAATTATTTTTACAAAAATTTTAAAAAAAACTTTATACTTTAAATAAAAGCTTTAGTCAAATAATAAATTACATGTTTGATTATATTATTTGATAAGGCCATTCTGAGTTATCAATAGCAGAACAGGTATTACGGTGGTACTTGTTAAATAGTCCCAACTAGCAAGCACTTGGAAACTGCCTTGTAGAAGTCCTGCATTTGCCCCTGTGTTTATAGAGACAAGTATCAACCAGTCAAATATTCCACTGCATACAAAGCAAGACATTTACGTGCAAGGTCTGCCTCATTACTCTCCGGAGGAAATGTCTCTCTCTCCACAGACTTCTTCCCTTGTCATCAGTCATAGTAAATGCATGACAAACAGAAAGGCCCTCTGTTACAAGCATTATTAGGATCATGCCTTGTCTGATTTATTCATTGATGCCATAGCTGACTAACATGCTTAAGTATACCTACAAAGAGAATTACCTGATAAAATATCTCCCAAAGATACAGTTAATTGTAATTATTATAGGCCATGTACTGCTGTTTCCATGTCTCCTGTTTTCTCGTTCTGGTACCTAAATGGAGGAGAGACATCTTCACAATGTAAGGGCCTAGTTCATGTTTGGAAATGCATTTGCAATTGCTATTTTTTTAGGCTACAGAATTGCTACTCATCGCAAGTGAAGCTGCTGCCCAGAAAATAAGACAGACACCCATTGGAGCCATTGTAAACTCATTCGCAACTGCATACACATATTGTACGCAGACTATATGCAACAGCAGGGAAACCTCGACTGCTACAGTAGCTCAGCCCTATGGCTATGCAGATTGGACACGGAAGTAGCAATGCAGGAGTCATGCTTTTTGTATGTACAGTACATGATCGCAGCTGACGGCATATACATGACTTGAAAACGGCCATGACACGTCTGAGTTTTTACTGCCACTCCCCGTTACCTCCCCCAAACGGTCACTTCCTGTTAATCACTCTGCGATGAAATCCTCACTGTGAACGGAATTGCAATGGTTCCTTTACACAAGTGCAGTACGATCGCAGAGCATGGGCATGCTGTCGTTAATCACTCAGTTGTGTGAACATCGGCATTGCGTGCAAACATGGATTAGGCCCTATATGGAGAGACAGTTCTGTGCGCATAGACCCTAATCAGAAGCAGATAAAGGAACACAGAAGGGAGAATGTACAATGGTTAATTATTCACATCTGTAGACTGTCCATATGCATTCATTGTCCCTCTGTTTCTCAAAGATAAAATAATCTTTTGTGTGCGCATCTGTCACCTGTCAAAAACGTGAGTGGAGAGGCTCTTAGAATAAGATGGCCAGCAGATATCAATAAGCCTGATTAGAATGCTAATTTAGACTGCAGCCGTCATCCGTCATGGCCCCCTGCCCTAAAACAGTGGTACAGTCTAGTACAGTATGATGTACAGCAGCAGAGAGTGAGACTGTATTAGATGGTCTTAGATGGCACTCTCACCTCTGTCAGGTGGCATTTTCTACTGCAAAAATCATGACTTGGGCAACTTTTCAATAATCTCTAGTGTTTGATATGATTGTTTTACACAAAGTCAACATTCGGAATGTAAATACTAGACTATCACCACTGTCTGAATGTTGACACTCAATATGTTGACATGGACAGCATGTTGATATGTCGACATTCGCAAACTTCGACAATGACATAACATTGACATTGTGGATGTCGAAAGTTGGCCTGTTAACAATTCTTTTTTGCGTTAAGTCTGAGTCTAACCCTTACCCTAACCGCAGCCTAACTCTAACCCTGAAATCGTATGTTGGCATTCTGTCTGTTAACATATACAATGGTAATAGAGGATAGAAAAGAAGACTCTTTTTTAGGGGCACTCTTTATTTGTAATTTATTAAAAATAATACATTTTATTGCTATTAGAGATGAGCGGGTTCGGTTTTACTCGGTTCTCAAAACAGCATCTTATTGGCTCAAGGATGTCTCTTGTTTTGGATAGCCAATAAGATGCCGTTTTGAGAACCGAGTAAATCCAAGTAAAACCGCGTAAAACCCGAACCCGCTCATCTTTAATTGCTATGCATTAAAAAAGGGGATTTAGGTGTCCCGTTTTGAGTTCACAGACAATACAAACATTTAACAATGATTAGACAGAGAAAATGGAATTCTAATCAGTCATTTCAAGTAGCCAAAGGTCTGTGTTTAAGAAATAATCGGTCCAAAGATTGGTGAACATACAGCAGTACAGATAAGTGTGCTATGCTTAGTAAGGCACATACAGTAAGTAGCACATGTTGATGTACTGTATATTCATAGACAAAATATATACAAATGTCAGCTAATGTAAATAGTGATTTCCAATTTTTGGGGAATTCGTCCTGTTAATAACGTATTGCATATGGCTATATTTTTGAAAGTAGTGCTAGTAATTGTAGACAAAAATATAGACTTAGGACAATATAGTAAACCAATATAAATACATATAGGCAAAAATAAGAAACAATCTTCAAGTATCACATATATTATCTGGGTATGCCTATACACTGTTAATTAAATATTACAATTTGTACAAATGTTGTGGAGCACACGGCAGGTTAAATAATCACTGGTGGTATGGCTTAGGATTATTGTAGATATATTTATGTATGGAGGAGGCAAAGACTCATATGGACCCAGAGGCAGAACTCTGGGAGGCAACGGAGTCATCTGCCGCCGGGCTCCTGCTCTGAAGGGGGGCTCTTTTCCCCCCATTCTGTGACACCATTGAAGTAAGTTAATTGATGGCTGCCACTATATTTTCACTATATGAAGTTACGTCTCTGACAATTACACATAACTTCATATAGTTACAATTCTAATGTTTCCTGTACTGGAGCAAATAGGTCCATCAGTAATGTGTCTGCTGTCAGTGGGTTCTAATCCTGGGTATGACTGCTAAGAAATGTGTGATTTAAAATAAGACAATGAAATGTATATATACAGTATATAAAAAAAACCAGAACACTCCATACACACACACATGCACACATATATATATGCACACACACACACACATACATACATACATACATACATACATACATACATACATACATTTATCTAAATATAAGGGCAACAGGTATGAACTTGCCTCCGGGCAACTGTGATGAACTTACGCCACTGTATGGACCACCCCCACTTCTACTGTCCTCCCCCGTATGTTCTAAAGGACAGTGAACGTGAGGATGAGAGCGTGGGAAGATGGGCCAGAGGTGAGAGAGTATAGAACAGGGGAAGGATCTACTGCTGTGGGGCGGCCAGCACTGACACCCCTGTTGGTAAGTAACCAGCGCAGGGGAGTCAAATGGGTACCATATAGTGAGAGTCCCCCTGAGTTAGGTGGTGAATGTGAGAATTGGATATATACTGTCAATAAAGATAACCCCTAGTGGCAGAAAATTCAGACAGCTTAAATAATAGGGGTTTGTAAACAGTAAGCTCTGGTATCTCACAAGTGTGTTACCAAGACACACCCTGATATAGCCATCATCTGCATATAAAACAGAACAGCATACAAAATACAAAATATAAATATATTATTATTATTATTATTATTATTATTATTATAAAAAAAAAAAATTAATGATACTCATCCAGTTGCCGATATTCCTGGAGTCAGATCCTGTGCATAAGGTCCTTGACCCCCAAAAATAGGGACACGTGTTTCACCTACTGAAGCTTGTTCACCCAGATAGGTGTAGTGAGGGCAAATGCCCTTATATATCTGTACTGATTGATTCATTGAAAAGACTGTTGGGAAAACCCACATGGGATTCAAATTTCCTTCTGCCAATAGAATTGAGTGTGTTCTGGTTGCTAAGAGACAAAGGGGAGTTACCAAGAGGAGTAATGGAAGCTGCAAGTTAATTTTTTTAAAAATAACTTTTAATAAATCATTTAAAAAAATGTACTAGGCATTATACGACATAAAAAAGTTAATACTGCGTCATATGGTAAATCTATCATAAATTTGCTTATTTTCTAAATATCAAAAATATATATATATATATATAGAAATTAGGTATCCGGAAAGACTACAAAGATATGCATCTCTTAATAGATGAATGTCAGGAGGTGTGGCTGCTCAACTCACCACAACTTGCTCTGTAATTATACAGGGTTACAAGGTTTATATTGTGTAGAGAGATTGTTGGAGTTTGTATGTACTCCTTTTGCCTGTTTTTTCACTGTAAGTGAATATCAAGACAGGGTGTGTACTTCAGTCAAAATAAAGCACCTATAAATTGTCATGATTACAGTAATCCACCAGATAATTACCAACAGTTCATTAATAATAATTTTTACCTCTCACTGATTGTATTATCTTTGGAGTTTATATGTACTCATTTTGCGTTTTAATCCAGTGTAATCCAGTGAAAGACCAGGAGCGCACCGTTGCCTTTTCTCAAGGCTATTGATAGAGAGATAGTGATTCTGTAAATTGGTCAATATGCAAGTCTACACCTAATGACTTGGATTTATGGGGGCGTCAGGGTGCATTCTGCCTCTCTTAAAATAGTAATTAAGGGAGGGGGAGATATTCTGAAAAATAAATTAGTCTCTGTGAAAGTTAAAGAGAACTAATAACGGTGTGAAACATTGAATAATAAATCTACAGTTACAAGATTAATATGAATGGAAAGAATATAAAGGTTGTGTAAATAGTGAGAGGGGTGTATTAATAGAATTGGTTTAAACAAATTAGGTGTATTTATCTATGGAATGTACAACAAGAGTGAAATACTGTAGCCAGTGTCGGACTGGGACATGTAGGGCCCACCGGGGGAATGCAGTGGTAGGGGCCCATGTTAGGGGTGTGGCCAGTCTGCAGAGGGGGGGTGTCCTGCCACCTCATTGGTTTGACTAACCATTAGAGAGTGCAACTTTTGGTCCCCTTCATAAATATATACAGTAAATCCAGCTGCTGCATGCATGATAATGTACCAGATTAATAACAGATTAATAACAGCAATGCACTGTAGAAAATACACCATAGTCCAGTATAAGGTAACATATGTATGATGTATAATTCAAGTGCACAGTCTGGAACCTGATCCTTAGAGGAGGAGGAGGGGCCCCAGGCAGTGGGGCCCACCGGTGGTTTCCCCTGTACCTTTGTGGACCAGTCCGAGCCGGACTGTAGGTAGGATAATGTAATGTGTTCTCTGTTGGGACTAAAAGTGAACCATACATTGAAGTGAGGATGTGAAGAAAATATGAAAAATATAGAAACATATGCAATGACGTGATTCATCTTGAATTGGGTTATCAACAGTGGTGCAAGTATGCGGGTACGCTCGGGTACGGAGTACCCTTAAGAATTTGGCAGCAGGTACGCAGTACCACCTGCCACACACTTTGCCATTGCCACAATTATAAGTGCCACAAAACAACAAGACCATGGTGCTTGGCAGTATGACGGCTCCTCCCACTTTGCAGGGTCACTGGGAGTGCGACAGTGGCTGTATTTTCCTGTTATAATGCAGGCATTACTATATATTGTTATTATATTGGGGGCATTACTATATATTTCTATTATACTGGAGATATCACTATATATTTCTATTATACTGGAGGCATTACTATATATTTTTAGCCTTGCCTCCAGAATGCCCAAAAAAGGGGCTGTGTTACGTGGCCACACCGCTAGTGTAATGTAGCCACTCCCACTAGCAGCATGTGGCCACGCCCCATCACAACACATAACCACGGCCATTTTTCCATCACTCAGTACCCATAAGAAAATATTTCTACTTGCACCACTGGTTATCAAGTCCCTGGGCGTCCACTTCACTGTAGATGTTGGCATGATATGGAAGGGTGGTCTATTCTCTCGAGGGTCAAGGAGAGCTTCCCAAATTTCAGAGCCTCATGGACATTCCATGTGAATAGGTAAGTATGAATCAGAGACATGATGCCCAAAGGCTTCCCGATGCTATTACTGGTAGTATGGCATAACATATCAAAATCATAAAAAAAACAAAAGTAATTTTTGCTTTCTTAATATAGCATTTTTCAAATCCTAAATATATTTCACTCGGATTCCCCTTCGCACAGCTCTATCTTCTTTCTCATAGGAAGGAGCAGCGCTACGGGGATAAACGCCATCTTCAAATCGCGTTGGTTGCTGCAAACAAGATCTGAAAACTTTCAGTTCATGGAGTTTGCCGAATATTATGCAGAGCCATCGTGCCCCTAATAATGTTACAAAAAACATGCAGGAACTAGCGGTCCACATGTCTTACGGTTCTGTAAGGGATGATGACTATGCTCCTGAGAGAACTTTTGATATCCGTGCACTAGACCAGATCTTATTATCTTCACCTCTATTAGTTTCTATTATATTGTATTTCTTTGCTGCTTTGTGTTATTAGCTACAGGTCCAGATAAAGGCTGCAAAGGTGTGAGTGCTCTCATTGAATGACGTTTGTATTTGAAGTCCCACATATCATATGTAAATGAATGCTTTAAATTTGTTAGAATAAACACGTTCAATGCGCAATCCTATTTCCTTCACATCAGGTCACATTTATTGTCTGGAATTATCTAGACAGTGGGGTATCTATAATGGGTGCAGTGTGTGCGGTGCACACGGGTCCAGTAGGGCCCACACTGCACACCCTACACCCATTTTTTAAATACTCTCCTCTCCAAAATCACCTGCCGGCGGCAACCCCTCTCAACAAATCTCCGGTAAATGGTATGGCGGCCATTTACCTGGAGATGTGCACATGTGCAGTAAGGAAGTCTCTGGGAAAATGTCCACTACACCATTTTCCTACAGATTTGCACAAACGCAAGGGTCTGTGCCCCTCTAGTGCTCATACTCTATTGCGGTGACCTGCGCCGGCTACAGAGGAAGGGGCCCAGATGGAGGAGGATGGACACGGGCCTCCTGCTTTGTTAATACGCCCCTGTATCTACAACATATAATTTCATTTCTAACCCTATTTCCACTGTTATTTCCAGTGTCCTTTGATTAGTCTTTGTCACTTTTTTTTTTGCTTTGTTATAGTTAACATTTAGTCAGTAGATCTCAGTTTTAATTTTAGTCTAATTTTAGACTAAAATGAAATAAACTGAAACTGAAATAAACTGTCGTCGACGAATACTTTTAGTCAAAATTTTCCGCAATAAAATGAACACTTTCAGCCAGGGGCGTATCTAGAGAGGAGGGGACCTGTGTGCAGTCTCCATGTATGGGCCCCCTCCTCTCCCGTCCCATAGCCGGCATCAGCGGCCATTTTTCCTGAGACCTGCGCATGCGCTGTAGACTCTGGTACTGTGCCAGAGTCTCTAGTGCTCAGACAGAGCACTAACAGCACTGCTGCTGCTGCCGGCTACGGGATGGGAGAGGACCCACACCCAGACACCAGAAAGGTAAGTATATAGAAGAAATGGGTGCATTGTGTGTAGTGTGCCCCCCCCCCCCCCTGGACCCAGGGGCCTGTGTGCACCGCACCCACTGCACCCACTATAGCTACATCACTGCTCTCGGCTACAATCGTTCTTAAGTGGGCTTCCACATAGGCATTGCCTAAGGTAGTAGGCAAAGGTTATTGCCAGTAAAGCCAAGCAATTGCTATTACCAGCTTTGGAACTTGTTAAATCCAGAGAAACTTAATGTAATTTTCCAAATTTGGAGAACTTCTGCCGAAGATAAATTAAATTTCTCATACAGTAACTATAAATATTTGTTGCTTTGTTTTCAGCAATGAGCTCTGAAATATATTATCAGTCAAGAACATATGCCGCTTTATTATCATAGCAGAACTAATTTGTTAGTAAATCATTTTGAATCAGGGAAGCACTATGAAATGCATTGTGTCCCCTACAGCATGATCAGGATTAGGGATTTAAACCGCATGAATGATGTAGCTCAGCCTTACCACTCTTTATTAGTATCATTAATATCTAGTTAAAGGAAACATAATGCATACTGTATGCCTTCTTTTAGGTGAACAAAGCTTTGGTCTGCAGGTTTTAAAAGCAATTTAATTTCAGATGAAGAGATGCAAGTTTTTCTACCCTTGGGTTAGACACACTACACTTGGCAGGGAAGCACTGATGTGGAGCTTATCCTATCTAGTTACAGGGGATAAAGGATGTGTTGTGTTTCTGTGTGCTTTGCAGTTCATGAAATATGATAATGCGATTTTTCATAAACAAGGAAAAAACTTGCATTCCATTGCCGTATATGCTTTCATATACTTAATTTCTCTAACGTCCTAGTGGATGCTGGGGACTCCGTAAGGACCATGGGGAATAGACGGGCTCCACAGGAGACTGGGCACTCTAAGAAAGATTTAGTACTACTGGTGTGCACTGGCTCCTCCCTCTATGCCCCTCCTCCAGACCTCAGTTAGAATCTGTGCCCGGACAGAGCTGGGTGCATTTTAGTGAGCTCTCCTGAGCTTGCTAATAAGAAAGTATTTTAGTTAGGTTTTTTATTTTCAGAGAGCTTCTGCTGGCAACAGACTCTCTGCTACGTGGGACTGAGGGGAGAGAAGCAAACCTACTAACTGCGGCTAGGTTGCGCTTCTTAGGCTACTGGACACCATTAGCTCCAGAGGGATCGAACACAGGAACCTAACCTTGGTCGTCCGTTCCCGGAGCCGCGCCGCCGTCCCCCTCGCAGAGCCAGAAGACAGAAGCCGGCGGGTTGAAGCAAGAAGACGTCAAAATCAGCGGCAGAAGACTCCTGTCTTCATATGAGGTAGCGCACAGCACTGCAGCTGTGCGCCATTGCGTCCACACTAACCCACACACTCCGGTCACTGTAGGGTGCAGGGCGCAGGGGGGGGGGGCGCCATGGGCAGCAATTGATTACCTCCTGGCAAAAAAGCAGCATATATACAGCTAAGCACTGTAATATGCATGAGCCCCCGCCATTCATTTTACACAAAATCGCGGGACAGAAGCCTGCCGCTGAGGGGGCGGGGCCTTCTTCCTCAGCACTCACCAGCGCCATTTTCTCTCCACAGCTCCGCTGAGAGGAAGCTCCCCAGGCTCTCCCCTGCAGACTCACGGTAGAAAGAGGGTAAAAAGAGAGGGGGGGGCACATAAATTTAGCGCATTAATCATATATACAGCAGCTACTGGGTAAACACTAAGTTACTGTGTGATTCCTGGGACATATAGCGCTGGGGTGTGTGCTGGCATACTCTCTCTCTGTCTCTCCAAAAGGCCTTGTGGGGGTCCTGTCCTCATATAGAGCATCCCCTGTGTGTGTGTGGTGTGTCGGTACGCGTGTGTCGACATGTTTGACGAGGAGGGCTATGTGGAGGCAGAGCAGGTGCAGATGAATGACGTGTCTCCGCCGACGGCGCCGACACCTGATTGGATGGATATGTGGAAGGTGTTAAATGATAATGTAAACTCCTTGCATAAAAGGTTGGATAAAGCTTATGCCTTGGGACAGTCAGGGTCTCAGCCCATGCCTGATCCTACAGCGCAGAGGCCGTCAGGGTCTCAGAAGCGCCCACTATGCAAAATTGATATCGACACGGATTCTGACTCCAGTGTCGATGACGATGATGCAAAATTGCAGCCTAAAATGGCTAAAGCCATCCGCTACATGATTATAGCAATGAAGGATGTATTGCACATATCAGAGGTAAACCCTGTCC
Source organism: Pseudophryne corroboree (assembly GCF_028390025.1). Lineage (NCBI taxonomy): Eukaryota > Metazoa > Chordata > Amphibia > Anura > Myobatrachidae > Pseudophryne > Pseudophryne corroboree. The sequence goes on from NC_086450.1 coordinate 117,340,931, forward strand.
CTGACAAGAGGGTTTATATGTATGGGGAGAAAAAGCAAGAGGTGACTTTTCCCCCTTCACATGAGTTAAATGAGTTATGTAAAAAAGCGTGGGATTCCCCCGATAGGAAAGTGCTGATTTCCAAAAGGTTACTTATGGCGTATCCTTTCCCGCTAACGGACAGGATGCGATGGGAATCCTCCCCTAGGGTAGATAAAGCTCTGACACGCTTATCTAAGAAGGTGGCCCTGCCGTCACAGGATACGGCCTCCCTAAAGGATCCTGCCGATAGGAAGCAGGAAAGTATCCTGAAGTCTGTTTATACACATTCAGGTACTCTACTGAGGCCGGCAATTGCGTCGGCCTGGATGTGTAGTGCTGTAGCAGCATGGACAGATAATCTGTCTGAGGAACTGGATACCTTAGACAAGGATACCATTTTACTGACCCTGGGGCATATAAAAGACGCTGTCCTATATATGAGGGATGCCCAGAGGGACATTTGCCTACTGGGCTCTAGAATAAATGCAATGTCAATTTCTGCCAGAAGGGTCCTGTGGACTCTGCAATGGACAGGTGATGCCGACTCCAAAAAGCACATGGAGGTTTTACCTTACAAGGGTGAGGAATTGTTTGGGGACGGTCTCTCGGACCTAGTTTCCACAGCTACGGCTGGAAAGTCAAATTTTTTGCCATATATTCCCTCACAGCCTAAGAAAGCACCGTATTACCAAATGCAGTCCTTTCGATCACAAAGAAGCAAGAAGGTCAGAGGTGCATCCTTTCTTGCCAGAGGCAGGGGTAGAGGAAAGAAGCTGCACCATACAGCTAGTTCCCAGGAACAGAAGTCCTCCCCGGCTTCCACTAAATCCACCGCATGACGCTGGGGCTCCACAGGTGAAGCCAGGAGCGGTGGGGGCGCGTCTGCGAAATTTCAGCCACCAGTGGGTTCGCTCACAGGTGGATCCCTGGGCTATACGGATTGTGTCTCAGGGATACAAGCTGGAATTCTAAGTGATGCCCCCTCACCGTTACCTCAAATCGGCCCTGCCAGCTTCCCCCATGGAAAGGTAGGTAGTGTTAGCGGCAATTCACAAGTTATATCTCCAGCAGGTGATGGTAAAGGTTCCCCTCCTTCAACAGGGAAGGGGATACTATTCCACAATGTTTGTGGTACCGAAACCGGATGGTTTGGTCAGACCCATATTGAATTTAAAGTCCCTGAACATTTATCTGAAAAGATTCAAGTTCAAAATGGAATCGCTCAGAGCGGTCATTGCAAGCCTGGAAGAGGGAGATTTTATGGTGTCTCTGGACATCAAGGATGCTTACTTGCATGTCCCCATTTATCCACCTTATCAGAAGTACCTCAGATTTGTGGTACAGGACTGTCATTACCAATTCCAGACGTTGCCGTTTGGGCTCTCCACGGCACCCAGAATATTTACCAAGGTAATGGTGGAAATGATGGTGATCCTGAGAAAGCAAGGAGTCACAGTTATCGCATACTTGGACGATCTCCTCATAAAGGCGAGGTCCAGAGAGCAGTTGCTGATCAGCGTAGCACACTCTCAGGAAGTGTTGCAGCAGCATGGCTGGATTCTGAATATCCCAAAGTCGCAGCTGATTCCTACGACGTGTCTGCCCTTTCTGAGCATGATTCTGGACACAGACCAGTAGAAGGTGTTTCTCCCGGCGGAGAAGGCTCAGGAGCTCGTGACTCTAGTCAGAGACCTCTTAAAACCGAAACAGGTGTCGGTGCATCACTGCACGCGAGTCCTGGGAAAGATGGTGGCATCGTACAAAGCCATTCCCTTCGGCAGGTTCCATGCGAGGATCTTTCAGTGGGATCTGTTGGACAAGTGGTCCGGATCGCATCTTCAGATGCATCGGCTGATCACCCTGTCCCCGAGGGCCAGGGTGGCTCTCTGTGGTGGCTGCAGAGTGCTCACCTTCTCGAGGGCCGCAGGTTCGGCATACAGGACTGGGTCCTGGTGACCACGGATGCGAGCCTCCGAGGATGGGGGGCAGTCACTCAGGGAAGAAACTTCCAAGGGTTGTGGTCAAGTCAGGAGGCTTGTCTGCACATAAATATCCTGGAACTAAGGGCCATATACAACGCCCTGAGTCAAGCGGAGCCTCTGCTTCGCAACCAACCGGTGCTGATTCAGTCAGACAACATCACCGCAGTAGCTCATGTAAACCGCCAGGGCGGCACAAGAAGCAGAGTGGCGATGGCGGAAGCCACCAGGATTCTTCGTTGGGCGGAGAATCACGTGCAAGCACTGTCAGCAGTGTTCATTCCGGGAGTGGACAACTGGGAAGCAGACTTCCTCAGCAGGCACGACCTCCACCCGGGAGAGTGGGGACCTCATCACAAAGTCTTCACTCAGATTACAAATCGATGGGAACTGCCACAGGTGGACATGATGGCATCCCGTCTCAACAAAAAGCTACAAAGGTATTGCGCCAGGTCAAGAGACCCTCAGGCGATAGCTGTGGACGCACTAGTAACACCGTGGGTGTTCCAGTCGGTCTATGTGTTTCCTCCTCTTCCTCTCATACCCAAGGTGCTGAGAATCGTAAGAAAAAGAGGAGTGAGAACAATACTCATTGTTCCGGATTGGCCAAGAAGGACTTTGTACCCGGAACTGCAAGAAATGCTCACAGATGTTATGATTCCCGTACTCCAGACCAGAGGAGATCTAATGGCAGAGGTCTGAGTACTGGGAAGATTTGCTGGTTGTGGGAGCAGGAGAGCCTAGTAACCCCTGGCGCCCTAACTCCGTTGTCTCGCCCGTGTTATCAGAAATCCCCTGCGAGACTATGGTTGCTTGAGCCCATGGCAGCCGCGTTCGAAGGGCGGATTATGTCTGCCCAACCCCGATGCCCCCTCAGGTCTTAATGGGAGACAAAGGGAAATCCGAGACAGGGTGATAACAAGGGGCCCTCTGACTAAGCAACCAGGCCAGGGGTTACAAGCTAACTAACTTAAACCAAGGTATGTGCGGACTAGCCGCCAGGGAAAAGGACAACCAAAGATCCACTGATCCGTTACTCCTATCCAGCACCGCTGGATACCAGAGTGGATCTGTGGGAGCGGAATCCTCCGCAAAAGCTCCAGAACACAAATATACTAAATAATAAACAGTAAGCGGACAAGCCGCAACACACGGCTGCGCCGCGACTCACGAACACCACAGGATGTTAAAGGTGCTCGGTCAGACTCCAGGAATAGATGACAAATATCCGAGTACAGGACCACTGAGGACAGGAACAACCGGATTGAGCAGGACTGGAAACTCTCTGCAACTGACAAAGGCAAACAGGAAGCTATCACCGGCGTCTGTGAGAAGTCCAAAGGGTGCTTATAAGTGTGAGCTCCCCAATCAGGAGCCAGACTGGGTCATCACAATTAATGCCATGCAGCTTGCATGCTGCACGGCCAGCACACCATGATACAATCAGCACATCAAGATACAATTAGAACAGACCCAGCAACGGGGAACGCGGCCCGAACGTGGCGTCCCCGTTGCTAGGGTCAGAGCGGCTCCGTGCGCCCGGCGTCTAGCGTTGCCAGGGAGCCGGCGGCTGTACGCGCACGGCGTCCCTGGTTGCTAGGCGCCGGGCCGCACCGACGAGCGGACCCCGGCGCCTAACAACAGAGGACCCATGGCCTCTGCCTCTCAGACAGGACCTGTTGCAACAGGGGCCCTGTCTGTTCCAAGACTTACCGTGGCTGCGTTTGACAGCATGGCAGAAAATCTGACTCGCTGTTTATCCTGTATGCACCCAACAAGCTGGGTGCTCCTGCTTCTAAGCAGACTATTGCTCGTTGGATTTGTAGCACAATTCAGCTTGCACATTTTGTGGCAGGCCTGCCACAGCCAAAATCTGTAAAAGCCCATTCCACACGGAAAGTGGGCTCATCTTGGGCGACTGCCCGAGGGGTCTCGGCTTTACAACTTTGCCGAGCAGCTACTTGGTCAGGGGCAAACACGTTTGCTAAATTCTACAAATTTGATACCCTGGCTGAGGAGGACCTGGAGTTCTCTCATTCGGTGCTGCAGAGTCATCCGCACTCTCCCGCCCGTTTGGGAGCTTTGGTATAATCCCCATGGTCCTTACGGAGTTCCCAGCATCCACTAGGACGTCAGAGAAAATAAGAATTTACTTACCGATAATTCTATTTCTCATAGTCCGTAGTGGATGCTGGGCGCCCATCCCAAGTGCGGATTGTCTGCAATACTTGTACATAGTTATTGTTACAAAAATCGGGTTATTGTGGTTGTGAGCCATCTTTCCAGAGGCTCCTCTGTTATCATGCTGTTAACTGGATTCAGATCACAGGTTGTACGGTGTGATCGGTGTGGCTGGTATGAGTCTTACCCGGGATTCATAAATCCTTCCTTATTGTGTACGCTCGTCCGGGCACAGTATCCTAACTGAGGCTTGGAGGAGGGTCATAGGGGGAGGAGCCAGTGCACACCAGGTAGTCCTAAAGCTTTACTTTTGTGCCCAGTCTCCTGCGGAGCCGCTAATCCCCATGGTCCTTACGGAGTTCCCAGCATCCACTAGGACGTCAGAGAAATAGATTTACCGGTGAGTAAAATCTTATTTTATTTCTTATTAAGTAAAACTGCTAGGTCTGATGTGTGATGATTACAGTTTTCATTGGAATTTGCTTCCAAAGGTGTTCATATTGAGTGCTGTTTTTTTCCTTTTTGCTTCATACCTGCCAGAGAGCTAATCACTGCAAGGAGCAGGGCCAATATGATGCGATTTGCAGAGAATGAAGCTGGGTGCACACTGAGTGGTATATCGGCCATTCGAGGGTGACTTTTGTACATGACTTCCATTGTCTATACGTACAGTAAACTGATTAATTCTCTGTTGGCTTTAATTGAAATACATGGAAAATCAATAAAACTCTTAAGGGGACGGAATTCAATTAGCCAAGATAAAGTGTTAACGTGAATTAACGCACATATCGCCCGAAAATTCTGCTTATCATCTGTATGCGCGCTCACGGGTTTTGCACAATCCAGTTAGAAATGTGCAAAAATGGAATTTGCCTGATAATTCTTGCTGGAAAAACCAGCGGGAAGTTTAAGTGAAAATGGGAAAATCTGCCTGTACCCTCAAAATAGGAAAATTAATATAGGAGGGCAGTGTAGAAGTGTATTAGTGGCCATAATAAAATAATCTGGGGTATGTGTCAAATGACTGTTATATGCATTATTCTAAAACAGTGAAAACATGATAGAAAGCAAGTGTTTTTCAGCAAAATAAGTGCTCTGATTAAATTATGGGTGCATAAAAATACAAATTATACCCCTTTCAGACATCCTCCAAAATCCCAGTTTTTACACATGAACGTGCATCAATCCGGGATTTTAGTATGTCTGAGAACAGTCTGCGATATTGTCATGTATTATTAGATGAAACCGACAAGCTGCCATACCATCCAGCATTTATTTTGGAGTACGCGTCCACACCTTCTGGAATGAGCTGCTTACCAATGCAAGATTACTTGTGTCTAAAGTGCTCATTTGTAAACAGTGAATACTGTACAACACACATTTTGTGCTGCTCTTGCAGAGCTCTCTGTGTTCCCTCTGTGGCCTCTTATTTTCTAATTTTATTCTGAGTGAAGCAATCTTTTAGCACTGTGTAAGAATTAAGTGCATCTTCTGTACATAAGTGTTTGTTCCATTTAGAACGAAGCTGAATTATTTCTGCAGATATTTGTTAGAATTCAGTGACTACATTTGATGTGAACTTGTGGGAGTTGCACTGATTTCATGAGTTGCTCTAAGGTGGGCAAAGGCTCCATCTTATTTACAGTGCTGAGAGTTGGGCATAGAACAAACGGAATACATATGATCCCAGCATACATATGACTGCTGGGATCCCGACAGCCGGTATATTAACTATATCCCAAGCAAACAGCTACAAGCTAGTTTCTTGTGCAGGACAAGAGACAATGCATATGTCGATGAAACCTGGAATGTAAGATGCCTTGCAAAAATATTTTGTAATATTCCAAAATACAGATGAGTCCTCATATATTTAGCCTCAATACGCTACGCAGCGTGAGTGCTTAGTGGAAGTGAGTCGCCAGGTCTCGTGCATCTCTAGACGTGTTTTTTTTGTTGTTGAAAAAAATGCATCTTAAACACACTTGTATAATGTGTGATATGGAGCACAGAGGAACTTGTAGTAAAAAAAAAGCTGCGGCTGCTACATTGTAGCAGATGTACATTGTATGCAGATTTAGAAACTCAGGGCCGTATTCAATAGCTGTCGGAAGCAGCTGTCTTGTCGGAAAAACTGAAAAAAAAGATTTCTGTCAGAAGGGCTTCCGACCTATTCAGTATGGGCAGTTTTTTCCGACTTGTCGGAAAACACGTGGACCGGCGGAATAGCCGCCAATCCGCGTGCTGCTGTCGGAAACGGGTCCAAATCTGACAGGTTTTGGCCCACTTCCTGACAATCTCAATCCGACCCTTTAAAAAAAGCTCCTCACTCCCTGTAGCACCCCCGACCCACCGCAGACATCTACCGCCGCCGCTAACAGCGCAACCCCCCTCGCCACAGACATAACACCCCCTGCCACGGCAGACATCACTCCCCGCCGCTGCCAGCTCCCCCCGCCGCGGCAGACATTACCCCCCACCGCCACTGACAGCGCACCCGGAAGCCGCTGACAGCAGCAGCAGCAGGACGGAACACCGGGAACGGCCAGATCCGGCAGTCAGATTTGGCCGTTCATTGAATAGCCCTTGTCTGATCCATTCCGACAAATGCTTGTTGGAATGGATCCGACACTTATTGAATATACTCCTCAGTCGCACACAGATATACAGGTGTGCTCATAAGTTTACATACCCTAGCAGAATTTGTGATTTTCTGGCCATTTGTCAGAGAATATGAATGATAACTCACAAACTTTTCTTTCACTCATGGTTAGTGGTTGGGTGAAGCCATTTATTGTCAAACAACTGTGTTTACTCTTTTTAAATCATAATGACAACAGAAACTACCCAAATGACCCTGATCAAAAGTTTACATACCCCAGTTCTTAATACCGTGTATTGCCCCCATTAACATCAATGACAGCTTGAAGTCTTTTGTGGTAGTTGTGGATGAGGCTCTTTATTTTCTCAGATGGTAAAGCTGCCCATTCTTCTTGGCAAAAAGCCTCCAGTTCCTGTAAATTCTTGGGCTGTCTTGCATGAACTGCATGTTTGAGATCTCCCCAGAGTGGCTCAATGATATTGAGGTCAGAAGACTGAGATGGCCAATCCAGAACCTTCACTTTATTCTGCTGTAGCCAATGACAGGTCGACTTGGCCTTGTGTTTTGGATCATTGTCATGTTGGAACGTCCAAGTACATCCCATGCGCAGCTTCTGGGCTGATGAGCGCAAATTTTCCTCCAGTATTTTCTGATAACATGCTGCATTCATCTTGCCATCAATTTTGACCAAGTTTCCAGTGCCTTTGTAGCTCACACATCCCCAAAACATCAGCGATCCACCTCCGTGTTTCACAGTAGGAATGGTGTACCTTTCATCATAGGCCTTGTTGACTCCTCTCCAAATGTAACGTTTATGGTTGTGGCCAAAAAGTTCAATTTTGGTCTCATCACTCCAAATGACTTTGTTCCAGAAGTTTTGAGGATTGTCTCTGTGCTGTTTGGAGTATTGTAAGCGGGATGCTTTGTGGCATTTGCGTAGTAATGGCTTTCTTTTGGCGACTTGACCATGCAGCCCATTTTTCTTCAAATGCCTCCTTATTGTGCATCTTGAAACAACCACACCACTTTTTTTTCAGAGAGTCCTGTATTTCAGCTGAAGTTATTTGTGGATTTTTCTTTGCATCCCGAACAATTTTCTTGGCAGTTGTGGCTGAAATTTTTGTTGGTCTATCTGACTGTGAGTTGGTTTCCACAGAATCCCTCATTTTCCACTTCTTAATTAGAGTTTGAACACTGCTGATTGGCATTCTCAATTGCTTGGATATCTTTTAATATCCCTTTCCTGTTTTATACAGTTCAATTACCTTTTCCTGCAGATCCTTTGACAATTCTTTTGCTTTCCCCATGACTCAGAATCCAGACACAACAGTGCAGCACTGGATGAAAGATGCAAAGGTCTTTCAGGAGTCCAGAAACTCACTGACCTTTTATACACACACACTGATTACAAGCAAACAGATCACAGGTGAGGATGGTTACCTTTAACAGCCATTCAAACCCGTTTGTGTCAACTTGTGTGCATGTTATCAGGCCAAAATCTCCAGGGTATGTAAACTTTTGATCAGGGTCATTTGGTTCGTTTCTGTTGTCATTATGATTTAAAAAGAGTAAACACAGTTGTTTGACAATAAATGGCTTCACCCAACCACTAACCATGAGTGAAAGAAAAGTTTGTGAGTTATCATTCATATTCTCTGACAAATGGCCAGAAAAATCACAAATTCTGCTAGGGTATGTAAACTTATAAGCACAACTGTACAAGTGTTGCTTATTAAATGAATCAGCATAGTCTCCTGATACGTCCCAGTCGAATCGTGTTGTAACTAAATTCTCAAACATAAATTGGTCACATACAGATATGTCCTCATACACCTAGTTCAATATACATAACTCCCAATTGTCCTGATTTTAGTGGGACAGTCCAGTTTTTTCAGGCACTGTCCCGCTGTCCCACCCACGGGCCGCAGTGTCCCGCAGAGGGGGAGTTGGGAGGCCTCCTCTGATGCACACAGCGTCTATTCTGTGGATAGAGGGACCTTGTCATGGCCAGCATCTCCCGGTGTGCTGGGCATGCCCTCCTTAGTGATGAAAACAGGTGACGTGGTGGGTTGCAATCAATGCATTTCCTAAAAAGCCATGCCCCCCGATACTAGGTCACTCCCACTTTTGGATGCGCACACTTCCGGCGTATGGCAGGGACCAGATTTCAACTATGAAGAATATAGGAGGTGTAAATATTCCATACGATGTGATACACCCGACGCAACAGAGCCGCTTGCAGAGGTGTAGTGTTCTGTCATTTTCATTACATTTTGGATCTTATTCACATTGCAGATGCAGCACAATGCCACTCAAAAAGCCTGATTCTGATTTGGAAGTAAAGCAAATAAAGCAAGTAACTTTGTACCTGGAACAAATGATTTTGGACCTAATTCAGACCTGATCGCTAGCCTGCGTTTTCGTACAGCGGGCGATCAGGTCTAAACTGCGCATGCATATGCACCGCAATGTGCAGGCGCGTCGCACGGGTACAAAGTGGATCGCCTCTCAGCAATGGTTTTGTGCGAATGATCCAATTTTATACACATTTAAACACATACAAAGCCGTAGATGAATAACAAC